>NW_005355708.1:6377016-6388541 GCF_000412655.1 Myotis brandtii | reverse complement strand
GGGTCCCACCCAGGCCCTGGCGGCAGTCGGGGACCCCGAACCATTCATCCAGGTGCTGCCGGGTGGACGCCGGTGAGGGGCGACCCAGGGGCTCTGAAGTGCCATCCAGGGCCGTGCCCCGCCCATCGTAGTCAGGCCAGCCAATCAGCGGCCAGGGAGCGTCATTAAAGGTCTAAAAGGAGGGTCCGGGGAGCCGGGAGTGAGAGGAGGCTGTCACCGAGCTCTCCGTTCTGCAAAGCGTGGTCTTGAGTGTGGGAGGATCGGGGAAGAAGGCGCCCCGGTTCCTGGAGCCCCGCAAAGTCCCGAAAGTCCGCAGGTGAGCCGGTAGAGTTATCACGAAGACTGGGACTCAGGTTCGCAAACCACAGGTTGTCAGAGCGAAAACGCGGACTGAAATGGTTCAGCGACACACGTTTCATTCACCGAAACAAGCCCAAAGCAGGATGGTGCTGCTAGTTAGTGAGAAAGAACAATCCGTTGAATGCGATGAAGACTTCTTTATGTTGTTGAAATGTTCTTTAACTACCAGTTTAACGATTTTGTTAGCAAAGATAATATGAAGGAGAAAGTTACGGTCACCAATACAAGCTCCGGAGCTAAGGGCTAGGTACTATACCCAGCATCACACTGACCCTGTGGCCTGTAACGGGTGGTCCTAAATCTTTGTAAGCCTTAATGTCCTCATCTCTAACGTGAAGATTATTGACATACTTCAGAGCAGCTTTTCTCAAACTTGTTGATCTCGGGATTCCTTTGCCTTCTTAAAAATCTTTAAAGACCCCAAGCAGCTTTGGTTTATGTGGGATGTTCACCAAGTTAGAAATTAAATTGGAGAAATTTAAAAGCATTTTTTGAGGGGTGGTGAACACACAATACAGATGATGTATTATAGAATTGTATACCTGAAACCTGTATAATTTTATTAACCGATGTCACTTCACTACATTTAATTAAAAAAAGTTTAAATATTTATTAATTAACCTAAAACAATAATAATAAACCATTACATGTAAAGATAATATATTTTATGAACTATAACTACACTTGTTAATAATTATTGAGTAGAGCAGTGGTTCTCAACCTTCCTAATGCCACGACCCTTTAATACAGTTCCTCATGTTGTGGTGACCCCCAACCATAAAATTATTTTTGTTGCTACTTCATAACTGTAATTTTGCTACTGTTATGAATCGTCATGTAAATATCTGATATGCAGGATGTATTTTCATTGTTACAAATTGAACATAATTAAAGCATAGTGATTAATCACAAAAACAATATGTAATTATATATGTGTTTTCCGATGGTCTTAGGCGACTCCTGTGAAAGGGTCATTCGACCCCCAAAGGGGTCGCAATCCACAGGTTGAGAACCGCTGGAGTAGAGTGACATTGTATTACAATTTTGCAAATTTCTTTAATGTCTGGCTTAATAGAAGACAGCTGAATTCTCTGCTTCCCCATTCTCTGTTGTACTATATTATTTTGGTCTAGGAAATGAAGAAAATCCTGTCTCACATGGATTTTTTTAGCCTTTTCTGACTATTGTGGATATCTTTCTTTGGTACTAGCAAAACTCAACAAATGGTAGTTTCTTAAAGGTTGGTTGCAATGGGGTATCTGAAACCATTTGGGAAATACTGGTTTACTGAGTTATACAGATCTTCCAAATATTGATGCATTTCATTCAGTATTTTTAAAAATCACATTTATTAAAATAACCACTGATGTCATCAGTTTTGTGAAGCTGTTAATCTCACTTTGGTGAATACCATATTTCCCAAGTTATCATTTTGGCATGAAAGCTCAAATACTGAAATAGAAATATTTTCCTTGAATGAAAGCTTATTTCATTCAAATATCCAAGTCTGAATAACCATAGTTTTTCTGTCAGTCATTCTTTCAAAAAAAAAAAACTTGTGTTCTATTATAAAGAGCAGCTAGTCTAACCTACACATCTCAAACAATTGCACAACCTTATATATTTCAGTAAGCAGCAGAAGTGCTTTATGTACATCTTCCATTTCATCACAGAGAAGATTAAAAAGACATATTCTAGGAAAGAGATTTCATAAAGTTCATAATTTGTACCATCAAGGGTAGTCTTAAGTGCAAGTGGCCTTTTAATTCTTTTTTTGCATAGGTATAGCAGTGAAGAATGCAATGACTCTGCTATAAGTTGATGCCACGCTGCCTTGGTTCATGCTAGGCTGCCAGCAGTTTCACCCACTGTTACTTTTGTACCATCAGTGAAAATGTCAACACAATGGAAAAGATCAAGTAATGTCTTAATATTACCAGGAAAATAATTTTGACCGTGCAGACTCTCTGAAACTGTCTCTGGCACTCTCAGACTCCAGGGACTACACTTGGAGAACCGCAGAGTATATCTGCAGTATGTATCCATTCACTCAGCAAATAGTTATTGAGCCCTTTCTATGAGCTGAGAACTGTTTTTGGCAGTGAGCCAAACAGAAAAATATTCTGACCTCCTGGAGCTTATATTTCAAAGAATATACCAACAGCCCTAGCCGGTTTGGCTTGGTGGATAGAGCGTAGGCCTTCGGACTGAAGGGTCCCAGGTGCGATTCCTGTCAAAGGCACATACCCAGGTTGTGGGCTCGATCCCCAGTGGGGGGCGTGCAGGAGGCAGCGGGTCAATGATTCTTTTTCATCATTGATGTTTCTATCTCTCTCTCCCTCTTCCTTCCTCTCTGAAATCAATAAAAATATATTTTAAAAAAAGAATATACAAACAAACAAAAAAGAATATAAGGGCTTAGCTTTGCATCACCCACTTGGAATATTAATACATTTATTAAATAATTTGAGTGTAAAATAGGTTTCACAAACAGTTGATCCCCTATCTCGAGCTTATTTTGTCAACAATTTCCAACACTTGATAACAGGGCCAATCCTTATCATATCAGAAATGCTAGCAAATTATATAAGTACCTCTCCAAGCAGCGATCCCTTCTCTTGAGAAAACTAATCAATGTCAGGGATATGGGTGCATGATTTGAGAA
The DNA here is from genome assembly GCF_000412655.1 of Myotis brandtii. NCBI lineage: Eukaryota > Metazoa > Chordata > Mammalia > Chiroptera > Vespertilionidae > Myotis > Myotis brandtii. The sequence continues at coordinate 6,385,516 of NW_005355708.1, read as the reverse complement.
GTGTAGGTTTTATTACCGTCCATTATTACCTGGCAGTCACGTGAGAATCAGACTGACCGCGGCGGGGAAGTAAGAGCTCTTAAGTGTATTTGCCTCTTAAAAGAGTGCTTGTTCACCCCAAATGAATAAATCTTTAACAATAGAATTTCAAAGTAGTAATCAAAATGAAACGAAGACTCACACCCATTAGGATGGCTACTTTTAAAAAAACAATTGGAAGCATCTAGAAAGGAGAAATTGAAACCCTTCTGCACTGTTGGTAGGAATATAAACTGATGCAGCCACTGTGGAAAACAGTACGGCAGTTTCTTAAAAAAATTAGAAATAGATTTACCATAAGAACCACTTCTGGGTATGTAACCAAAAGTACTGCAAATGGTACCTCTCGAAAAATATGTGTGCACCCATGTTCATAGCAGCATTATTCACAATAGCTAAAATGTGGAAGCAACCTAAATGTTGAACAGTGAAGGAATGGGTAAGCAAAATGTGATATATACATACAATGGGATATTCTTCAGCCTTAAAAAGGGAGGAAATTTTAACATATATGACAACATATATCCATAATGTTCTTGAGAACATTACGCTAAGTGAAACAAGCCAGTCGCAAAAAGACAAATATTATAATTCCACTTACATTGTTAGGGTCAAAAATAGAATATTGGGACTAGCTATGGTTATGGGAAATATTAATCATGCTCTGTTAACCATGATTTCCTAATTCTGGTTAAAGAAAGGACATTCTAACCTGGCTGGGAGTTGTATGCCTCTAGGACCTGGGAGTCAACCTTGGAATGTGGTCCATTCTCATTCAAGAACTGCCTATTATCATGGAAAGATTAACAACCTTATCACCCAATCAATGGAATCCCACCCCAGCCTGCATTGCCTACTTCCCCATGCCTGTTTAATGGGTATAAAGTTTCAATTTTACAAATGAAAAGAGTTACAGAGATGAGTGATGGTGATGGTTGCACAACATTATGAATGTATTTAAGACCACGAACTGTACACATAAAAGTGGTTGAGATGGCAAATTCTATATATATATTTTTATTTTCTTAAATATATTTTATTGATTTCAGAGCCAAAGGGAGAGGAGAGAAAGATAGAAACATCAATGATGAGAGAGAATCATTGATTGGCTGCCTCCTGCATGCCCGACATTGGGGATTGAGCCCAAAACCTGGGCATGTGCCCTGACTGGAAATTGAACCTTAACCTCAATGTTCACCCTCTGAGCTATGCTGGCCAGGCTTAGCTTACTTTGTAAGACTAACTTGAGTCTCTTGTTTATGCCTCTGGAAATCATAAGCAAAATTTGAACTGTTTCCCAAGATTGATATGAGGTAAGCACTAACCAATTCCCTATCATTTAAGAAAATTCTAGTATTGTAACTAATAACTGTGAAGAATAAAGTCATTGCTTTCCCACTAATGTAATGCTTTACAACAGTATACCTCTAAGCCTCATTCCATGTTTTGGTTTGAGTGCTCCCATTTTACAAACTGTCTTTCAATCTGTGTGCACAATAAATGTTTACTAATTACTACTTATGATTCATTGGTTTTTCTTTGGCTATTTCTGAACCTTAGACATAAGCACGGTTTCTGCCTATTTCTGTTTCTTTGGGGTGACTGGTGGAGTGCTCATGAAGATAAGGGGATTCTTTGCTAATGCTGTCCTTTGGCACAGCTAATAAAAAGGATAAATTCAAGATGCCATGATGACACCTACCAGAGGGACCTAACATAGTCTAAAACGAATATTTTTGCGGTCCAGCCAATATAATGGTATGTAAAAAACCTCTTAATAAAAATGTTGTAACTTAATTTTTACAATATCCTGTTATACATAATTATTAATAATGAACTACAATGTTCGCTAATGACTGATTACTATAATCGTGTTGCATTTATTTCCCTGATGGGCCTTACTCGCAGGCGCACCGTTTCTCTCCACTAATACTAGCAGTGAATACTAATATTTTAGCAGCCGATTGTCACGTCATTAGTCTTGGACTGACTTGTTTGGTGTGTGCAACAGAAGATATTTCGCTTTCAGAGAACAAAAAGAGTAGGTTTATTTGCGTTAGACTTATTAATTTGTGCAGTTCTTCAGTGTCTGGTAAGTTAATGTTTAAGAAAAAATATTAATTTTTATTTAAATGTTCTATTATGTTATGTTAACGATGACTCATTTATTTCAGCCCTTTGTATTCAGCATGTCTCTATCGAAATAAACCTACGTTTCTATGAAAATTGAAGCTTTTGTTTTTTAGCGGCCCACATAAACTTAAACCTTATTTGGCCCGTGTTAGCCTTTGAGTTTGACATGCTTGGTCTAATGAGTCAGGGAAGACCTCCAAAGGAAAGTAATCTAAAGGCTGAGAAGTAGGAGCCTTACAAAAATTTGAGGAGGAGGGAATTAAGGACTTCAGAGAATTTTGGAGATTTTGTAAAGTTCTGGTGAGAAACCTGTTAAGATTCAAAAATGTTGAGAATGTGAATTACTCTCCAGAAGTGGCTCATCTTTCGGACCAAGCATCAAGGGACGTGCTTACAAAAGCACATGTTCAAATTTTCCAGGTAACAAGGTTCTAAACGACACTCCCCCAACACCTGGCAGTTTAAAAAAACTCCCCGAAACCCTCCTAAACAGTGCGTGGCGGCGTAAGACGCGCACAGCACCTTGGGTCTTGTAGTCTCGGAGAGACTCTGTGTCCCATAGAGCAGTGCGGCAGGTCGTCGCGCCTGCGCAGTGCGGGCGGCGGGCAGCGCAGAGTGAGAAGCTCTTTTGTTCGGCTAAGGAGAGGGCCGTTGGCTTGGGCCTGCGGTACGCCGCTTCAGTGAGGGGCTAGACCGCGGCCACCCGGCCTGTTGCTTTTCTGGGCGCCACTCCTCCGGCCCCCCCGACGGGACGCGCCAGTAGCGCAGCACCGATTCCTCTCCTGCTCTTGGGCGCTGCTCTGAGCAGCGTCACCCTTTATACCAGAAAACTGGCGGGCACTATGGGGAAAAAACAAAACAAGAAGAAAGTGGAGGAGGTGCTAGAAGAGGAGGAAGAGGAATATGTGTCGGACGGCGAGCGCCGGAGGGATGAAGGGGGCGGGGCGGCGCATTCCGAGGCGGACGTTGGAGAGGTTCGGCGTGGGCCTAGCTCTCCCGGGTCGCTCGCTCTTCGCGCCCTGGGTAGACCCAGGCAGTGTTACCTGGACTGGGTGGGCGGCTGCAGGATTGCGCTGGAGAGGAGGGACGTGGTGGAAATCGGGGAACGGGACAGGCCGGGCAGCCTGAATGCTTGGGCATTAACGCGTTTGGAGGGTTCACAACGGCGAGAACCGAGGCTCAGAAGTGTAACCTGAGAACTTGGGGGTCTGGTCGGGGCTCCCAGAGGAATTCCGCTTGCAAGTAACTTGGAGTAAGTTGTAAGGGGGTGCTGCGCGGCCCAAGGTGCGGAGGGATGGGTGAGCAAACTGGTACATGCGATACATTGGGAAGGGGGCGAGGAGGAGGAGTTATTTGCCTGCCTTGGCTCTCGAGGCGGAAAGAGCCGTGAGCGCAGACAGGGGAGGTTTCGAGGGTGAATCCGTAAGGTCTTGAAGATGAAAGGGGAGACCTGGCTGCCCTTCCGTCCGGGTGGGTCGCGTGGGGAGGCCGTAGAAACGATGTGTGAAGGAAGGATGGTCGGCGCACGCATTCTTCGCTCTTCCAGGCTTTCTGCTGCCTTCACTCCATGGCTCATTGGGAAGTGAAAAGTTCAAGTGCAGCTCTTTCAACTTTGATTCAGAGTTCGTTTCTTAACGTTTTTATCTGGGATTGTTACTGGTCGGCCACACAGGTCAGCGAAATGGTAGGAATATGTAGATGAGCTGACATTTAAGGGGTTACTATGTTACAGTTTGAGGGATGTGGGGAATTGGGAGACAGAGAGGGAAAAGTTCCTTAGATCGTCCCACCCCCGCCCCTTGGGCTCTTTGTGTGTGTGGTTTTTTTGTTTGTTTGTTTGTTTGTTTTTAGCCAGCCTTGTTGTTGGGAAGTTTGACTACAGAGTGAGCAGTACTTTACCTCCTTTTCTGAGCTTCAAATGAAGGTTTTTAAAATGAATTTGTATAATATTTGGGCATATATTGGTTTAACTCAATTGAACCGAAGCTGATTCAAAGATCAGTTACACTAGAAGGTCCGGCCCAGAGGAGATAGCCTCCTCAGTTACGGGAAGAATCATGGCAGCAGTTTGAAATAGTCCTGGAAGGCCCGTGGCTGTGGAATAGATGCGTGAGTACAATTGGGAAAGTAGTGCTTTTAGACATTTACATAGGAAGTGGTATGATTGAAGGACACCTTGTTGGAATCAGTTGCCCCTTAATAAAACATTAGGAGTGTTAAGGATCTTCAGTCATTTCTAACTTTCCTTGTGGTTCTGTTCTTTTCCCATTGGATGCTGTAGCCTAAATTGTTTTCTTTATCATTAAAAAATGTAAATAGTGTGTAGCCAGGTGCTTCTAGTTTCTTGATTAAAGAAGACCAAGCAAGGATACCCTAGTCTTCTGTATTTTTGACTACAGGATACTAAAAATTTTCTAACCATACATGGAAAGAAAAGAAGCAACCATTATATCTTCCAGTACCCATTTTAGTGAGTAGGAAAATGTTTCTTTCTGAGTTCACACCATTTAAAACGGGAATTGATACATTTTTGTCATTTTCTAGTAATTTATATTTCAAAATTTCCCTTTTTCGTATTCTATCTCTGGTGATATAACAGATTTTGCGTTAGACTTGATAGGTTTTTCACTTCATAATAATAATAATAGCCATTCCCTTTAATAATAACCCACACATTGAAGGCCTAATAGAACTATGGTATTTGAATGGTTAGTGTCAGTAATCTGGTTTTATTGTGTTAACTGTGAATGCTTTGGTCTCTGCTTTTAATTCCAACTTAGTCATAATTCTGGTGTAGCTTTCTAATAACTTGTTTCATTTTAAAGAAAAATATTTGCTTCATATATAGCTGTTCTGATATTTGCAGATCCCTGTGGCCTCTCAACCCAAATCTATAGTTTCATTCATATCTACATACTATAAAGGGGTTACCCAAGTTTCTAATTACATCTCAGATAATATTCTAATTTTATTCAGACATCAGTATTTTAGTCCTAGATCCTAGAATTAGAAGGCAGAGATTCCTTTAAAAAATAAAATCGTTGCCCTGGCTGGTTTGGCTCACTGGATGGAGCATCGGCCTGGGGACTGAAGGATCCTGGGTTCCATTCCGGTCAAGGGCATGTACCTTGGTTGCAGGCACATCCCCAGTAGGGGGTTTACAGGAGGCAGCTGATCGATGTTTCTCTCTCATCAATGTTTCTAACTCTCTATTCCTCTCCCTTCCTCTCTGTAAAAAAAATAAATAAAATATATTAAAAAATAAATAAATAAAATAAAATCCTTGTTCACTGGATATGTGGCACAAGTTCTTGTTTTCTGCTCAGTAAAGTTTTCCGTCTGGAAAGCATTTGCCTTACAAACAGCCACAGCTAACAGACTAAAAGCAGTTTGGAAACATGAATCAGGAGGACTACAAACTGAATATACTACACATGCCTTCACCTGCCTTTTGATGACGTATATAGTTGCTAATGCTCAGCAAAGGTACTTCTTCCTTGTTTTCCATTTAGGGTTAGTAGGTTAGGTGTATCTTGTTGATCATTCCCTAAAAAGCTTACAGCTTTGGACTTCTGTTCCCTGATTATCTGAGTCTGAGACATTCATCTTTATTGCCCATGTAGGGTTCAACACCTTACATGGCACCAGACCTACCTTTGAGTGTCTTAAGTGGAAATAGAAACAGAATGCTTTGGGAAATGCAAGGAAAAGAGAAATAATATTCAGCTTGGTTGGGTAGGGAAATAATACTTCATTTGGTTTAGCTTATAATATTTAGCTTCTTAATAGTGAGCAAGGCCATGCATGGAGAAACGTGCAGGATATGTTCAGGTTATGGTTTTCTGTTTTGTATTGTTTTTTAAATATATTGATTCAGAGAGGAAGGGAGAGAGAAACATCAATGTTGAGAGAGAATCATTAATTAGCTGCCTCTTGCATGCCCTGAGAATCAAGCCCACAAACCGGGCATGTGCCCTGACTAGGAATCAAACGGTGACCTTCAGGTTCATAGGTCGATGTTCAACCCCTGAGACATTCAACCACTGAGCCATGCCAGCTAGACTGGTTTTCTGTTTTGACAGCAGTGTAGGTTTTATGAGGGAAACAGTAGTATAGAATGGTAGGAACCAAAAGATGTTAGATGTTAAATACTGTGGAGTTTGGACTTTAAGGAGGAAGAGGCCTTGTACACCAGGAACCGAACCGCATCCTCCTGGTTCATAGGCCGATGCTAAACCACTGAGCCACACAATCTGGGCTTACCTTTTTATATTTTACTAGAGGCTCGGTGCACGAGAATCATGCATTGGCGGGGGGAGGGCCAGCATGACATCGTGTCCCTCAGCCCAGCCTGCTCCCTCTCACAGTCAGGGAGCCCTGGGAGCCCTCATAGCCTTAAGCAAAGACTGAGGGGGAGTGCCCTGACCACCAGGAGGAAGCTCCTATGTTGAGCATCTGCCCCCAGGTGGTCAGTGCACATCATAACAGCTGGTTGTTCCGCCCATTGGTCGATTTGCATATTACCCTTTTATTATATAGGACGATTTGCATATTACCCTTTTATTATATAGAATTTTTAGGTCCTGGCCTTGTGTCTTACTATTGGGGACTTTGGGAAATTTTCTTTGCTTCAGTAAGCCTTAGTTTCCTCATTTGTGAAACAGGCTTAAAAGAGTTGTTCTGAGGATTGAATTAAGTGCCTTTATATGCATTAAGTGTTAAGTATTCAATAAGTGTTAGTTGTTATTATGTTATTGTCACTTAGCCTTAAGGGATTCGCAAAAGCCTGTACTTCTTGGGTGTCCTTATATTCTGCTAGCCTGACCAAACAGCTCCATTTGCCAGGTTCTGAGAGGGTTCCTGTGATGTGGAATTTACTTGGTCACCCTATATTCCACCCAGGTTCTTAGTAAATGCTGATTGATTTGATTTGGTTTTTTAAATAGATAGTATTAAAAGCTAGTAGAGCTGTAGATATAAACTTTTATAGCTATTAATTGACTAGGTCTTAAACCTAAGCTAGAGGGGGAGGGAAAACAAGGAATGGAAAAAGAGACTAGATGAAAGAAAGGATGAAGTGGGTAGTGGTGCGCACAATAATGATCACCTGGTCACTGCCTACCACTCCCCTCAGTCTAGCCCAGGGGTGGGCAAACTTTTTGACTCGAGGGCCACAATGGGTTCTTAAACTGGACCGGAGGGCCGGAACAAAAGCATGGATGGAGTGTTTGTGTGAACTAATATAAATTCAAAGTAAACATCATTACATAAAAGGGTACGGTCTTTTTTTTTTTTTTTTAGTTTTATTCATTTCAAACGGGCCGGATCCGGCCCGCGGGCCGTAGTTTGTGAACGGCTGGTCTAGCTCTTTCTTATCTGGCCATGTTTGTATTCCTCATAAAGCAAGCTCTACTTACCTTAGGACTTTGAGCCAACTATTCCCTAAACTTGGTGTATTTTTCTGATTTTTGCTGAGTTGTCTCGTCATTCGGTTCTCTTTAAATGTTACTTAATCTAAAGGTATTTTTAACTAATTTTGTTTTAGATGATCTTTTTAATTTTTTAATGTTAAATACAATTACTATTTGTTTTATTATTATTTTAAAGATCTTTCTTTATTGTTGAAAGTATTACATTTGTCCCTTTTTTTCTCCCATTGACTCCTTATAGCCCACCCCCATCCCCTGTCCCAGGCCCACCCTATTATCTGTGTCCATGAGGTCCAAGTTCATAACTTGTATATGCATACAAGTCCTTTGATGGATCTCTTCCTACCCACCCCACCTTCCCTCTGAGATTCAAAATTCTGTTCCAGGCTTCTTTGTCTCTGGACCTATTTTGTTCAACAGTTTATTATGTTCACTAGATTCCACATATGAGTGAGATCATGTGATACTTGTCTTTCTCTGGCTTATTTCGTTTAGCCAAATAATCTCAGGGTCCTTACATGCTGTCTCAAAGGGTAAGAGATCCTTTTTTTTTTTTAACTCTTGCATAGTATTCCATGGTGTAAATGTACCACAGCTTTTTTAGCCACTCATGTACTGATGGGCACTTGTGCTGTTTTCAGATCTTAGCTATTATAACTTGTGCTGCTATGAACATAGGGGTGCATACATTCTTTCTGATTGGTGTTTCAGGTTTCTTAGGATATATTCCTAGAATTGGGATCACTGGATCAAAGAGCAGTTCCATACTTAATTTTTTGAGTAAACTCCATACTGTTTTCCATAATGGCTGCACCAGTCTGCATTCCCACCAGCCGTGTACTAGGGTTCCCTTTTCTCCACATCCTCGCCAGCACTTGTCATTTGTTGATTTGTTGATG
>NW_005355708.1:6375782-6376960 GCF_000412655.1 Myotis brandtii | reverse complement strand
TTTATTTTGGTCCTTTTCTCTTTTTTTTTTTTTTTTTTAAATCCTCACCCAAGGATACTTTTCCATTGATTTTTTAGAGACAGAGGGAAACAGAGAGAGAAATATCAATGCAAGAGAAACACATCGATTGCCTCCTGCACGCGCCTTAACCAGGTGTTACCACTTTCATTTCTGGTTTTACTTATTTGGGTCCCCTCCCTCTGTTTCTTGATGAGTCTGGCTAAAGATTCATCAATCTTGTTTATCTTTTCAAAGAACCAGCTCTTGGTTTCATTGATTTTTTTTTTTTCCGTTTCTCGTTTCTATGTCATTTATTTCTGCTCTGATCTTTATTATGTCCTCCTTTCTACTTACTCTGGGCTTTTCTTCTTGTTCTCTTTCTAATTCTTTACATTGTAGGGTTAAATAGTTTATTATTATTATTATTACTATTACTATTATTATTATTTTTTGAGGTACACCTGTAATGTTATGAACTTCCCTCTCAGGAATGCTTTTGCTGTGTCCCAGAGGTTCAGGGTTGTTGTGCATTCATTTTTATTTGTTTCCAGGAAGTTTCAATTTCTTTCTTGATCTCATTGGTAACCCATTCATTGTTTAATAACATGCTATTTAGCCTCCATGTGTCTGACTTCACACTGGGGATCAAGCCCACAACTCGGGCATGTGCCCTGACCAGGAATTGAACTGTGACCTCCTGGTTCATAGGTCGATGCTCAACCACTGAGCCACGCTGGCTGGGCTGATTACAGCACTTTTGATATAATTTGGTTGCCAAGATGTTTAGGGGAGTGGCAAGTATTGTTGGTTAAAGGCTTCCCTCCCCCCAATATGCTGCAACACTGATCTGAGTTCCTTTGAAATTTTCTTGCAAGCAATTCTAATTGAGAACGCTCCTTCATACTATCTCTGCTGGTGTTTAGAGATGGCCATCTTCAGGGAGAGGAGGCTTCCTTTGAAATAATCCATTTGGAAGCTATCTTCTTCTTCTACACTAATAAAAGAGAAACATGGTAATTAGCGTACGACCGCTACCCTTCCCATTGGCTAATCAGTGAGTATATGCAAATTAACTGTCAGCCAAGATGGCGGCCGGCAGCCATGCACTGAAGCGAACAGGGAGGCTTGCTTGCTCCAGTGACTGCGGACTCCAACGTTCCCTGCCTGACTTGCCGGCC
>NW_005355708.1:6345796-6374628 GCF_000412655.1 Myotis brandtii | reverse complement strand
GGCCCTGCTCTGTGTGTGATGGGGTAGAGCCATAACCTCCCCATTGGCCCTGCCCTGAGTGTGACAGTGGCGGCGCCCCAACCCCCTGATCCGCCCTGCTCTGTGCGTGACAGGGGGGAGCTCCTCAACCCCCTGATGTCTGTGCATGTGTGCATGACAGGGGGGAGCTCCCCAACCCCCTGATGGGCCCTGCTCTGTGCATGACAGGGGGCAGCACCTGATTGGCCCCAAATTTTTGTGCACCGGGCCTCTAGTAAGAGAATAATTGCCTATCATATTTAAGGAGACTCTTGGCTCTTCTGAAGGTACTAGATTCTATAGGAGTGGGTTGCATTCTACTGAGTTTGAAAACAGTTTATTCAGAAACCTAGAGAACTACCTATAAATAAGGGGGATAACACGCTGGGAAGCCTGGCTGAGAATCTTCCATGTAAAGAATCCAATCTCTGGAGGTAGATGCTGGGAAGAGCCCGTTAAGAAAGCTCAAGAGAAAAGTGGGAGTCTGTTTTCTGCATTCTTTACTTCTTATTAATTGTTCTTAGGACAATGATTTGAGTAAAGATGTAAATCAAGAGGTCTTACTTTAGATTTCCCCATTTAGGAAATTTTCTTTACCTAACCTTAAGGATTTTATTCTTATTCTATTCTGTGACTCGTACTCCCTGGGGCCATGCTAATGATAAAGGGAAGAGAGGCTTATAGTAGCTAGAGATTAGCCTGAAGCTGACCTGACCCTTTTGGTTCATAGTAGCAGGATCAGATGGGCAGTATTCAATGCCATTTATTTTTCTTTTTTAAGGATAGATCTCATTTTATTATTTTTCAAAGTAAGTTTATTGGGGTAACATTGGTTAATAACATTATAATTTTCAGATGATAGATTATAAATTGACATCTGTATACTTAATTGTGTGCTCCCCACCCTAAGTCTAGTTTCCTTGAATTACCATAAGTGAAATGCTGTTTCTTTTTGTAAGGCAATTGTAGGTATTTAATGTAGATAACATTGAGCCTTAAATAGCTCTGAATTTTGATGCCATAGTAATAGAATACCTTCCTTTCTTAAATTTAATTACTTAGAAGGGTTATTAGCGGACAATTATGTTTTTTGGATCATCTGTAACCCATTGTTTCCCTTCCATCTATTGAGAAAGGGAATGTCTTCCAGTTTTGAAGTCCAGATTAATGTAGGGAGTTATCTAGCCCGTTGTTATCTAAAAGTGATTGTCAGTTTATTTTTCTCTGCTCTTTTTAACCAAAGACTGACCATGAATCTTGCTACCCCTTCAATCAACAGTGAAAATAAGCAGACAAGGAGTAGCACTTGTTCTTGGGAAAAAACATTGCTGCATTTATCCAAAAGGAAAATGGATTTTTCTTTATTCATAAAATAACATTTGTCATATGGCAATCAGAATTTGGAAACCTGAATAAAGCATCTCCCTTCAGAAGCACAGCTTCTGAATTGGACACAATGAAGCTATCCAGGAGTTAGCCAAAGGTTACATGAAGTCTGTGGAAGACTCCTGGCACTTTCTCTAACGCAGTGGTTCTCAACCTTCCTAATGCCGCGACCCTTTAATACAGTTCCTCATGTTGTGGTGACCCCCAACCATAAAATTATTTTCGTTGCTACTTCATAACTAATTTTGCTACTGTTATGAATCGTAATGTAAATATCTGATATGCAGGATGTATTTTCATTGTTACAAATTGAACATAATTAAAGCATAGTGATTAATCACAAAAACAATATGTAATTATATATGTGTTTCCGGATGGTCTTAGGCGACCCCTGTGAAAGGGTCGTTCGACTCCCAAAGGTGTCGCGACCCACAGGTTGAGAACCGCTGCTGTAACCGATAGAGGTTTTGGGAGTCAAGAAAAGTCAGTCTTCAGTATGTAAATAGAGAGAAAGAGTGTTGAAAAGATACTCTTAGATTTGTGTTCGGAAGGGGGAAGGTACCTTGGGTGTTGCCTTAGGCCACACACACTAAAAGCATCTCAGAAAACATTGTTTTGCATGCTCTGCAAAGGTTCAAAATACCTAGTGGGGAGAAGTGTCTACATGTTTTTCTTACTCGACCTTAAGCTTCAGGAAGACAGGGACCATTTCTTACTCTGTTGAATCTCCAGTATCCAGCAATGTCTAGAATTTTCTAGTAGCCATACAAATGTTTGATTTTTCATTGTCAGCATTGTTCACGATGCCGACATGGGAATATCTGAGTGTAAACCTAAGTAAGCGTCTGTAGATAAGATTCATGATGGCCCTAGCTGGTTTGGCTCAGTGGATAGAGCATCAGCCTGCAGACTGAAGGGTCCCAGGTTCGATAACCAGTCAAGAGCACATGCCTGGGTTGCAGGCTCCATCCCCAGTAGGGGATGTGTGGGAGGCCGCCAGTCAATGAATGATTCTCTCTCATCATTGATGTTTCTATCTCTCTCTCCCTCTCCCTTCTCTAAAATCAATAAAAATATATTTATTTTTTTAAAAGATCTATAATGATGATCTTGACTTTTATGAAAAGTTTGTTATATTTCATATAGTCTATAGATGGACTATTTCTAAAATACATTCTATCTGTACAGGCCAGTTTTAAAGTATTTTGAAATTTCTACAACCAATTTAACCAAACCAAATTGGCATTGTCTTAAATTCAAACATGGTAGTAACTTCTTTATTGTTTGGATCATCTGCCATACTCTTGATTGATTGTATCTCATTCTGGGCAACTGATCCATCAATCTGTAGATTTTGTCCAGTTCTGTAGATCAGTTCTGTTGTGTTGGTATCTTATGGTGCCACCTACTGACACAAATTGGTAAACCATAAGGCTTTAAGCCTACCAGGAGTCAAAGAATTATATGAAGGACAAAAGAAAATAGATTTATAGGGGACTAGAATTTTAGCACTGGAAAACCCCTTAGAAAGGTTGATGTATTTTAGGAATAAAATCAGGTTCTATTATCTGTGATAACTAAGCTCCCCCCCATTTTCCAAAAATTTTCAGCCTTAGAAATAAACTAAATACAATGAGAAGTTAACAAGAAACTTGTGACGTATAAATTAATGGTGGCATTCAGAAAAGACTGCATAAAGAATCTTGAGGGAACTTAAAAGAGAGGGTGTTTTAACAGTGCGGAGGAATGGGTTATATACATATACAAAAGGGAAAATTAAACTAGACATTTAATAAATAGGACAAACTATTTCCCACAGTAAAAAATCAAACCCGGTACTATAATGAAATGGAAAACAGAATAGAAAAAGTATGGATCAGGGGGTTATATGTATATGTTTGATGTATATACATTATTTTTTAGGATTGATTTTCTTTCAATATATTTTAGATATGCTTTATAGTAAAAGGGGTATTGGGAACTTTTTAACTTAGAATATGTATAAAAATTTTATGTAGCTATACAAGAATAAGTTTTGCTGTGAGATTAGTTGGAGCTATTTTATGAACTAACTTTCTAGCTGAGTATATCAGCAAATTTCATTGTGTATTGAAGGTGAATAGTCATAGCACTTAAGTAAGCAACACACACTATTAAAGTCATCTATGATGTCCCTGGTTTTCTTAGCATCCATATATTCACATAACCAACAAGAGTGTGCCCTTACATCCTTTTTATTTTCTTTATTTTAGCAGCGTCACCCTTTATACCAGAAAACTGGCGGGCACTATGGGGAAAAAACAAAACAAGAAGAAAGTGGAGGAGGTGCTAGAAGAGGAGGAAGAGGAATATGTGGTGGAAAAAGTTCTCGACCGTCGAGTGGTAAAGGGCAAAGTGGAGTACCTCCTCAAGTGGAAGGGGTTCTCAGAGTACGTTTCACTGACCTGGGTGAATCCATTCATTTAATCAACTATTTCTCAGGAGTCTAGTAATGTCAAGGGCTAGGGTGTTTCAGCGGGTGCAGTGTGACTCAGGCCTGGCCTTCATGGCTTATAATCTAACTAGGAAAATGGTCTATATGTATAAAGTGCTATAATACAAGACAGTGATTTCTGAGGAACGATTTTGTGTGTGGCTTTAGACTTATACACATTTGCAAGAGAAAGTACATTTTTTTGAAAGAGGCGTTTCTAAATTTTCAATTTGCACTAAAAAGCAACCCCCCCTCCCCCCATCCTTGACCCCAAGTAATTTTAACTTTGCTCAGTTCTTGATCTTGGGCAAAATCTAGTTACTCACTGTTAACTCCTCTTTGCCAAGGACACATGGCTCTTGTCCTCCTGTGCTTCTTTCTCCTTTTTATGAGTATGCTAACTTTAAGTGGAAAGTGACTCACTGTGTGCTCTGATTTCAGTGAGGACAACACGTGGGAGCCAGAAGAGAACTTGGATTGCCCCGACCTCATTGCTGAGTTTTTACAGTCGCAGAAAACAGCACATGAGACAGATAAATCAGAAGGAGGCAAGCGCAAAGCTGACTCTGATTCTGAAGATAAGGGAGAGGAGAGCAAACCAAAGAAGAAGAAAGAAGAGGTAAGGGTAGGAATAAGCATTGTTACTAGCCAGAATTCTTACTGCTGTCAACGAAGCTGAAAGCCAGCTAATTTCAGTACTTTTGTTCTGCTGCTTCTTAAATATGAGCAGCCATCTCTCAGTCCTTTTGGAATCTTAGGCTAATGCTTACAGAGTATTTGAGGGCTTATTACTTTCATAAAGCCAGCCACATAATCTACTTTTATTTTATGTGAAAGTTCAGGAACAATTCATTCCTGTAAGTCAGTAGCATTCAGTGTTTTGTTTTTTTGTTTTTTAATATATTTTTATTGACTTCAGAGAGAAAGGGAGAGATAGAAACATCAACCATGAGAATCATTGATTGACTGCCTCCTGCGTGCCCCACACTGGGGATTGAGCCTGCAATCCAGGCATGTGCCCTGACCAGGAATCGAACCTTGACCTCCTGGTTCATAGGTCGACACTCAACCACTGAGCCACACCAGCCAGGTTATTTTGTTTTTTAAAAAATGGTTTATTGATTTTTAGAGAGAGGAAGGGAGAAGGAGAAGAAAGAGATAGAAACATTGATGTGAGAGCACAACATTGATCAGCTGCCTCCTGCACTCCCCCTACCAGAGATTGAGCCCACAACCTGGGCATATGCCCTTGACCAGGAATCAAACCAGCAACTTTCTAGTATGTGGGACAATGCCCAACCAACTGGGCCACACCAGCCAGGGTTCGGTCAATGTTTTAATCATTATAGGTTCAAGGTAGCTATTTTAATCCATTCTCAGTACCTTAAAGTAAGTTGTCTGTTTTATATATACATATACATATATATATATATACATATATATATATGTATATGTATATATAAAATAATAAAAGGATAATATGCTAATTAGACCGAATGACCTTCTGGACGACCACACTATGACACCCACTAGCACCAGGACGATCATCGCCCCATGATTGCCTCGCAGAGGGAGGCTCAGGCCACCAACCAGTGGGCTGTGGCGAGTGGGCAGGGCCTTCCTCTGTGAGGGAAGCCTGGGTCCCGGGTGCCGGACGGAAGCTGGCAGCTGGCGGAAGGAAGGCCTACTCTTGCATGAATTTCGTGTATTGGGCAGCCTCTAGTGTGTGTGTATTATTGGTTTCAGAGAGGTGGGGAGAGAGAGAGAGAGAAACATCAATAATGAGAGAGAATCATTGATTGGCTGCCTCCTGCACGCCCCACACCTGGGATCGAGCCCACAACCCAGGCATGTGCCCTGACCGGGAGTTGAACTGTGACCTCCTGGTTCATAGGTCAACACTCAACCACTGAGCCACGCTGGTTGGGCAAATAAGTTGTTTTTTGAGGGTGATGAAGCCTTTGTTAACATTTTTTTTGCTTTGAGTTCTATGTCCCTTTTTACACGTGGGGAAATCTCAAGCATTTCAGAGCTTGATGGGATAATCAGAACAATTCTAAAAGGATTGGAACCATGGTATTGGTGAAATATTGACAAAAGAGTTTGTGTACATGAATTAGAGAAACAGGAGTAACTCCAGTCTGGATAGCAGCCCCACGTACTTAAAATTGTTCAATCCCTCTGGTTTTTGCAGCCAGAAAAGCCTCGAGGCTTTGCCCGGGGTTTGGAGCCTGAACGGATTATTGGAGCTACAGACTCCAGTGGAGAACTCATGTTCCTGATGAAATGGTGAGTCTGCCAGTGGCTCTGTGTGTGTTTTTTTTCCCTCCCATTTGTTCCATGCCAGAGAAAAGAGCTGGACCTTCGAAATTCCAGTCACCCAGGTGTGAAATCTTTAAGATGGCATAGTCCTTCGATAGTGACCCTCGGCCTGACTGTCAACCTGGACTCATGATTTACAGGTAGGGGCCCTTAGGATTTTCAGATTTTTGGCCATTTTTTTAGGAGGTGGGAGAAAATCTAGAGTGGAGAGGGTATGGGGAGGAATCACATTTCACTTTCCTAAGTGAAAGGAAAAAATATGAAATGTGATTGAACCATCCTCCCCTTCTACCACCTCCTTAATAAAGATTAGGCTGGCCCCAGGCTCAGAAATTCTGTTAACTTCTCTGACTTAGGAAAGAATTTCTGTAGCTTTTCTTTGTCCTTAATTGTTAGATTCTTTCCAATTTGTACAGATTCTACAGTTCCAAGATCAGCCAGCAGGGGTCATATACTGAGCATAGAGCATGCCTACATTTTTCTCCATTAAGTATAAACACCAATGATAGCAATACTCTATGAAACAGCTTAATGGAAACAGTTGTAACCCCAAATTTTGGATAATTTCCCTACTCTGTCCAAAAGGAAGGCCTCCCTTTTTTAAAAAAATTGAAAATGCTTGTGCTTTTTTCCCCTCAAGTGGATCTCAGTCATTGTTTTTAAAATATATATTAGGAGTGAATAATTCTAAGCCTTTGCCTATGAAGACAACATTATAGGTGCTTTGTCCTTTGGCCAGTCTAGAACCTTCTCTGAAACTCACATTTGTACTAGCTCTTCTCTAGAAGGTGGCCAGAGAGGTCTAAGTTTAACACCATAGGAAGCCTGTGTAACAGCTAGCTAAACCTGTTTTCTTCCTATGCATTCCTTGGGTGTTTACTGAATCTGACCTTCTTTTAGCTGATTTATTGCTAGCCCATAAAAGAAGAGGGTTTGTTTTTTTTTTTTTTGGTTTTTATGTGTGAGGGGTAGGGGTTTTTGTTTGTTTTTAAGGTGCTGCATTTGGAGGGAAAGAACTGATTCCAGGAGTTACTCAGTCCAGCTAGAGTACACTTTCTCTGTCTGCATTTCACCTGAGTTAGAGTAGTATCTTCGTGTTCCTTAAGATTACACTCCTTTGGTTGACTCACTGCTGTGTGTAAAGATTATAGCTGAATATAACCCTTTATGTTAAAGATTGATTTTGATTATAAAACCAAGTTCATTTTGAAGTTATTTTCCTGGGGGGTGGAGATATTTGTCCATTTCCAAAAATAGCAAATATTCCTATGCAGTGAAATGATTGAACTTACTTCTGAGGACATTGTTGAACAAGGGGCAGCCTGCTTCAGGTTCTGATACTGTTATACTCCTTTCTCTCCCATTTTTTTGAATCCGTTATTCAGAAACATACCTTACCAGCTTCGTCCCTGATACTGTGGAGCTGTGGAGCTTTGGTTTACCCTGTTGCTGGGTTTCTGGAACTTTTGAGTGGTGCCTCATCAGAGATTCTATCATACTAGATGCCCGGGGTCCCTCAGGCTGGCCTACGGGGATTGGGCTGAAACCGCCTCTCCGACATCCCCCAAGGGGTCCTGGATTGCAAGAGGGCGCAGGCCAGGCCGAGGGTCCCCATCAGTGCACGATCGGGGCTGGAGAGGGACTTCGGGAAGGCTCCAGGGCATGTCCGGCCCGTCTAGCCCAGTCCCTATCAGCTGGACCTCAGCAACAAGCTAACCTACCAGTCTGAGCGTCTACCCCCTGGTGGTCAGTGCAGGTCATAGCGACTGGTCGAATGGTCAAACAGTCAGAGGGACACTTAGCATATTACATATTAGCCTTTTATATATAGATATCTACTGCCTGCCCTATACTACAACTTCCATCTGAGACATTCCCAATGACCTAAAGATAAAGTGTACTCCTTTGTCCCTTGGAATAGATGTGATTTTTTACATTTTGAGAACATTTTAATATTCAGAAGAATATAGAGCAGTGATGGCGAACCTATGACACACGTGTCAGAGATTACACACAAACTCATTTTTTTGGTTGATTTTTCTTTGTTAAATGGCATTTAAATATATAAAATAAATATCAAAAATATAAATCTTTGTTTTACTGTGGTTGCAAATATCAAAAAATTTCTATATGTGACACGGCACCAGAGTTAAGTTAGGGTTTTTCAAAATGCTGACACGCCGAACTCAAAAGGTTCGCCATCACTGATATAGAGAATTACATTATAGTCCAGTCATTTTCTACCTCTCAATGTTGAAGAACCATTTCAAAGCACCTGGGAGTTCTGGCATATCTGTGAGCATGGCATTTGGTAATGTTAAACGGTATGAGTTCGCAAGAAAGTATTCACCTGCATTGGCTCTGGCCAATGTGAGATTGGTATTCAGTGTTATACAGCATAGTATGAAATCCTATTACAAAGCCAAGATCTCTCCATGGGACCCCAGCAGCTGGCATGTGGCTTTTGGAAGAATGTGGTAGTCTCTCTTCTTCTTCCCTCAGAGAGTCGTGCTTTTTCTGGCCTTTCCCAGAGGTTCAGATGTGATAGATTGAGTTAGATCACTTACCTTTTGACAAAGATACTCAAAGGGGATTTTCAACAGAATATCTACAAGAATGTCACTTAACCAAAAGCTGTCAGTAAATGCTGCTTTGGCCATATTAACACCCTTCCCTAGCTTATGCTTCTTACCCAAGTTGGGAGACCACTAACACCTGGTCTCAAAGTCTCTCTGTGCTTTATTCTGCAGGAAAAACTCTGATGAGGCTGACCTGGTCCCAGCCAAGGAAGCCAATGTCAAGTGCCCCCAGGTTGTCATATCCTTCTATGAGGAAAGGCTGACGTGGCATTCCTATCCCTCAGAGGATGATGACAAAAAAGATGACAAGAATTAACTCTCCTGAGTATCAGCCCCTGTCACATCTGACTGTGGGTTCCAAGTGGGGAGGGGAGGGAGTTCTACTTGTCTTGATACCATAGAAGTGGCTTGAGAAGATGTCCTTTGAAGAGCCAGTATAGTTTCTGTGCCCTACAGCAGCCCAAGTGCTTTAAAGCCGTTCCATGCTGTATAGTTTGCACACCCATCCATGTGGAGGGGAAGGAGGGTAAGTGTTTCAAGGCAATTCATTCTGCACTTTGCTGAGAAAAGCGAAGGGCCTTCTATGAAGGACAAAACTTGCAGAATGGGTATGTGTGAGAGCAAAAAGATACTGTAGATCTTCAAAGCGCATCTCCACAACCCACAGCCTTCTTCCCAATAGTGTTAACTGCATTTTTACAGCGTAGCATGTGTGTAGTTTTTGGCTATTACTGCTGTATTATTTGGGGGTGGGAGGGATGGGGTAGGAAGGAAGATGAGTAGGATTGTTTTTATTAAAATTTGGGGCCTGGTTGGGGAAATGGTGAAACAATGAAAAGAAGAAACAACTAATGATTTGGTTTTGTGTCCAGAATATTTTCTTTTAAGAAAATGTAATTGGCAATCTAATTGAGGACTCTGAGAGACTGTTTAAAAGCTGTGAATGCCTGAGACTTACAGGCCAAGGTGTTCCCTGCCGGAGATTAATTCTTTTCCCAACAAAGGACTAAGCCAGTTGATAAGTTACCAAAGTTGCCATTTGGGGCAGGGGGTAGGGGGATGGAAATTAGTTGAGAAGGGAAAGTCTTTTATTGGAGCATATATATAGGCAGATCATTCTGTCTTAGAGGTGCTAATTCTTGAAATTGACAAGACCCTTTCTCTCCTAATTATGAAGCTATAGATATTAGCTTGTCCATCCAAGCTCCTGGCTGAGGTATTTGGGGGGAGGAGAAGGGGATGGTATATATAGGAGGTGTGAGAGTAAAGAGAGGGGGCCCATGTTTTTAGGATGGAGAAACTCTTGGAGCCTCTCTGTTTTTTGAACTTTGAACTCTGAAACCATTGGTGGCAGGGTTCAGTCACTGACAGCACAAGTTCATTGAATCACTTCAAGAGTTGGATTATTTCAAAAGCCCTGGTCTCAGGAGAAGATTAAACTTTCACTTTCATACTGGGGCAGTGGTTCACTTTAAGACACAAAACAAAAATTCTTTTTTTTATCCCAAGAATTAATACCCAAAATGCTGTCTTGACTCATGAAATCCGTCAGTTCTTGACATCATCCAGACCTACATCTAGACCTTCATTGTAAAATCCTTTTAGGCATGTGTTAGATTTCTGTGAAAACTTTGTTTAAATGTAAACTTCATACAACACTGTCAGTTTTTGTTTTAATAAAACTATATAGATTTATAATCCTTGATTTGTCTTAAGTCTTGCCAGAAACCCTCCTTGCCTTTTATTACCTTGTAGGTTCAGCCTGTTGGAAACAACTTGTACACCTGGATGGTTTATTTCTTGAACACTGTAGGCTTGAGAATCTGGCGCCTGCCTGCATCTTTGAGTGGTCTCACTATGTTAATTGAGTAAATATTTATTGAGCATTTATAATTGCTGCAGAAACTGTAAATGTTGTCACATCATTCTGTCTTTCTTACTGCTCAAAGGTTGTTTGTTTGGCACTCTGTGACCTGATAACACTTCCAAACTATGATATGTTTGGAAACATGAGTTTTTTGAATTAGGTTTGGCTCCTGGTTCATGTATTTCATAGATTTGTGTGACCTTAGCTAAATTCAACTTTCCGGAATTTTCAGGAATTAGCCTTGGATTTGATTACTGAATTAAAATATCATCTATTTTCTTAATGTCGTTTTCTGCCTATAATTCTAGAGCCAAAATGGGACTTGACTCTCGTCGTTTATAAAAAGGGAAAGTGGGATTTCCACTGAGATGAAATCAGCGTAAAATATTCAGCTCCCTTAGTACAAAGCATTTGTTTCAAGTAAACTGATGTGTAGATACTGTTTTCAAAATGTCTTTTAGGAGTTTGGGGGGACATAAGGAAAATTGAGCTGGGAGGCTTTTTCTTTGCAGAGGTCTGAGGGTATGTTCTTGGAGTTGGCAGCAGCAGAGCAGTCAGTAGCTAAATAAATAAAAGAGAGTTGGGGGTGAGGTGGGCAGTGTTCTGGTTCTGTTCTGCATCATAAGATGTACTGAAACTAGCCTTCAGCATTGATTTGTGTCCAGAATGGGCTGCTATTCGTCATTAGCCTTAACCTTTGGAACCCACTTCATTGTCATTTCTAGATTCCTGAACTCTTATAAAACTATATCATTCCAGGGAAGACACTGAAAATGATATTACATACAATGAAAATTGAAATGGAGATAGGTATCCACACTTTTGTTATCTTTATCACATTTCTAGATTCAAGTTTAAGAATAATTTTTTCTCAAGTGATTATTGAAGCCACAAATGCATGCAGCAATGTTAGAAATAACAAATATACATAGACACAACAAATCTTAGAAACAAAGTATGCAGAGAATATTTCTTCAGGCAGTGCAAAATGTGTTTGTTGGATGGCTTCAGTGAAATTGCATCATCATAGACCTCTTGCCAGGACTCGAAGAGGAGATAGGTTATTGCCTTAATTACTATTACAAAAGGAGAGCTTACTAATATGGTGACAATATCATTATTGGAGATGTCCTACATTGGCAGAACCAGTGAAAGAAAAAAACAGCAACAGCCTTGCTCCTCCACTGTCTTCAGTTGAGTTTCAAGTTGGTACAGTAAATGGCCAGTATACTGACCACAGGTGCACTCTATCAACTGACAGTGCTAAGGAATACTTATGCTTTTCAGTGTCATTTGAAAGTTTTGACTACCGATTTTAAATAACTTTTAATAGTTGAATTTTTAAGTTGAATATTTGAATTTAATTTCAAATATCATCTTCTATACCAGAACTCATTCACGCTCAGCTCATTTTGATTTTAATCCATGGCTATTTGGTGTTTTGGCCATGTGTGCTCAGCATATCTTTATAGTCTGTGGCATTGGGAATCTGTGTTACAAAGTAATTATCTCCCTCATACAGAAAGGGAAAATGATAGAGGAAATTGCTATCATTGGGTGGAACTGGAAACTTGAAGTGCAAATTTTCTGTAGTGCTCCAGATCCTGAACTATGTATGGAGCTAGGTTCTGTTTGAGATGTTAATCTGATCTGCAAGTTGGATTGTCTCATGAGGATGTTCTCATTTAAAAATTTAGAGCTCATGCCTGGCCGGCATGGCTCAGTGGTAGAGCGTTGACTTATGAACCAGGAGGTCATGGTTTGATTCCCAGTCGGTGCCCATGCCCAGGTTGTGGGCTTGATCCCCAGTGTGGGGCATGCAGGAAGCAGCCGATCAATGGTTCTCTTTTATCATTGATGTTTTATCGCTCTCTCCCTCTCCCTCTCTCTCTGAAATCAGTAAAAATATTTTTTAAAAATAAAAATTTAGAGATGATAGGACTGAACTAAGTCCAGGCTGAGTGTTTTCCCTCCTAGAATTTGGAATACCAGTATCACTACTAGGCTGCATTCAGCTTAGTAAAAAGGAAGGATTTTTGGCTTCACTTTGCCTTGTAGTAGAAAGCAATCAAGTTAGAGGTATCCTGGTGTTCTGGTATATGGTTAAGGAAGTTTGATAGAAGAGCTTAAGATCCCCAGACAACAATCAGTCTCTGATCTGCACATCACCCTTGGTTTGACTGTTCAGTGCTGAGGTTTTATCCAAAACTTACTGCTTTCCTAGACAATGTTCAAGTTGCTCATCTCACTTATATGAATGACTTGTAATCGACCTTGGCCTTGGGAGCTTCTTGCTGAATATTGAAAGCAAATGAAATATGAAATAACCATCCTGCTGGGATGAAAAGCATAGTTGGCCCTGCTCTGTGGTAGCAAGGACAGCAGCACAGTTAATTGACCCTTGAACAACACAGGTTGGGGCACTGACATCCCTCCCCACACAGTTGAAAATCCACATATAACCTGACTCCCCCAAAACTTAAAATACCCTACTGTTGACCAGAAGCCTTACCAATAACAGTTGTAAAACACATATTTTGTATGTTATATGTATTATATACTATATTCTTACAATAAAGAAAATCATAAGGAAGAGAACATACATTTACAGTATTTATTGAAAAAAATCCACATATATGTGGACCTGTGCGATTCAAACACATATTGTTCAAGGGTCAACTGTAGTCTGTTTCTAAGGCTTCTTTCTTTTCTTTTTTCTTTTCTTTTCTTTCTTATTTAGGCCAGTGAGGTGACAGAACTCCAAGGTAAAGTTGAAACAGTAAGTTTACAACGTATGCTAACAATTCAATTCTATAGTTTTTGTTTATATTAAATAACTTGTGTTAAAATATTCAACAGCAGGTCTGAGTCTGCACTATGACCTTGTTAGTTTGCATGGTGGTGATAGTACCAAAGCCATGTTTACCCCACATGGATTTTTAAATCCTAGTTGACTTTGACCAGTCCTGCCCTGTTTACTGTGTGCATAGCCTGTGGTCAGACTGGGGAACTTTGGGGCCTGGCTTTGGGTCAGGGCAGAGCATCAACTATGGTCTTTCTCCACCTTTCCCCATGTGAACTAAACTAGGTTTTATTTCCTTGGTTGAAATATCATCTGTAATGAAGTAACAAATACTGTGCAGTCTATCTCCAGTCTGGAAAAGAACCATCCTTGAGGCCGTCACTGGTATTTTTGTGTGCTCTGAAAGGAAGACAAAAGTTTCTAACTAATTCTGAACACAACTCTTTAGCAAGGTCCCATACTCTTCTCAGGAGACAACTGGTGCACTGAATTCTGTTAATCCGCTAATTTAGGCAGATGTGCATTTTCAAAGAATCCCTGGACAGAACAAGGACTAGAAATCAAATCAGGTGTTAAGTTTCACGTGTATTCCCCAGAGTCCCCACATGGCTCCACAATGAAGTCAGAACTAGAGGCAAGGAAAGTGACTAACCCCTCTGTGAGAGAGAAGGTAAAGGTGAAAGAAGGGTTACTGTTCTTGGTACACTGACAAAATGACACACATATTTTGGTCTATGGGTCACTATTCACTTTCCAGATGAATCGGTGGTAAGAAAACAATCTCTTAGGATAACCAAGCACCTAGGTTTTGCTAGAGAATTTCTACACTTGGCTGGGAAAACAACTTCCAGAGAGGCAAACGTCAACCTGTACCTTATTGGCATATAGATAGCGTCAGTAAGAAAACAGACTCTGGCTGCAGATGCCCTAAAACTACTGATTTAGTCTGAGCTGCTAAAGCTGTTGCTCTGGCTCTGGCCAGGTGATTCAGTTGGGTTGGAGCTCTGTCCACATGCACCAAGGTTGCAGGTCTGATATCATGTCACGGCATATGCAGAAAGCAACCAATGAATGCATAAGTGGGACAATCAATGTTTCTCTCCAATTTAAAAAATAAAGCTGTTGCTCTAAGTTGGTGCCTACTACATGTGGAAGGAGGCTTGAGGGTGTTTGGGTTATTTTTTCTGCAAGGCACTTGGTTTTTCCAGCTATTTGCTAAATAAACCTGAAGAGCAGCAAGGCCTGGTGTAACCTGGGGCTGTAAAAGCAGGGAATAGGGCAGCCTGAGGAAGATGAGGTTCTTTGGAAAGTACTGCCCCGTTCACCAGCTGTTTGACTAGTTGCTGTTTAGCTTCCCCTAGAAAAGGTGAGGAGTCAGCCATGGAGGCCAGGTGTTGTAGACACTGACTCTAGATCACTATTTTACCCTTTGTTTTTATTTTTTCTATTTTTAATGATACTGGAATAGCCCCTGCTTCATTGGTGAGATCTGCAGGGCAGGTGTTGAAACAGTCTGTTTCCATCTTACATGAATTATGATGTATGGGAAATTGGTTTGAATGAAGCCTAGGGGTGTTGAAGTCAAGACAAAGCAAGTCTTCTACCCCTACCCAAGCAGGCCATGCTAAAATTTGGTCTTTAGTTAAGGATTGAGGTGTGCTCATATCTCTTTGCCAACCCTAGAATCTCTGCTCACTTCCTGTCTTAAGTGTAGCAGGTCTTTCACAAGCCTTACTTGAGTGAGTCCTATCTTCCTGGCAGAAAAAACCTTGAAGCTGGAACACCCACTCCACCAGCCAGCAGCAAAAGAGGTCAGCCCCACAGCAGTGCTGACCAACTTGGCCGAAAGCCCCATCTAATCAACGTGATCCTAGATACAACTGTAGATCTCTCCATACGGGGACATGGGGAAAGGAGGTGACAAAAATACTTTCTCAGACTAGAGGCAACACTAGTAAAGGGGGTGAGAGGAATGTTTCACTTAAAACCTTTTACATCTCAAGCTAAAAAAGAAGTTGCAAAACAAGATAAAAGTTATAACCTAATACTGTTAAACCAAAATATATATTTGTTTCTAGAAGGAATACAAAAATATTACTTTATGAATTTTACTTGTCAATTTATTCTTCTACATAACAATTTGTATTTTTTTATTAGCAGTGAATTTTTTAAACTTAATTTTTAGACTTTTTTTGTTTTTCACTTTAAGAATCTTGGTTTTATCTGACAAATATTGCTTAATTCCTAATGCAGGAAGAGCTCTTGTTAGTATGACCAATCCTTTTCAACTAGAGGTAAGGGGAAAGCCATTGTAAATTGAAATAAGTTTAAGAAATCAATATTGTTCCTGGAATTCTATTCCATCCCTTAGGATAAACTAGCAGCATCATTGAAGAAGAAGGCTGAGCCAGGTCACACAGTGGTACAGGGAAATTAAAGATCACAGGTTCTGTTACTAGGATCATGGCTTCTGGTCATAAACCTTGTCCTGAACTGCTTCTCAGCCTTTTGGCCAAGACCAAGTGTATAAATCTTGTCCAGTAATCTCAGACTGCCACTGAGTATTCATTACTTGGGCATTTGGCACCTACCTCAAGATGGGCATATGGCAGTTCCAGCATCCACCCAGTACCTTGCAGCATTCAGCACTTCCAAGGCTTGTTATTAAGGCAGAGGTGTGTGTGTGTCAGATTTCAGTTACCTCGGCTGGGGCTTTCCAAAACCTGGGGTCTGGCTTCCTGCTTCTCTCATTCTGTGGCCATGCTATTTTACACTGAAACACTTGGCATGCCCTTTGAGAAAAGCCAAAAGGATTCTGAATCCTTCCTCTGAGGGGATTCAGCTGGTATACCTTGTGAACAGGTACCTAACACCTGCTTGGAAAGGTTATTAATACAGTATTTAAGACTATTGTCTTTTCTAAATTACTTACTGTCAACCCACCTTCCCAGGTAAGCTCTGCCCTAGCCACACAATGGCCAGCCCTCCTGAGACCTATTTACTGTTTAAATTCAAGGTAGGGAAAAATTGCACTTGAGAATGAATCATCCATTTTATTTTATTTTGTCATGTGCTCACAACCTCTCCTCTCCCTTCCCTGGCAGGTCACAGATAAATTAAAAATAAAATCTACAAGGAAAATAATTTATTAAAGCACTCCCAGGCTCATACCTTCTATCCCTACTGCTCAATTAATGTGTTACCCCTCCCCCAAAGTGGGGAGAACCAGCATTTCCCCCATTCAACTCCTGCTAGTCCAGATTGTACCCAAGAACCAGACAAGGAGGGGGGGGAGCAGTAGCACACAGTTAAAAATAAAGACACTGGTCCTGGAACCATATGGCCACCTTGGCACCACTCCCTCTGCTTCCCCCAGGCAGTCCTCCAGGATCCCTTGCTGAGCTCAGGGTGCTGAGAAGTTGCCTATGGCCAAGAGCCTGGGGCAGGGGAAGATGCTGTAAACCTCCATTCATGCACTTCTAATCCTCCTAGGAAGAAACTCAAAGAAGAAAGCAGACAGAGACCTCAGGACGGAGGAGAAAAATCCCAAATGTTCACACAGTTACACGGAGTCTTTATGGCAAAGAGAACATTTAGCAGCTTTGAATATTGGGGTATCTCCTTTTTACTCAACACAAGCATCCTAGACCCTATAAGTGAAACAGGGCTCAAGCCCTAAAAAAATCAAAGCGCAAGAAACTCTAAGAGGACTAGTATTTTGTTGCTGGGTTTTGTTTTGGCTTTTTCCAGTGACAAGCCCAGTTGTTGGTGGGAGGTCTGAGGGGTCACTCCCCAGTGTTGTGCTGAATACTACCTGGCTTTTCCACATCATCCCCCCTGCCTCAGAGCAGCCCCCAGAAGGCTGTAGGCCCATACTGGGGGCACTGCCAGCACCCAGCTACAGAAGAGCTCTGGGCAGCTGGTGAGGGGCAGGGAAGAGAACAGCATTTGCATGCAGGCTCTGATGAAGTCATGGGAACCTCAGCTCAGGGGTGACTGGGCACCAGGGAGATGGAGTGGCGGGACAGTGAGTGGCATGCTTGGTGTTGGGGCTGCTGCAATACGGGGCCTTGTGACCCTTTCCTGTTCAGTATCCTTTAATCCTAACCCTCTAAACAGGTGTCGGGTCCTGGTAGCTCCCCTGTGTTGAAACGTTCAAGGAGTTATCTAAGAGCTCCCCTTCATGGATATCAAAGTGTGGGAGCAGAAAGAGTTCACAAAGCCCTTCCCAGAACTCACCTTGTCTGTCTCCACCCCTCCCCTGGAGTGAAGTGGGGTTTACTCACACCAATGACCTAGTCCCACCTAAAACCTGCTGCCTGGAATCCTGGCCAGATTCAATCTTAACCTGCAGTTTTTTCTTCCAGCTTTGATTTTGATTTTTTTTTTTTTTTTGGTTTTTCTTTCCTTCATTTCTTCCTGGAATGAGACTTTCTACTACTTTTCTCTCCTCTCACAAGTCCCTTCCTTCCCCTTTGTCGGCCTCCATCAATGTCATCACCACCCCACCCCTTCCCTCAAAGGAAAGGGGGATGGGTGAAGACCCTGTCCACCCAGACAGTCTGGCAACTTTGACATTCCCCAGTGGGGGAAGCTGAGCCAGACAGTGCCTATGCCCGCCTCTTCCTGTCCACTGACCCACAGTCATCCCATCTGAGATCTATTGGATAACAAGGCATTCAAGTCCCCCACTGTAGGTCCAGGTCCAGGCCCAGCCCTTCTCCAGTTTCAATCTTGGTGAGTGTCAACCCCCCTTCCTCCCCAGGCTCACTTTCTCCGGTCCTTTGGCTTCCTCTCCTGCCGCCGGGCCTGCTGGTCGGCCAGGGTGCGGGGAATGAGGAGGACACTACCATCCCCAGCGTACTGGAGAGCATATTGACTGGGCGAGTAGGGTTGCCCATTCTCATCTCGCAGCCGCCCAAACACCTCCTGATACAGGCTCTGAACCTTCTGCTTCATTTGCCGCAGGGACCGGAGGAACTCTACCTTCTCCCGCAGCAGTCGGGCTTTATCACGCTGCAGGTCCTCCACATCCCGCTTCAGGTTCAGGATGGTGTCCAGCTTGCGCTTCCGGCAGTTCTGCGCTGCCATCTTGTTCTTGCCCCGGCGCCGGATATCCCGGATGAGGCTTAGCTGGGCTTCGCTGAGCTGGTATTTGGACAGCAGCTCGTTGAATTCCTCCACAGGCAAGTTGATGATTTTGTCATTGGTGAAGGGGATCTTCATGGCTCGGGCTCGATGCTCATCCCGGCTCATCTGCTTGTCAGAGTCAAGGGCACTGGGTGCCATGTTGTACGTGTGGTTGTGGCCCACATGCTCCAAGTAGGGCAGGCAAGAGAGCTGAGACGGATCCTGGTAGCTCATGCGGCAGAACTTGGAATACTCGGGCTGGTAGCCCACAGCGCCCTCCACCTCTTCTAGATCCAGGGTTTCAGAGTCAGAGCTGTAGCCAACAGCACCTTCCTCAGAAAAGGAGGAAGAGGCTGAGGAAGAAGCAGAGGAAGAAGAGGAAGAAGAGGAGGAGGAGCTGCCTTCAGAGCTGCTCAGGGAGGAAGGGCTATGGCTAGAGTCCAAGGAGAGGCCTGAGTCAGAGTCAAATTCCTCTTTAAGCTGGGAGGCCTGCACAGAGTTAAAGCCTTCTTCAATGGCCAGGTCCATCAGGCTGATCTCATCTAGCATGGCTTCATCTAACAGACCCCCCAGTGGGTCAGGCAGCTCGGGGCCTGCTGTGTCATTGGCTGTGCCATTGAGCTGGGGTGGAAAGAAGAGGCCTGATAGGTTGGTGGAGCCAAAGGTGGAGTTGAGGCTGGTGGAATTGCTGGGGACCAGTGGGAGCAGTGTGGAGCTGCTGGCCACAGGCAGGCTCTCCACCTCAGGGCTGAAAAGGGAAAAGTCCTGGCTGCAGCCCCCCAGGGACGCCTGATGCAGGCTGACATTCTGATTGATGGGAGTGTTGGGGGCAAGGCTATAGTTGGTGCTCAGTGGGTCTCCAGGAGGGTTATTGTACAGGATCTCATTTGTTGATGTGTTCACTTCCATGGCCTGAAAGGGAAGAAGAGTGTCACCTTTTACTCAGAGTAGACTCCCCGCCAGGTGAAGCTGAAGGCTTATATGAGCAGACACCCAACATAGGCACAACTGCATGGGTATAAAAACAAGAAACTGGACATCAGAGCCCACGGCATCAGCTCCTGGCCCTAGTTGGTCCACCAGGCCTGACAGAGATGGGTTCCTTCATATGGACTCCACTCCAATGCAGGACTGACCAACGCATGTTTGGCCAGACTCCCCCATCTTGAAGAGAGAGTAAGCAAACACCTAACACTGACTACCTCTTCATTGCAAAATCAGCATAGTAAAAAAAAGGACCAAGCCTTGGAATGAGAAAACTTAGCTGTACCACTTTCATGTGACCATGGGTATATCACGTAACCTATCTGAGCTTCCATGTCCTCACCGTTAAAATAATAAAGGGCTGCCCTTGCTGGTTTGGCTCAGTGGATAGAGCCTTGGCCTGTGGACTGAAGGGTCCTGGGTTCGATTCCAGTCAAGGGCACATGCCCAGTTGCGGGCTCGATCCCCAGTAGGGGGCATGCAGGAGGCAGCTGATCAATGATTATCTCTCATCATTGATGTTTCTATCTCACTCTCCCTTCCTATCTGAAATCAATAAAAATATATTTTAAAAATAAATAATAAAGGGCTGACTAGATAATTGTGCCAAGTGAGATAACGGTGGCTGTAAAGCATTACATGAACGTCAGCTTAATGATAAACCTGGGGAGCACCCAGCCAAGTGATTATCTGCTTGAAGGAAAAAAAGGAGGCATACCTAGGAAGCAGGCCTACTCTAAAAGGCTCAAGCCCTGGGGTTTTATCCCAAACCCCACTCCTGACTTTACCCCGTATCTCCCCAAGGAGATACCTAGACAGTTACCTCTCAGTGTTCTCACTTTCCTATGAATCAGACAGATACGTTACTCTTTCTCTTCCCAGAGAGGGAAAAGCAAGTAAGTGCTAAGATACCTCCACACAAGGTCCCATGAGTTTGTGCTCTGATAGTCCTACCTGCATTTCCATGATGGACATGAGATCTTGCCACTGCTGTTCCAAATCAAATGGTGACTCTGTCCCCGTCAGGAGAGGAGACAAGAGGTTGTTCTGAAGACCTGGGGGCTCACTCTCACTAGGCACTGCTTCGGTTAAGCTGGAAATGTCTGCTGGAAACTAGGGTAAAACACAGAGACTTTAACAAAGAAAAAAGGAAAGACCAGCCTTCTGCTTTCCTCCCAGAGACTAACTACCATCTGAGGTTCTGTTCCTTCCTCTGATTTCACCCCCAGCAGCCAGGACAAGGCCAGCACCAAGAGTTGGCCTCTCAGGCAGCCCGTAGGAACATTGTGTGCAGGCTACCCTGCTGAGTTGGTGGGCTCTCCCTGAAGTCCTGCTCACCTCAGCATTCTCCCCAAAGGGGCAGGTGGCCTCCAGCAGCCTAAGGCACAATTCCAAGGACAGGGCTGTCTGGTTCTCCCCACCAGGCACCTGTGGCAACAGCAACTGTAAGTCTGACTGATGTAGGCTTTGGCTGCCTGCAGGCTTCCCCAAGGGGACATTGAAGGAAGACCTGCGTGGTTGTAGGCCCACACTCTCCCTCTGTTTCCGGGCTAATGACAGACCGTAAGTCCCAAACTCCAAGGGAGAACAGGGAAGGTAAAAGAGTCCTGATGCAAGTAGGAATCTGCTAGGTGCTTTGCCTCCTCTGTGCTGTTTGTTACCAAAGCCTGGCCCCTCTATTTCTATTCTGTTCATCCACTCCTCTTTTCTCAGCCCACTCACTGTGAGAGACCCCAACCCAAAATATACACTCAGTCCATCCCACAAGACACAACTGCCTTCTCTAAAGATAAGTTTCCTGGAGTGAGCAGAGGTGGGAGTACCTGGGCAGGGAAGCTCTCCCCAGTTTCTCCATCCACTAGCAGGTTTCGTGCCAGAACTTCTTCTCCTTCTCCTGGCCAGGTGTCCTCCTGCTCCACTCCATCTTGCAGTTCCTTATCCACATCTTGTTCTTTCTGGCGATGACTGTAGTCAAAAATCTCACGCCCAGCCCCCAGGTCAATATCCTGTCGCCAAAGTATGTCAATCAGATCTATGTCCTGAAAGACAGATCACCATGACTTTAGCTCTGGATCTAGGGGCCCCTTCCTGCCTCTCAAGAGGTCCTTCCTAGCATCGCTCCAATTATTCCCTCCCAGGCCTACAGCTCCCAGCCTCTACCCCCCGCCCCCCACTCTGCATCAGCAAGGCTTCATTCATCCATTTCCAGACACCAGCCTCCAAAAAAACCAAAACCTAGCAAAAACCAATAGCATACCCATCACCATACCAGTCTGGGGACTTAGTATCCGCACCAGAAACACCCCAGCTGAAAGGCAGGGCACCTCATTGCTATGCAAGAAGGAAGGTGGAAGTTAAGAGGCATTTCTCATTTGGGGAATGGGAATCCCTTAAAACAGGGTTTGTAGGAAGCTGGCCACAGCAAGCAAGGGCAAACTGTCATGCAGAATTGCTTCGATGGTGGCCAGGCTTGCATCAGCCTATGGTACCATTTCATTTGCATAAAGGGGTGGGCTGGGCTGGAGAGGAAAATCCCTGCATTTGCAACCACCTGATGAAACCAATGACAATGACAGGCTGTCACCAGCCATTCCCCCTTCCCTGGCTGAGGCAGGAGTAAGGCTGAACACCCACAACTCTTAAAGCCCAGGCTCACCTCAAGATCCATCCCTGCCTGAATCCTCACTCTCCAGCTGATCCTAACAAGCTGCCGCTCCCAGGAGAGCTTCCAGCAGTCAGCTGATCCTCACTGGGCACCCCACCCCTGCCAAGGCCAGCCCCATAGTGCCCCCTCTCACACCAGAGCTCTCACGCCCTTACCACACCCCAGGACTCACTGACTCCCCATCAGTCAACCCACTCAAGGACATAGCCTCCATCACCACTTGGCCACAGCTGCTGCCTCAGGTACCAAAACACCCCCTCCTGCTCTACCCTGGTGGCTCCTGCACCAACTGCGACCCCCACTGCCACCAGCATAGAACCCCAGTAAATAGCTATTGGAGCTTTTCTACACATGACACCTCCTATAGCTAAAGAAACCCTACTGTTGGCTTCCATTCAGGTTAAGCCGGCACTTTTCAGAAAGCAATATCCTTAGATTAGACCCACCTCCCTAGCCCTTATCAGGTATCCTTTCCCACTATAACGCTCCTTGATCCTAAGACCTCCCACCAGGTGTACCTCTCCTTTTGGTCTCCCCGCATACACCAACCTGAACAGAAGCCCTGGACCCAGGAGCAGAGTGGGGCTGGGCCACCCGTTGGCCAGCCAGCAAAGAGTTAAGGGGCCTGCTCCCTTTGGCAGGGCCCCCACCACTGTGAGAGCTGCGGTCCAGGCGGGTCATGTTCTGCGAGATGAGCCCCAGGGCAGCCGGTGCCGGGAAGCCGGACAGGGGGCTGCAAGGAGCTCTTGGCTGGCAGGGAGCACACCACGCTGGAAGGGTGGCCCCGTGCTAGCTCGGAGGGGCCTGAGGAGGTGCCCCGCCCGTACAGCTGCCTGGGCGGCCCAGCCCAGCCCTCTTCCTCCATCCTTGAGCAGCCCCCTCCCACCTCACAACCCCAGTTCCACTCAGGCGCCCAGCAGCCCCCACCCTGAGCTCACCGCAGAGGCTGCAGTGAGATGGGACTCCCACCCCATGCTCCGTGCTCAAGCTGCAGAGGAAAGCAAGCTTCCTCCTAGGCCTATCCTCCCACTCCTCCCTCTCTTCCCATCCCCACGCCCCCCAAACTTGTTACCTAGGCTGCAGCAAGGAGCCAATCCCCTCCCCCTCCCACCCCGCAGGTCACTGCTGAGGCTGCGGAGAGCCAATCCCCTCCCCCAGGTCAGCAGCTGGGCTGCGGAAAGAGCCAATCCCCTCCCACTGTCGTTACCTAGGCTGCGACGAGAGCCAATCTCCTCCCCCAAGTCTCCGCTGGAGATGCGGAAAGAGCCAATCCCCTCCCACCGCCTGTTACCTAGCTGCAGCCCAGAGCCAATCTCTGCACCAGGGCAGCTGGAGAAGCTGCCGCAAGGAACCAGCCCATCCCTGGGCCGCCTCCTCTCCTCAAGGAGACGCACCCAGGGGCGGGCAGCCCCACCCAGCCCAGAAAGCCAGTGCGGGTTGGGCAGTGAGGGGGGGGAGGGGTGCCACTCCTTCCAGTCGCATCCAGCTTTCCCAGCCCACTCAGGACTGGGCAGACACTCCTCCTGAAGCTACTGCGGGAATTTAAGTTCTTCCCTGGAAATGGAAGTTTTCCCGTTCCTCAGGAGGACTGTGGCCAGTTGTCCTCAAGCCCAAGGATGACAAGCCAGGCTGGGCAGGAACCCGGTGTATCCAGATCCAATGTGAGCCCGGGGCTTTGTCACTCTACAACAGGCCAGATGAGAGGAAGGGAAAATGCCATTTGCCCATGTGCCACCATGTCACCGTGCTGGCCAGGCCTACCAAGAGGTGGGAGCCAGGAGCCCGAAGGCCAACACTGAAGGAGACAAGTGTTCTGCACCACCCACAATGTTGGGGCCACAAACATGTCCCCCACTCCCTTTACCCTCGCTTTGCTCAAGAAGATTCTCTGCCCACCCCGGCCCACATCTCTAAAGAAGGAGAGAAACCCCTGACAGAATCAGCATCACAATTCTGACTCCGACCCTCACTGCTGCTCCCCTTGAGCCGAAAGTCAGGTCGGGGACAGTGTGCTCTCCTTGGTCACAGACTGCTCCTTGCCTGGGAAGAGTTGTACACAGGCCACCCTCGCCCTAGGCAGTGCCAACCTCGAGGGGAATCCTATCCTGACAAGGGCCTGGGCTATGGCTGTCCATCGAACAGGCCTGGCAGCAGGGGAGCACTGCCACCCAGGGATAATACCAGCTCCAGCAATGCCTGTCACATGCTCTAGACCTGGGTATTTTTATCCCTGAGTTGCTGAGGAAATGTTGTTCTAGACACATAATAATCCTCCCTTCCCCCATACCCAGCCTGGGCCCCTAATGCTGACCCACCGCCAGCCCCCAAAGGGAGTAGCGAAGGCCTAGTGTCACAGAAAACATAACCTTCATGAAGGCCAAGAAATGGAGGAAAGCAGGGTCAAAGTCCCACCCCATTCCACTCCAACCCAGCCACATTACATCCAAAACATCCCATCCCAGGAGAGCTCCCAGCAGGAATAGGAATGGAGCTCCCCCTGCAGGGTTCCCAAGAGCAAGCCCAGTTACACCCATCCCCTTGGGGAGCTACACTGGGGCAGGAGGAAGCCTAGGCTGGGAGGCATAGTCTTCAGACCACTGTGCCAAGGCGAGTCCATGAAGTAAATGGACAGAGAAAGAAGAAGAAGAGAGGTTCACGTTTCCAATGGCGCTGTAAGAATCTAAGAAAAAATGCAATGCAGTGAAGACGGGGGCGGGGAGGGGAGGGTAAGCTAGAAGAGGTCAATGGGGCAAATAAGAGGACATATGTAAGACTTTAAACAATAAAGATTTTTTTTTAAATGCACTGAAAGAAAGCCCTAGCCAGTGTGGTTCAGTGGACAGAATGTCGGCCCTCGGACTGAAGTATCCCGGGTTTGATTCCGGTCCAGGGCACGTACCTTGGTTGCAGGCTCGACCCCGGCCCTGGTCAGGGCACATGCAGGAGGTAACCAATCGATGTGTCTCTCTCACATGGATGTTTGTTTCTCTCTGTCTCTTGCCCTCCCTTCCACTCTCTCTACAAATCAATGGAAAAATATCCTCGGGTGAAGATGAACAGAAAATGCACTGAAAGGTAAGGAATGCTCATGTCTCACATGCTCAGATAATTCTAATCTCTTTCAAAGTAGCTCCAGTATGAGCCAGCTGAAGAGTAAAGCAACCTGGCACTACTGACATTTGGGGCCAGATGAGTCTGTCATTTGGGGGACTGTTCTGTTTTTAGGAAGTTTAGCAGCATCCCTGAACTCTCCCCACTAGATGTCAATAGCACCTCTAGTTGTGACAACCAAGTGTCTCTAGACATTGCCACATGTCCCCTGGGGAGCAAAATCACCCCCAGTTTAGGACCTCTGGCCCAGAGGAAGCCACACGCTTTGAGTCACTAACATTCAGAGAACTGAGCTCAGGAACAGGCTCAAGTGCAGGAAAGAAGAAAAAACCTGGTCTGACTAGTGGGAAGAAAGAGCCAAGTTCAGTATCTGTAACACTTTTTACATCCCCTCTCCCCACCCAGCACCACCACGAACACTCAGGTCTGGAAAACCCAGCCTAGTGCAATCCAGTCTTCTCTTTTCTTAATGGCTGGAAGACTGCAGTGGGCCTTTTCTCAAACTCCTTGGGGTTGAGTGGCAAGCCAGGGCTAAACAGAGCTCAAAGCCATCTTATCATCATGTTGGTGGGACAGGGGCAGTTGTAGCCATTCACATTATTAAAATCAATTACATCACTTTCTGCCCAGAACAGTATGTCAGCCACATGTCAGGAGCTAAAGATCTGACAGCTCAAAGCTAGCGGACTCGGGCAACAGAATGCATTTCCTCTTCTGCTCCCAGCCTCACCTTCCTACTCCCTACAGTG
Source organism: Myotis brandtii (assembly GCF_000412655.1). Taxonomy (NCBI): domain Eukaryota; kingdom Metazoa; phylum Chordata; class Mammalia; order Chiroptera; family Vespertilionidae; genus Myotis; species Myotis brandtii. Next base: position 6,348,541 of record NW_005355708.1, on the reverse strand, counting down.
GGCCTTTAGCAAAGAGGGAGCCTTGGTCCTCACTGGACCGAGAATAACTCTCTAAATCTACCCCTTGGCTCAGGCCCAGGACAGCGGACTTATCAGGACCTTAAAACAACAACAGGACTGACCACAAGGGAGTAGAACTTCAGGATATATATGTGTGTTTTGATGGGGGAGGTACAAGGCAAGAGTCCACAAAATATTTGTGTCTTAGCAACAGATATACACGGCATCAAAGCCCATCACAACATGACTCCCTCCCCCATCCCAGGGCCTCCAGGAGTCATGTTGAAATCCAAGCAGTAAACACACTGGCATGTTCTAGGAACCTCCCACTGCCCTGACGGTACATTTAGAGGTGGGTCAATGGTTCAACGCAGGAAATGCTGCTCCCAGGCTCCCATCCCAGTCAGACAATTCAGCTCATTCCTATTCAAGAACAATGCCTGAGACATCCCCCCACCCCCAGCCCAACCTCTGGTTCTTTACAGGAGTTAGTACCATAGACCACAGTCCTCCAGGACCAGCCAATCCCCACCCCCAACCCAACCCCTCCCACCCACTCCTCCATGTGGCCACTAACCTCTTTGGTTAAGTCTCCACTGACTGGAGGGGCTACAGCCCCCAAATCCTCCAAATCTTCACTGAATCCCTGCTCCGTTTCGCTTTCTCGCACCCCGTTGTCTGGGCCTGTCACATCCTGGAGGCCACTGGAACTCTCGAGGGCAAGGCCTGAGCTGGGCTGGCTGCCGGAGACAGACCCCTCCGGATCCCGGTGGACCAGCCAGGCGTTTACCTCAGTGGTGGGCACCTGGAACCTGTCCAGGGCCCTCACCTGACTGAGGAGCCGCCGGGCAGTGAAGTAATTGTCCAGGTCTATGCTCTTGGGGTGGATACCATAGCCATCCAAGGTGTTCCTCAGGTTGTGGAACTGGGTCTGAGTATAGGCAGAACTGGGCCCCAGGATGATCTCCCGGAGTGGGGGGAGCTGTGAGGTCAGGTAAGTATCCACGTCCACCCGCACCCCAATCAAACTCAGCAGAATGGTGAACTGGAGGAGTCCTTCCGTTAAGTATTTCTTCAGAGAAAGCATTGCTGAAGGACCACAACGTTTATGTTTTTTGGTTTTTAAATCTTCCAAAAGACAAATCAAGGCCACTGCTCTGCTGCTCCAGCCAGCAAGTCACCCCCCACTCAATGCCAGACCCCCACCCCACCCTGGCAGAACACAGGGGCTGAGCTCCCTGACGGCCTCAGAGGAAAGCACAGCCCGCAGAGCCAAGGCCACACTCCAGACCACATTCACTTGTCCCTTCTGGACACCTCGCCTCTGAAAGTACAACAGTTCCTAACCCAGTCCAGGCCCTCAGGGTCCACGTGACTTACTGTCTCCACAGTCCACATACAGTCACTTCCTCACTCGCATTAGTCGTCCTCTCTGTCGATTCCACTGCAGGCTGTTCTCAGGAACAGCTGATGGGGGGTGTTGTTGTTGTTTGTGGGGTTTTTTGGTGTGTTTTTTTCTTCCTAAGGTTTATTTTCTTTGGCTGGAGCTACAGGCCTTTTGTCTTGGGGTCAGAGTGTCCCACCTCCTCCACTCTTACCAGGAGGGTTTCCAGAGAAACCTGAAATGGAAATCACAGAGCAACAGGGTAAGATGCCATAATTTTCACACCACGATCAAGGCAGAAGGTAGGAAACACATTAAAAGGCCACTTTTACAAGAGGAAAAATAAGTCGGTCATTATACGCCCTGAACAAAAACCTTTTATAGACACAACTATGAAAGGAAGTATTGCTCACAAAGGATCAAAGGATCCCTGTTTCTGTAGATGAAACTCGCAAGGCCCTAAAACATGGCTTGTTATGAAGAAGGAGACAATGCCCAGAGCATCCAAAATATTTTACCTGTTGTCTGACTTACCAACCCTCCCCTCCAGCCCAGACACACACCACCCAGCGTCTATGTGCAGCACAAGTCCACTGCCCGTCTCCAAGGAAAGCTGGCTGCCCATCTCTCTGGAGAAAACGGTCTACAATCCTCGTCCCTCCCCACTTCCCACGGGGAGGGGGTGACCATTCACGGATGAGAGTGTGAAAGGACACGAGGAACACGGTCAGGCCACCACTTCACAGAAGAGGACGATGCCTTTTATTTTCTCAACTTTGAAATCTGATTTCCCTTTCCCATCTCACATTTAAGAAAATAAAAAAGGGGGGGGGGAGTAGAGGGGGAAGGGGAGGGGAGCCAGGACGATTCGGTCCGTAATTTGCATAGGCAGGTTTTATTTTCGCTCACATGACCTTCTGAGCCCAAACAGAGGCTATGGCAAAGTTCTCCACCCGACAGCCAAGTGGGGAGGGAGTAAGTCTGCTTTCGGTTTCTGGCCTCTACTTCTGAGCTATTAACCTTGTAAACCAAGACACAGCGCTCTCCGCCGTTATGAGCCACCTGCCAACTTCATCCTAAGGGAGAAAAGGGACCTACACACACACACACACACCCCTTGCTTGGCTAAGAGTAAACACAACTGCGACCCAGAGTTTCAGCTGACACTGCCCTCCTGTCCTCACGCAAGTTATTGCTAAAGACCTCCAGAAATTAAAGAGCGAGGAAGGCCAGAGGCCTCTGGTGCGAGCCCAGCCCCAACCTGCCCCGGATACCCGAGTCCGGCTGACACCACGTCGCCATGCCCGCTCCCGATGCCTCCGTCCCCGGCCTCTGGGGCGGCAGCGAACAAGTGCTACTTT
>NW_005355708.1:6335653-6345451 GCF_000412655.1 Myotis brandtii | reverse complement strand
CCTTGCCGCAGCCGCCGCCGCCGCCGGCCGGCCTGCCTAGAGCTTCCCCAGCCTCCGCTTCCCTCCCCGCCTCCTCCTCCCACCTCACTGGCAAGCCCGCCCTCCGCGGCCAACACGTTTCTCCAATCAACGAGCCGAGACCGTGGCCGTCGCCGGATGTCACGTTGATTGACAGTAGAGGAGGCCCAATGGCTGAGTTTCTTCCGCCTCCTTTTCCCCATTTCCCAAGACGGGCATGATTCACGGCCCAATGGACGTGTAAGCCCGCCCCCACGGCGTGGGCCCTCCAATAAGTGGGGCGAAGGGCCCTCTCACCCCCAGCATCGGGCCCCCTCGGCCATGCGCCGGCCACAGGGGGTATTACGAGCTGGGTGCGGAGTAAACTGTGCAGGCTGAGCGCTTCCAGGGCCTTCTTCGGCCTGGGGAGAAGGGCCTCGGACTGGGAGGTAGTGTCGCCGCCGAAGCGCGGGATCCCCCCTTTGAGGGTTCCTACGGTGACTTGCAAAAGTCCAGTGCGACCCGAGGGGCGGGTCGAAGCGGAGTACAGAGCATGTGTTCCGTGTGGTGGCGACGCTGGTGTCGCCATCTTGGGTGCTGGCAGCGGAAACCGCTTTGCCAGCTTTCGCTTCGCGTGGAGGCACGCCCCTCGCCAGCCTAGGATGGTGGCACCTCCGTCCCAGGCTCGGGCCACATCGCGGGAACAGCCCTGGGAACGGGGGGCCCCGACGGTGGAGGGGCGTTGTCGGTGTGAGGGATGCGGGGTAATGAGCGATGTTCGTCGGGAGGAGACCTCCCGGAAGAGTGCCGCCTTCTCTGTCCGCTCTTCTCCCCGCCCAGCCTCCCACGGAGCTTGGTCTTGCCTCTCAGGAACTTTTCTCAGTGTCTAGTGTTCTCCGATCTCGTCCAGCCAACATCTTTGTGATTTTTTCAAACATTTTATCTCCAGCATCACTTGGGGAACTCGTTACACCTGCCAATGCTGAGGCCGCCTGCCTGCTTATTAAAGGACTTGGTAACGTTTTCTTTCAATCCTCACCCACGGTTATGATTTCACTAGTTTTTAGAGGAAGGGGGAGGCCGAGCGAGAGAAACATCCATCAGTCTCCTCCGTTACCTGCCCCCACCTCGATCAAACCTGCAACCGAGGCACGTGCCGGGCCTGGCTCAGCCCAGCAGCCTTTGGGTGCACAGGACAGGGCTCCAAGGGGATCCCTGAGTTGCAGTTTGTGGTGCCTTGTTCCCAGCTGGGGGACAAGAAGGTGTCAACTCCAATTCTTAACTCCCAGGGAGACGCTAGTCATCTATTGGTCCTTGTCCAGCTAAGGAGGAAGCCAACGGGTAACCTGTCAAATCAGAGCGTGGGGGCCATCACGTGTTTGCAGAGTTAGGGGGCCGAATTTGGGGTGTTTCACAGATTATCAAGCACTTTCACCACATGAAAATATACACCAGCATCCATTCACGGAATCCTCCGTTAGTTACCCCTTTCAAATACTGACCCGAAGAGCACATGGTTTAGCCGGGCTGGCATGGCTCAGTGGTTGAGCACTGACCTATGAACCAGGAGGTCACAGTTGCATTCCTGGTCAGGGCACATGCCCGGGTTGCGAAGTTGCTCCAGCTCGATCCCCATCCCCAGTGTGGGGAGTGCAGGAGGCAGCCAATCAGTGATTCTCTCTCATCGTTGATGTTTCTATCTCTCCCTCTCCCTCTCTGAAATCAATAAAAATATATTTTAAAAAAACAAAGAGCACGTGTTTTAGTTCTTTTTACTACGTGTCTCTGGTAAATGCTACAATATGAACTCCATGAGGACTAGAATTTTGAGCATTAACTGTTGAGTCTTCAAAACCTAGAACAGTGCCTGGTGCTTAGTAGACAATAAATACCTACTGAATAATTAAAGGAGCTCAAGCAGGCAGGCCTGTCATTAGAAGTTTGTGTTAAAAGCAGAAATTAATACTTGAAGGAGATGGGTTTTGAAGGAGATGGCATATTGCCAAGGAAATCAGAGACCAGCCCCTGAATTAATAAGACCATGAAGGTTAATACTAATGGATAAGAAAGGAGGTGTGATCATTAATTCTAAGAACATACAAAGGGGGGTGAGAAGAAATACTTTAAAAATAGAACTAAAAGATGTCAAGGCTAGACTGACGTTATAGGGCTTAAATACTATTTTGAGAAGGTAAAACAAGAGGCTGCACACCAAGTGTGGTCATTTGTTTGACACAGCAAATATAGAACAACTAGAGGCCCGAAATTCGTGCAAGGGGCTTGGCCCTCACAGCTGCGGCCCTTGCAGCCCCGGCTTTGTCTGGAAGGTCATCCGGAAGGTCGTTCGGCCATCCGGTCTAATTAGCATATTACGCTTTTTTTATTATAGATTTTAAACACTGACACAGTTAAAAAAAAAACAAAAACAAAAAAAAACAACAAGCAACAAACCCTTCCTGGCCATGTGGCTCAGTTGGTTGGAAGCACTGTCCCATATACCAAATTGTTCTGGGTTTTATTCCCGGTCAGGGCACATACCTGGGTTTCGGGTCCAATCCCCCTGATTTGGATGCGTACAGGAGGTGACCAATAGATAGCTTTCTCTCACATTGATGTTTCTCTTCCCCCTTCCTTTCTCTAAAATCAATGGACATACCCTTGGGTGAGGATTTTTAAAAACTGGGCAGTCTTTTATGGGGAGTACTGGAAAAGTCCATTTGTATTTCCCAAGTCTCTTTTAAGCTGTACAGCACAGTACCAGGTGCCTAGGACAAGAAATGAAGCCATATGGTAGATAGATAACTAACACGAAATCAAATACATAAGAAATATTCACTGAAATGAAATGGCAGCTACTGGTGGGAAGCGCACACTGGGGAGATAACATGTGATACTGTCACATTAACTTTGAAAGCCGAAATTCATTTGGTCACTTTTTAATGACTCAGTTTCTTGAGGTGGCCCATCCTCTCCTTTCCTTTCTCTCTTCTCTGGGGTCCTGGGTGTGGAGGGAGTGGCTGACACTGACAGAATGGGGTGGGGGGCTCTATGTTAATTCTTAAGAGGAGGGGTGGAGAGGTCTTTTGTTTTTGCCTACAGTCCTATTCATGTTCTTTTGCCTTCCAACTTCAAGTACTGTGTTGAAAGGTGTATAAAATTACTTGAATGTACAGGGGAGAGAGAGGGATTATGAACTGTGTTGTTAGGTTAAAGGAACTACTATTAGTGATTAGAAAAAGTTTACTGCTTAACAATTACCCAAAGGTGGGAAGAGAACAGGAAAGACAAAGAATTGCTGGCCCGTTGCAAGGACTGAGGAGAATACTCTATAGCTATAGAGACAATGTCAGTCAGCAGCAAGCCATTAGGCCTGTCGGGGTGTAGGCACCCAGGATATTTAATACTCCACGGGAGGGAGCAGAGATCGGAAGACTGTCTTCCACGCTTGTCTAGAGTTCCAGATCAAGTCTGAGCAGGTGCAAACCTTCCCTGGACCCACTGATTAACCTTGTAAAACCCAGGGTGTGTCCTTCTCCCAGGAAGCTACCCTCCTCCCTTCCCCCGACACCCCCATCCCCTGGCCTGGGACAGCTGTTAATAGGACATTTACTCAAGAAGCAAAAGAAAGATGCCATGCTGATGTGTCATCAGTCCCGATATACCCATTAAATCAGACCGAAAAGACCACTGGAAAAAGTGAGCACATGCGCTTTCTCCCCGAGGGAGAGGCTGGGAGCCTTCGCTCAAACCAAGCCTTGCCCCTGCGACTCCCTGCTGCTCGGAGAGAAGAGGAGGCTGCAGGAAGCCAGGGAGAGGCTTAGTCCTAATACACAGGGATTTGGGGCCATAAAGAGAGACGGGTATCTATGAAATGCCCTCTCGTCCTGGTCATCTCTGTTGACCCAGCTTCCTCTATAGGAAAAGTTGTTGCTGCCACCAGCAGGCACAGCCATCGTCCAGTCATCCTGCAAGGATGACACCTGCCAGGAAACCCCCTCCCCCCAGAGGGGGGTGTGGGAAGGTGGAATGCCGGGGCTTGGATTGTTCTGGAATAGCAGGAATTGCTTTTTCCCCTAAGGAGAAACGCAGTCTTTCTGCTCTTCGGGTTGCCGGTTATTTTTTCCTTTCTTTAAAAATGTTTTTAGCCCTAGCCAGTTTGGCTCAGTGGAGAGAGCCCGCAGACTGAAGGGTCCCTGAGTTTGATTCTGGTCAAGGGCACATACCTTGGTTGCAGGCTCGATCCCCGTGTGGGAGGCAACCAATCGATGTGTCTCACGTTGATATTTCCCTCTGTCTCTCCCCCTCCACTCTCTCTAAAAAAAAAAACACACACACAAAAACCAAGTTTTTAAATGTTGCTAATCTATATAAATATTTCTCAATTTCCAACTTCCATCTAGTCCAGAGCAATGGATTAGATGCCTGCCTAAGATTTCCTTACACCCTTCTGAGGTTCTAGGATTACATTCTGTCAATACTAAATGGTATCATGTTTTGCAAGGAAATCAATTAGTTTTCCAGCTAATCCAGACATCTGGCGCCTTTCTCACTTGGTAAACATCATTAGCAAGCTTGTTACCATTAACCCACCAAAATAGGTAAAGCCTCTCCCTGTGCACCCATCACACCTTTCTTGGGAGATTGCTTCTTAACCCTAGCAGCACCTGGGGGGCTTGTAAAAGCTATCAATGCCCAGCCCTAGCCGGCGTTTTCAGTGGTTAGTGTCGGCCTGAGCTCTGAAGGATCTCCGGTTTGGTTCCCAGTCAGGGGCATTTACCTGGTTTGCTCCCTGGTCGGGGCATGTGCGGGAAGCAAACAGTCGATGTGTCTCTCTCACATCAATGTCTCTCTTTTGCGCTCTCTCTCTCCCCCGCTCTCTCTCCCTTCCTCCCTCCCTCCCTCCTTCCACTCTCTTTAAAAATCAACGGGAAGACCTAGCTGGTTTGGCTCAGTGGATAGAGCATTGGCTTGCGAACTGAAGGGCCCCGGTTCCATTCGGGCCAACAGCACATGAGGGGTCTCAGGCTCAATTCTGGCCAAAGGCACATGCTGGGTTGTGGGCTTGATCCCCAGTAGGGGGCATGCAGGAGGCAGCCAATCAATGATTCTCTCTCATCATTGATGTTTCTATCTCGCTCTCCCTCTCTCCCTCTCCCTCTCCCTTCCTCTCTGAAATCAATAAAAATATATTTTTTAAAAAATAAAAATCGCCGAACCGGTTTGGCTCAGTGGATAGAGCGTCGGCCTGCGGACTCAAGGGTCCCAGGTTCGATTCCAGTCAAGGGCATGTACCTTGGTTGCGGGCACATCCCCAGTAGGGGGCGTGCAGGAGGCAGCTGATCGATCTCTCTCATCGATGTTTCTAACTCTCTGTCCCTCTTCCTTCTTCTCTGTAAAAAATCAATAAAATATATTTTAAAAAAAATAAAAATCAATGGGAAAAAATACCCTCGGGTGAGGATTAACAAAACAAAAACATCAATGCCCAAGTCCTACCGCCAACCACAGTCTCCCAGAACAGCCCTGGGCATCAGAGATTTGTAAAAGCTCGTCTGGTGATTCTTCTGCGCAGCCAGAGAACCACTAGCTTGGAGTAAGAACCCAAGCTGGGTAAGACAGGACAATGGCCCTGGCCGGGTGGTCAGTTGGTTAGAGTATCACCCCATCACTGAAAGGTTTGGGTTCGGGTTTATTCCCCTGTCGGGGCAAGTACGGGAGAAAACTAATCAATGTTTCTCTCACATCAATGTCTCTCTCTCTCCCGCTCTCCAAAATCAATAAAAACATACCTTAGGTAAGGATAAAAAAAAAAGGACAACAGTGGTAATGCATGAGCACCCACTAGAATCACCGCCTGAAAAAGGATGTAGTATATCTCCATCCCCAAATGCTCTCTTCCTTGACCTAGCGAGCCAGCGAAAACACCTCATTGTTCATTCATGTCTTGGTATAACATTTGAGGAAGCTGAGCCCTGTAAGTCCTCCCCGCGTTGTCCCTAACAATGCTGGGTAATTTTCTTTGCATATATTGCGCTCCTTGGGGCACGTCACCATCAGGGAGGCCCTATTGTAAGAGTGTTTTGGACTCAGAGCTGGGTTCAAAACTATGGCTCTGCCACTTACTAGTTGAGGCCTCCTGAGCTAAGTGGAAATAACGGTATACACATTCGAAGTCTAAAAATCAGACTGATGTGCCCTGGCTAGGGGGCTGGGTTGGTTAGAGCATCAGCCCATGCACCAAAAGGTTTTGGGTTCAATTCCCAGTCCCGGTGGGTACAGGAGGGGACCCGTCGATGTTCCTCTCTTACACCGATGTTTCTGTCTGTCTCTCTCTCTCCCTTCCTCTCTCTAAAAATCAAGGAAGGGAAGAGGTTTGGGTTTTAAAAAAATCAGATCCTACAGATAAAGTCACTCAGGCATAGAGCTGATCGTTAGGTCCCTGCCCATCCTACAACCTTTTTCTCCCAGAGAAAGCCAAAGACGTTGAAGATATGAGAGCTGTGCGTAGGGTGGTCAACTGGAAACCAGCCTGCACACAGCATGGAAGCTTTCATTTTCTCTCTGCAGAACACCGCGAGCACACACACCCATGCCTCACATTCCACACACACCTCCCCCTCTTGACATTATAGCAGGAAAGATAGAGCTGCTACCCAAGGGAGCTGTTGCTTCTTGTCACACAAGAACAGATGCCAAAATCCTAGGACAGACAACACAGAAATGTGGCAGCAGCAGGCTGAGTCAGAGGAAACAGAATGGACTCACCTCCAAGACATACCAAGGCCCAGAGGGGAACCCATTTGAATCACTTGCCTCTTGGAGATTCCAAAGGATGTGTGTGTGTGTGTGTGTGTGTGTGTGTGTGTGTGTGTGTGTGTTTTCAGGACCAATTCTGAGTTCAGCTACTCCACAGATGCTGGTTAGAGATTTCCCTGAAGGGAGCAGAGAGCAGGGAAACATAAAGGCTGTGTTGTTGTTGTTGTTGTTGTTGTTTTTTAATAGGGTTAGCTCTGGCAGGGTTTGCTCAGTGGTTAGAGTGTCGGCCCTTGGACCAAAGGGTCTCTGGTTCAATCCCATGCCCCGAGAGCGGGAGGCAGCCAATTGATGTCTCTCTCTCTCTCTCTCTCTCTCTCTCTCTCTCTCTCTCCTCCTCCTCCTCCTCCTCCCTCCCTCCCTCTCCTCCACTCTATCTAAAAATCAATGAAAAAAATATCCTCAGGTGAGAATTTAAAAAAAGAAAGTACATATATATGGTTTTATTTATTTCAGAGAGAGGAAGAGAGAGAGCGAAACATTGATGTGAGAGAGAAACACTGATAAGCTGCCTCCTGCATACCCCCTATTGGGAATCGAGCCTGCAACCCAGGCATGTGCCCTGACAGGGAATTGAACCAGTGACCTCCTGGTGCTTGAGCCAACACTCAACCGAGTCACATGGGCTGGGAAAAACTGTGTTGTTTTTGAACCCAGCTCTGGCTTCCTCATTCTGGGGAGGCTTTTCTGCTGCACTTGGCCGCTTCTCGGGTGCTGCCAGGCTCACACTGTGAGGTCCTCTTGAGGCGATGCTCTGTGGGAGACACTGGCCCAGCACTGTGCACTCTGAGCTTATATTTTTACATAGAATCTCATTAAAGGGGCACCCTAGGCTGGGGCCCTGAGGAGGAGAATCAATGAGGAGAATCTCTTCCTTGAAAACTTCAACTTGAAGGCTCTGAATTTATTCACCATAGCATCCTGGGGATTAAAAAAGAGCAGCCAAGGTGGTGGTGGTGGTGGTGATAAGGATTTTATGGTCCTTAAGCTTCCTTTCCTGGCCTTCTCTTTATGCCAGCCCCTGTGCCTCTCTCTAGTACCTTTTTTTAAAAATATATATTTTATTGATTTTTTACAGAGAGGAAGGGAGAGGGATAGAGAGTCAGAAACATCGATGAGAGAGAAACATCAATCAGCTGCCTCCTGCACACCCCCTACTGGGGATGTGCCCGCAACCAAGGTACATGCCCTTGACCAGAATAGAACCTGGGACCCTTCAGTCCGCAGGCTGACGCTCTATCCGCTGAGCCAAACCAGCCAGGGCTCTAGTACCTTCTTATCCAGTCCTCCTCTAACTCCTCTCCCACCTCTCCCCGTGGAGCCACACCAGCTCCCTAAGTGGACTAGCTCACAGAAATATTAAGGGATCAAAATAATCAAGTCGGTATTTTTTTTATAACACACCAAGCTGGCATAATCATGGACATAATTTCTGGTGATCTGGAAGCCAAATAAAATACTGCTGCCCCCCCCAACCCCCGCCTCACCCCCGAATTGTACCAATTGTACCAGTGTTGGTTCGTGTTCACTCTTATAACTCGGACAGCCTGCAAGGAAGGTTCAGGTGTGCCTTCTAAGTCCTCATAAAAAGAGGTTCAGTAGATGCTTTCGCCAGATGTTTGCATGGCTTACTCTGTCACCTCCTTCAGTTCTTTCTTCAAATGTCACCTTCTTGAAGGCTTTCCCCAGTGACACTAAGGAAAATGGCACTCCACCCTGCTCCCACCAATCCCTTACATTCCTGACCCCTAGTCCTGCTCTGTTATTCTTTGTAGCATTTATCAGCAACTCACATCGTATCTATTTATTATCTGTCTTGCAAAGAAACAATAAAAAAATATATTTTTAATTTTTTTTTTTTATTGATTTCAAAGAGGAAGAGAGAGACAGAAACATCAATGATGAGAGTGAATCATTGATCGGCTGCCTCCTGCACCCCACACTGGGGATGGAGCCTACAATCTGGGCATGTGCCCTCACCGGAATCTAACCTTAACCTTCTGGTTCATAGGTCAGAGTTCAACCACTGAACCACGTGGGCTGGGCTCAATAAAACTATATTTAAAAAAAAGAAAAGATCTTGAAAAGGTCTGAGTCTCCCTTCCTTAAAATGGGGGTGATAACACCTATGTCAGGTGTGGGTTATATTGGGTAATGTATGTGAAAGTGCTTAAGTGTAAAATATATGCCTGAGGGTTTTATGGGTAAATGGGTAAGTCCTGTTGACTCCTAGTGGGACTTTCCCCCTGGCCTTGGGGATCCTGAAGGGAAAGCTGGCCATCTGGTATACAGAGGGGCCTTGACTTACGAGTGTCCCGACTAACGAGATTTTTGAGATACCAGCTGTCTCTCGGCCGATTTTTTGCATTGAGTTGACAGAGTAATTTGAGTTAACGAGCTCCTTAACGAGCTCGGTCTCTGAACGAATTAAACTCGTAAGTCAAGGCCCCACTGTACTTACACCAAAGAAGCTAAAGCATGGCAAAGCCCGGTGCCACTGTGGAGCATTTGTGCTGCAGGCGTCTGTCTTGCTTCAGATTTGCCTGTCTGTGTCTTGGGAGACCTCAGCGGGGCCTGGGGCCATGGCTCCCTGGGAGGAGGCGGGAGTGGGCGGACCTGCTCGGCGCAGAGGGTCTCCCCAGAGCCGTCCCCATCGCCTCCCGCTGCCATAACTTGTCCCCGAGGCCCGATCGTATTTGTCCGCGTGGTACTTACCCGTAGTTAAGAGACAAAACTGGACTTTGCCTGTGTTCCCCCCCCCCCCCCCCCCCCCCCGGTTTAGCCTGCGCAAACCAAACCCGCAGGCCAGAAAGGAGGGGACAGGCAGGGGGCTGGGCTGGGCTGGTCCGGGGCAAGGAGGACGGGCTCCGGACTTTCAGGAGAGAAAGAAAGGGGATGGGGAAAGGGGCGCTGGGTGTGGGGCGCAGGGAGGAGCGGGCGGGAAGGGACAGCGAGGAGGGCACGGAGGAGGGCAGGGCGGCAGGGAAG
>NW_005355708.1:6330006-6335141 GCF_000412655.1 Myotis brandtii | reverse complement strand
CCCACCCCCGCGGGGGAGGCAGGGGCGGGCTCAGAGAGGGGGTCCAGCCTCGACCCCGAGGTCAGCTGGAAGGAGGAGGCACCGCTGTCCCCCCGGCCCAGGTTCTGTGATACACTCCGACTCGGGCTCTGGAGCAGTCAGTGCATGACAGAACTTGGGCCCGGGCGGACCTTCCGCACACTGTGCAGAGCGCCCACCAGGGGCCTGCAGTGGGACATCCGCCTGGGAGTGGAGCAGGCCCGGAGTGGGCCCCTGAGGGACAGGACTGGGCCAGAACCGGCTATGGACCTTTTAGGCGCGGGTCACTGGAGCCTGAGCATGGACCCCTGGGGCCCGTAAAACCAAGGACAGGGCACCTGCCTTGAGTCAGGGGCCGACGGAGCTCCCCTCACCCCGACCTCGTGTCAGTTGCAGGAACCTTCCCTCTACACCATCAAGGCTGTTTTCATCCTAGATAGTGACGGACGCCGCCTGCTGGCCAAGGTAACCTCCCACCCTCACCCGAGGGCCCCTGAAGACTGTACTTCTGTCCCCAAAACAAAAGTCCCCACGCAGCTGCCTCAGGAGAGACCCCACTGTGGGTTCTGTGACTCAGAGCAGCTCAGCTTAGACCCTGCAAAGGTCACTCTGCCCATCCTCGTGCCCTGCCAGACTGCTGACCCCCGTTTCTAATCGTGTCCCCCGAAATGTCTTCTGGTCATCCTTCCCATTAGCCAGCTGGACCCTGGGCACGGGAGGGACCTCCTCAGGGGTCAGTGGAGTGTTGAGCCTGGGACCCAGGAGTCCGAGTCCCCAAATTCTAAACAAGCAACCTCCGCTTTTCTTCTACAGCTTAGTAAACACTGAGGATTGGGTCTGAGGAGTCTAAGAATTTAGAACCAGGCAGGATGAGAGAGCACAAAATCCAGCTCTTTCACAAATGAAGAAAATGCGGCCTGGTCTAGAGAAGCTAAATGAGTTGCCTGCAGTCACAAGGGTTAATATCAGAGCAGCGATCTGAACTCAAGTACTCTGGCTTGGAGCTCAGAAGGGTGGCTTTCCCTGCACAAACTAATCAGTTATCCGGTATCTATCCCAGTAAACATGGCCTAGGATAATCTACATAATAAAAGCCTGAGCCACCCTTATGGCGGAACAACCAGAAGGACCAGAACAACCAGTCGCTATGATGCACACTGACCACCAAGGGGCAGACGCTCAACACAGGAGCTGCCCCCTGGTGGTCAGTGCGCTCCCACAGGGGGAGCCCTGGCTCATGGCTGGTGAGCACAGTGGCAGTGGCGGGAGCCTCTCCTGCCTCTGTGGCAGCGGCAGTGGTAAGGAGCAGGGAGCAGGCAGGCAGTAAAGAACGAGGGGTCCCAGACTGCGCAGGCCGGGCTGAGGGACCCCCCCCCCCTTCCAGTACACAAATTTTGTGCACCAGGCCTCTAGTCCAAAAATAAATGTCTACCTCAACACGACTAACTATAGTAGGGATATGGTATCTACACTAGCTATGAAATAATTTATAGATTTGCTTGTTTGCCTTCACGCCTTCAGTGGCCAGCAGGGAGACTACTAATTTGCCTGCCATTGGGGTACTAAGGGGCATAATCCACATTCAGAAAATTGAGAGCTGAGCTCACCAGACCTTGCCCAGCAGACGGTCAGAGGTGGATCAGCAATGTCAAAGGTTTTAGGACCTCATCCCAGCAGGACACTTTCATGTTCAGGTTAAGAAACTGAGTCTGAGAGAGCGGCTCACCAAACCCAGACACAACAGCATTGACTTAAATACCCATTGTGCAATGTGCACTGGGGATTTTTCCTCAGATATTTTGTCTTCAGAACTCTGCCTGAAGTCAAACCATCCTTGGTGTTGAATCCCAGTTCTGCCCCTACAACTGTGAGAAGTTACCTGACTTCTTCGCCTCAGTTTCCCCATCAGTGCAATGGGGTAATAAAGTAGTTATGATTATTATTGTGGTGAAGAAGGACCCCGGGCTCTTTCCTGTAGACTCAGGTCCGTGTAGAAACAGCATGACTTGGTGATCACCCCAATCCCCAGCACACCGCACATCTGCTCAACATACAAAAGCCTCCAAGAATCAGGAGAGGACTCCAAAATAAAAAAAAGGCCTCAAAACTTCTCTACTTTTTATTATTCTTTGCTTAGAATTTGTGTCTATAGGGAAACAGTGAGCAGTCAGGCCTAGGGGGCAATAAGAAGAGATGGGGCACTTGGCCAGCACCCACCATTCCCTGCCACCCATCCACGGAGGAGCCAGGCTCTGTGGAATGGCTATCGCTCCTTCTCCTCCCCTTTCTCATAGTATTATGATGACACATTCCCCTCTATGAAGGAGCAGATGGCCTTCGAGAAAAATGTCTTCAATAAGACCTACCGGACTGACAGTAAGTACCCTCCTCTTCCTCATCCAGAACTCTCAGATACGCCCTGTCCTCTCCATCTGGACACATCTGTCCCCGTCGGGCCTGCACACCCACAGGCCATTTCCTTTTCTTCAGAGGTTCTGTTTTCCTCTCCTTCCCAGCTGTTCATCTCTACGTCTGGGGAACCTTCACACACACACACACCATCCCTCTCAAACCGCCCACCGCCTGCACACCTAGACCTCGCTCTCAGGGGAAGTGGCCAACTGAGTTGTGGGCCCCCTACCAGCCTGGGACTGGTCCATTGCACATGGTGGGAGCGGGGGTGCAAGGTCGACCTTGAACTGGGTTTGTTGACTCCTCAGAATGAGGCAATCACTAGAAATAGGGGGTGGGGGGAAGGACACGGAGTAGCCTAATGGTAGTGTCCCTAGTGCTAGTCTTTCCAAGGGTTCCTTAGAAAGGGAGGACTGAAATACGGGGAGAAGAGCAGAGCTGGAGATGGGGAGGAGGGGCCAGGCAGCGGTGGCCAGAACGGAAAGTCTCCTCTACTTCTAGGTGAGATTGCGTTTTTCGGGGGCATGACCATTGTCTACAAGAGCAGCATCGACCTCTTCCTGTACGTGGTTGGCTCATCCCAGGAGAATGAGGTGAATTCAGGAGGTTGGGGTGACAAGGAGGGTCTGTCTGTGGGGGAATGGCTTGAAGTCTGGGGTAGAAGCTGGGTACCCCTCCTTCTAAACTCTGGGGGTCGGTGATTCTTTCTGGGACGAGGTATACCCATTATGCCCTTAGGTTCCTTAGGGACCAGAAGTGAAGTTCTCTGCAGGAGCTTTTGTTTCTTGTTTTGAACACCATAGAGAAGGATACTCAGCATCCCACTCTAGTGCTTCCCAACCCTGCTCCAAGGTCAAGCTGCAGGCAGTCTCCAGCTCTGTTGTCTCTGGAAAGGGACAGTTTCCCACGCAGGTAGACGCTGAGGTCTTTGTTCGGCCTTCCCAATCTCAAGCTCTCTCATTTCCCTCCTCCCGTATCTGCCCAACCTCAGCTGATGCTCATGTCTGTTCTCACCTGCCTGTTTGAGTCCCTGAACCACGTGTTAAGGTGAGTGAGATCCTCGGCCCTTCAAGGCCCCATCCCCCAGGCCTTGATACATCACAAAGACAGGGCCCTTCCTCCATGCTTTTGTCCTGACGTCCCTACAAGAATAAGACTGGAGCTGGTCCGTCCCCCTCCAGACCTCTGCCCTTTACCTAGCCACATGGTATCACCCGGAGCAGGGCAATATGAAGGTATGGCCAGAAAATGAGGTCTAGAAAAGCGAAATGATTTGGCTGAGGTTACAAATGGTTTATATCACAGCAGACACTCAAACTCAGGTTTTCTGACTTGAGGCTCAAGGTGGTTTTCACTGGACCCCCATTCAGTTATCCAGTATCTATTCCAGTGGGCATGACCTTAGGAAACCAAAGTAGGATAATCCAAAAATACATGCATTCCCTAGTCAACACAGTTAAGTAAAGTAGAGCTATAGCATCTAAACTAGTTATGAAATGCATCAGGGGTGCCATGGTGGGCACAGCATCAATGCCCCACGTGTAGGAGGTTGGGCCAGGAGGGTTTAAGGCAGCAGGCCTGTCCTCTGCTCGGGAATCCCTCGCACAGGCAATGCCCTTGACATTGTCCTTCCCAATGCTTGTTGGGCATGTGGTGGGGTGTGGATGGAGAGGGGGGTCTGTCTCACCCCGGCAGGGACCTGGTTCCTCCTGGCCACGGGGAAGCTCAGGAGCTGTGTCTCCCTCAGGAAGAACGTGGAGAAGCGCTGGCTGATGGATAACATGGATGGAGCCTTCTTGGTGCTGGACGAGATTGTGGACGGCGGGTGAGGAGGGGGTGGCCAGGGACACTCATGGTGGGGGGTGCCTTTGGAGATCATCCGCTCTAGATTGTACCCAGCACACTGTTGGCTCCTCTGGCCACCTTCTCCCTCCTTTCCCCAGCATATTCCCGGTGATCTCATCCCCCCACCCCACTCATGAGGACAGAGGTTGAGGTCAGTGTTAGTCTAAGTCAAGCAAACAAGAAAGGAATTTGATGCCCAGCTGTGGCTGACTCTTGGGTAGGCAGGGTTTGGGTGAAATGGTTTGCTCTCCAGAGCCCAGGAAAAGCAGGCAGCAGACACTTGCCCCTCCCTAGAAGGACTTCATTCTGGCGGAGCCCTGTTGCCTCCACACCTCCCACTCTCAGAGCTCCATTCCAACCTTGCCTAGACATGTGACCTGGGCCAGTTACGGATTCTCCCGGAGCCTCACTTTCCCTGTCTTTCAAATGGGGATGATAAAGGAACGACCTTATAGGGTATGGGGATTAAATAAGGTGATGCCGGTCAAGCTCATGGTTCGCCTTCAATAAATGTCACCTGCGGTTGGTGTGCTATTCTTGGGAAGCTGGGTGTCCTTATGAGAAGGGTGGGTTAGTGAATTTCCATAGAGGGAAATAACTGGGGAGAAAATGAAATTCTCGCTCAGGGGCAAAAGATAATAGAAACTGATTATCTTAAAGACATCCACACACCTCTATCATTACATCCATTTTAGAGATGAGGGAACAGAGGCTCAGAGATTCAAGTGACTTGCCCAAGGTCACATGGCAGGGCCAAGATCTAAAACCATGGGCATGGTTCAAGATTGGGCTCTTTCCATGGCACTGTACCACACGCCCGGGGTCGGGGGGGGGGGGCAGGGGGCTCTGGGGGATGGGAT
>NW_005355708.1:6325547-6329979 GCF_000412655.1 Myotis brandtii | reverse complement strand
GGGGGGGGGGGGGGGGGGGGGGGGGGGGGACAGGGAGCTCTGGGAGATGGGATACTATGGAATTCCTCTCCCTTCCCTCCCCATTGACTTCCTGCTACTGCAAGGCCTTGTGCTAATGGCTGAGACCCAAGAGAGATGGAATAAGACCGGGTTTTGTGGAACCAGAAGTATACACAATTTGGTGGAACCTCTTTAAGGGAAGCATGCACACACAGTTATAAAATGGGGGGCGGGGCTTAGGACAGACCCAGGGAGTTCCCATTTCTTTTGCATATGGCACAGAATACTAGTGAAATGAGATAGAGACCCCAAGGCACCTCCCTTCCTTCTCTGAACTTTCCTGAATCCAACCCTGACCAAGAAGGGGAAGTGAACTTTCAAGAGCTCCGAGTGTCCTGCCCCTGCTTTTGACGCCCAATTTTCCTGGCCTGGACTCGCTCTATTGCACAGCTTCTGCCCAGTGATGACCAAGTGTCTGACCAGCAGGTTTGAAGTATAGAAGAATCAGAGTTGAGGGGTCTCCATGGTCAGGGAGAGTTGTGCCTTGAGAAATACCAGGGGGAAGGTCCCCTGGAGGGGAATTTTGCAGGATATGGTGGTTGAGGGACGAGTCTTAGCAGCGAGAGGCTGCAGAGGGGAGAATCATGTCACTGATTTCCCTCCTGGTTTCTCTCTCATCGTGTAGCGTGATTCTGGAGAGCGACCCCCAGCAAGTGATCCAGAAAGTGAACTTTAGGGTAAGAGTCCCCTGCATGCCCTCATCTCCTCTAGGCTGCCGTTCCCATCCTCCCCGGCTCCTGTCTTCCCTGTGCTGGGGCTGCCAGGGCCTGGGGAGGGGGCGGGGGTAGGGTGGGGCCCAAGCTCCTCTAGCAGAAGCAATCACTGGGATGATGCACTTGGGGGAGCAGCAGTTTGGGGGTGTCAGTTAGTAAAAGAGATCTGCTGTCCCCTCCCCCTGTAGAATCACCAAGTAGCTCCCCCTCCTCCCTGGTGGGAAATACAGACTGGGGAAATAAACTCTCAAAGAGACACCGGTGGCCGCCTTGGCCTTGAAGTTGGGGAGTGGCAGTCTAGATAGAATGGCCCTGCCTAGTGTGGCTTTCCTGTCTGAATTAAACCTTCCCTCCCATCTTCATTCCCTTCGTTCCCTTCCTCTCCGTGCACCATAGGCAGGGCCTTCGGGGTCCTGGCTTCCAAGTGACAAGGTGCAGGGCTCCCACTCACGGGCGATCCAGGTGCAGTGCTGGATCCCATAACTGCACCCCTCACCCCACCCCTTCCCCTCCCTTTCTAAGCCCATTACGCCCGCCCTGGCCTGACCACCCTCTGCCACTGCTTCCCCGCAGGCAGATGACGGCGGCTTGACTGAGCAGAGTGTGGCCCAGGTAGGCCCCCAACGTCTGCCTTGGGCTAGAGGGTGGAGAGCAGCACCTCCGAGGGGGACCCAGCGGGGGCTGTGAAGGCTGAGAAGTCAGGGTGCGGGAGGGATTAGACAGTGACAGACAGGCCGTCTGTTGGAGAGTCACGGGCGGCTGCTAGAGTCTCCGAGGTGGTGCCGAGCTGGGCATTGATCATTGACGCACACCCTACTGGCAGCCACCTCATCTCCTGGCTTGGTATCCTTAGACTGAAACCCTGCGGTAAGCGCCCACCTGGAGATGGCTGGGTCACTTTTCCCCAAAGCAATCCCGGGGCGCAGGCCCTGATGCTCCCCCTCGCCCAGAAAGGACAACAAATAGGAGTTTTCCTCCAAACCCTCACCCCTCAATGTTAAGGTCCAAGCTGTAATTGTTTAGGGACCCTTGAGCCCATGACAAGATCTCACTTGCTCTACTCCTCACCTGCCACCTAGCCCCTGGCTGTGGAAAACTCCATCCCTGCCAGTCCCCTGCATGGTCCTAACTGGGGGTGCATGTGGGGCAAGGGGGAGGTCCCTGGATCTGTGGCCTGATGGTTTCCCAGCTGTGCAAACTTCCTGCTTATCGGGCTGACTGCTTGACCTCCGTCTGTCTGCCCGCAGGTCTCTCTGCACAGACTAATCCTGGTTTTATGGAGCTTCCTGCCCCGGCACTAACTCCCACCTGCTTGGTGGCCCAGGCCTGGACGGGTGTGTAGCATCCGTGTGGAGCCCTAGGTGTGCTGCCCACTTGCCTGCACTGCCCTGGTGCTCACCCTGCCTCTCCCTCCTCGTGGCTCCCCAGGCCTCCCCCTACTCTGCCGGGAGGAGTACAGACAGCCCTGCGGCAGTTTCAGGTCCAAAGAGGTTAGGGAGCATGCGCAGAGCAGACACAGGTGTGTATGTTCCACTTTGCCACCTAGAATCTGGGTTACCGAGGGCAAGTGTCTCAACCTCTCTGGGCCTCACATAATCACAGGACACTCCCCATAGAGTTATCATGAGAACTAGGTGAGCCAGTGCATGGCAAACTCTTTGCAAAGGGAGAAAGAAGGAAGACACAGCCCTTTTAATGGAATTCTTGAGTAAAAAACCAAGAAAGTCGCAGGGAGTGAGTGGAGGATGAAACGAGGAGAAAGTTGGATTCTGGCAAGAGAAGCAGGAGTACCCCCCAGGGCCATGCTGTCCCTGAGAGAGGAAGGGAGCCTGTGCAGGAAGAAGGGACACACATTGTGGGACGAACCTTCAGAAGGGGGTGAGGCTGGGTGGCAGGAGGGACGATCGGAGAGGCATACGTGGCGTCACCACCGTGTTGGGATTGTGTGTGCGCCTTGGTACGGGTTTGCGTCAGCACCGGCCTGCGGTTGTTTCCTCAGCTGCAGGTGAGCGTGCAGGATCCCGGTGCAGGTGTCCCGTGGCTGTGTCTGGCCAGCCACTGCTGGCCAGCTGTGCCACATCAGCAGAGGGTTGGGGTGGGTGTGGAGGACACACTGCCAGCCAAGGGCAGACCTAGAGTTTTGCTGAGGTGTCTGAGCTCAGGCAGCGTCAGGCTGGGCCCGGGTTCTGCCTGGACGTGGCACTGTGGGCAGGAGCTAGCATGACATGGAATGGGAACGACAGAGCCTGTCGCCACACCCACCACCGCAGATGCAGAAACCAGAGGGCTGGGCAGGCCTGGGCCTGGGCTGGGAGCTGCCTGCAGCCAGTTTGGACTGCTCTTTCCTCTGGCGCCCTATCCCCTGCTTAAGTCAGGTAGAGATGAGCTGCTGCCACCTAGTGACCAGGAGTTGCAGGGACACAGGGGAGGTGGGCTGTAGCCCCTCACCCTAACCCCTCTCCACTGCAGTATCAAGGCATTGACGTTCCCCTGAATTCTTTCTCTCAACCTTCCTCCCCACCCCAGGTTCTTCAGTCTGCCAAGGAACAAATTAAATGGTCATTACTGAAATGAAGGCTGTGCATTCGAGACTCCCTGCCCCCAGATAATGTCCCCAATCCTGGCAAAAACTCCGAGACCCCAGGGGACAGGAGAGGCCCCTCTGTATGCCCAGGCCCTCCCAGAACCAACTCCCGAGGTCTCTGGGCAGAGACTCCGAAATGAGAAAAAAAAAATTGGCTTTAGCACCGAGTCACCACTTCTCACTGCCCTGGCCTGCTCCTTGGGCCTCGAGAACCAGCCGAGTTAAACTCAGACCTTAGGCATCCCTGAATCCAGAGCCCTAATAAACCTGCTCTTGTCTCCTGCCAATGGTCTCCTCTCTTGGCCGGGGAAGCGTGTGTATGTGTGTGTGTGTGTGTGTGTGTGTGTGTGTGTGTGTTCCGTTAAGGGTTCCTGCACTTTCTTTGCTTCGTCTTTAGGATGCCCATTACCAGGGCATATCCCAGTGGTTGTGTGACTGGGGAGAGGTAGGTCAAGGGAAAGGGGACACTTTAACATGGCGAGGGGGTGTGGCAGGAATACCAGGAGGCCCCATAGGTGGTAGTATGATTGCGTGACACGGTAAAAGAGTAATCGGAGAAATGGCACTTATTTGGGAAAAGGAGACCAAAGATGGCACACACGTGGTGGGCCCGCTGGGGATTCTGTGAGTCACTTTTCTATGACCAGCCTCCAGAAGGGAAGGGCGTAGGGCTTCCTGGGGACAAATTGAGGAACAGCGTGCCTGTTGTTCTTGGCATGTGTGAGACTGTGGAATTCTTAAACTGGCATGCACCCTGGGCACTGGAGCCCTGCAAGCTTGCCCTGGCTGGGCCCGGATGCTGGGGGCGAGCGTATGTGTCCAGAGCACCCCGTGCACTCCAGGGCGTGTGCAGAATTGATTGCAGGTCTGGTGGAGAGAAGGGCGGGAGGGACCCAGGGGCAAAGGAGAAGGATGGAACGACTTTCTGGGCCACGTGACTCCTCTTTTCTCGCCCCGTCCCAGGCCTCCCCCACCTTCGTTTCTCCCCTTCTTTCTGTGACGCCTATACTTTCTGCGTCCATGTACCTAAGTCCCCGGAAAACTTGTTTCCCTGGATCCCATGCTAACTGCAGCC
>NW_005355708.1:6319674-6320788 GCF_000412655.1 Myotis brandtii | reverse complement strand
GCCCTGGCTGAGGGGAGCCCCGCCCCAGGAGCGCATCCGCGATCCTGTAGCGCCACCTGGAGGTCAGTAGGGGAAACGCGCTCCCTCTGGGTCTCGCTCCCCTGACTAACCCCGCCCCCCAGGGCGGGACCCACCCCGGCTCCTGCCGGATCCTGCAGGGGCTCCTACACCGCGACTGAGCTTCGCACAAACAACCACACGCTGGACCCGCCCTGCGAGTTCCCCGCCCGCGCGGGCACGGCGACTTCCGCCAGCAGCTGCAGTAAAAACGCCGCGAGCCCTGGGTGTTAATTGAAGCTGTCGCTGCGGGTTCCACGCCCTTCATTACAAACCCCTCTAAGATGGGACTTTTATAATGGGCACGACTATTTCTGTAATTGGAGAAAACGATCAAGATGTAGTTATAGAAACATATACAGCGTAAACACTGTGTATAACCCATTCCAGTAAATAATGCCAAACGGCAACTCTGAAAGGGAACAGAGAGTATGCAATTAAAGGCAGTGGAGTTCAGGGGCCAGCGTGGCGACGGGAAATGAGAAATTTTCCAGAAATACTTTGGCAAATATGCGGCCTCAGCCGGTGTCCGGCTCCTTCCACCGCCTCTAAAAGACCACAAGGACGGGAAGGGCAAATTCGCTTCCTAGCAACCCGGTCGCGCCCTCCCGGGCCCTGCAATCCCAATTGTGCAGGAACAGGATGGTGAGGGCCCGGCGTTTTCCACGCACTGGCTCATTGAATCCCCATTTCACGGAGGGGCACACTGAGGTCCGGAAAGGTCAAAGTGTCTGCAGCAGTTTCCGCAGAGCGGGCTCGGGAAGGGAGCTGCTGGAGAGAGGTGGCTTTCTCGCACCCCTGCCCCGGGGCCGCCCGAACTCCTCGCCCACGCGGGGACTGTTCTGGGTTAAGGGGAATGAGCCGAGGGGACACAGCCATGCAGGGAGGCGATCAGGTGTCCCCGCCCGCGGTTGCAGCCGACCCAAGCCCGCAGCGGGAAAGAGGGCGGCGCAAAAAGGGCAGAACCGGGGAGGACCAGCGGGGAGGGGACGCTGCTCCTTCCCAGGGAGCCCAAGTGTGCAGGTCCGGCCCCCGGGGGGCGGGGGGAAGACCCCTG
>NW_005355708.1:6318694-6319492 GCF_000412655.1 Myotis brandtii | reverse complement strand
TGGGGCCTGCCTTCCCGGCTGCTCTCACCCCAGGCCCCGCCCCGTCGCTCTGCATCCCTCGCCCCGTTGATCTCCTGGGCGACCCAGAGGATCTCGAGTACATGGAGGGGAAGGGGCTTCTGGGAACCCCTTTCCTCCTGCTGAACTGGCACCGGGGCACTTCAGAGACCCCCTGAGCCTGGGCCCAGCCAGAGGGCGCACTCGGAGTCACTGCTCGGAGGTGGGGGGGGCTCTGGTGCAGGGGGGACGCTAGCCCCACCTTACTGGACTTGGGACACAGAGGTGGTGCCTCTTTATACCACCGTGAGCCAGCCACGCCCTCTCCGCGCCCCCTGCCTCGCAGCCATTGGCTGGCAGGGAGCAGAGCTGGTCCGATTGGCTTGCATCCAGACAGTGATGAATGGCCCCCTGCTGCCTGGACCCCCTGGAGAGGGCGGCGGTGTCTTTACCTGGCAGCGCACTTAGGTGAAGGCGGGGCTGGCCAGGTCTGACGGGGGGCGGGGGGGGAGCTGCAGACCCCCCTATAGTGCAAACTCTCTGTGCCCTCAATCTCCATTTGAAACGCTACACAGAGAAAATATCTTATCTTTGAATTCCCAGTAGAAACCCTTTAACTCCTGAACCCGATGTAGGCAAAGTAGAATAATTTACCCTAAGCAGTTTGGGCACAACACTACAGACCTCCCTTTCCCTCCAAACTGGGTCTCATTCACTTAGCAATATTCGTGCGTTCCTTTGGTTCATTCGTTTGTTCATTCATTCATTCCTTTATTCAAATATTTGAGTGTTTGTCATAAG
>NW_005355708.1:6315023-6318383 GCF_000412655.1 Myotis brandtii | reverse complement strand
GGGCGTGAGGGGGAGGGAGGGAGACTGACTAACCAGTGATTGGGCCCAGATGTGGTAGTGGGATGGGGGTGAAAGGTTGGAAGGAGAGAAGGGATTTGAGAGATATTTCAAGGTAGAAATACCTTTTAAACTCAACGGACGTTCTATACCTTGATCTGAGTGGTGTAACATCAAATCGATGTTTCTCCACTTACATCTAACATGTGTGTTCTTTCTTGTAGGTAAGTCATATTTCATTTAAAAAAGGAAAAAAACCAAAGGGCTGCCAAATTTTACTCTATCAACAACATTTGTATAGTCCTCCTTTGTTTCCT
Source organism: Myotis brandtii (assembly GCF_000412655.1). Taxonomy (NCBI): domain Eukaryota; kingdom Metazoa; phylum Chordata; class Mammalia; order Chiroptera; family Vespertilionidae; genus Myotis; species Myotis brandtii. The sequence goes on along the minus strand of NW_005355708.1, from coordinate 6,318,069 downwards.
ACTCTCTTCCTCATCTCTACCAACTAAAACTGGGAAATCCGAAACTGGTTTGGCTCAGTGGATAGAGCATTGGCCTGCAGACTGAAAAGTCCCAGGTTCGATTCCGGTCAAGGGCATGTACCTGGGTTGCGGGCACATCCCCAGTAGGAGATGTGCAGGAGGCAGCTGATCGGTGTTTCTCTCTCATCGATGTTTCTAACTCTCTATCTCTCTCCCTTCCTCTCTGTAAAAAATCAATAAAATATATTTTTAAAAAAATAAAAAAATAAAACTGGGAAATATCTTAGATGAGGATCCAAAGAAATGGGAGCGATGGTGGAACCCATGTGGACTTTACGCTGTACATGCAGGTGAGTGCCATCCCTCAAAGTGAACTCGCTGGTAAAAAGGGGGGGGGGAGCAGTATTAATAAAAAAAAAGGAAGTACTAGTAAAATAAAGTTTCTTTTGGAATAAATTCTTCTAACAGACACTTACTAACTGGCTGTTCTGAACCAGGCACCTGGCTGGGGCTTGGTGGGGGCTGCTAAGCTGAATTGGAAGACAGATCCTGACCCAAGAAGCTTACAACTAGACTGGAACAAAAGTCCCAAATGCAGAAATTATAAACATTGACCGAGGACATGGCGTATTACATAGTTTTTGACAGAGAGAAGTCAGTGTGAGAGACACTAAACGGGGAGCAATAATACAAGCAAAGAAAGGAGGCAGAGAACCTGTCTAGGGGGTTGCAGGGAGGCATACGTAGCTGGAGAAGGATGTGTGTCTCCGTGGGAAAGCTGGGTGTGTTGAGGTTTCTCTCTAGGGAGGCTGTAACGGGATCAAGGCGAGTGTTGAACGACATGTGGAAGAATAACTGTCGTTTTGCTGTTTACTACTTTGTACACCTTAGAAATACTATTGTTCTCAAAACAACCTAACAAAGTAGGTGTTGGTCACCCTGTTCTTATAACCGAGGTCAAAAGAGTTTGGGTAATTTGCCTCAGGGCACAGAGGTGAGATTTTAAACCCATTGCTGGTCTGACTCAATTGCCAATAGCTTTTTGCTCCAACCACAGAGCTAAGGAGCTGGGCTTGCATTCTGAAGGTAATGGGGCCATTGGAGATTTTCAGGCAGTTACGTGATATCAACTCTGTGTTTTGAGCAAGGAACTGTCAGTGACACGAAAGATGGACTAAAGAGGGGGAATAAGAATTTAGGGTCAATGTATGATCCACAGAAGGCAATTGGGGTGTTTGTGTGAGTGTGTGTGTTTTGTTGGTTTTTATCCAGGCAGAGAACCTGTCTAGGGGGTTGCAGGGAGGCATACGTAGCTGGAGAAGGATGTGTGTCTCCGTGGGAAAGCTGGGTGTGTTGAGGTTTCTCTCAGGGATGCTGTAATGGGATCAAGGTGAGTGTTGAACGACATGTGGAAGAATAACTGTCATTTTGCTGTTTACTACTTTGTACACCTTAGAAATACTATTGTTCTCAAAACAACCTAACAAAGTAGGGGTTGGTCACCCTGTTCTTATAACTGAGGGAAAAAGAGTTTGGGTAATTTGCCTCAGGGCACAGAGGTGAGATTTTAAACTCATTGCTGGTCTGACTCCATTGCCAATAGCTTTTTGCTCCAACCACATTGCTAAGTAGCTTGGCTTGCATTCTGAAGGTAATGGGGCCATTGGAGATTTTCAGGCAGTTACGTGATATCAACTCTGTGTTTTGAGCAAGGAACTGTCAGTGACATGAAAGATGGACTAAAGAGGGGGAATAAGAATTTAAGGTCAATGTATGATCCACAGAAGGTAATTGGGGTGTGTGTGTTTTTTGTGTGTGTATGTGTTTTGTTTGTTTTTATCCGATTTGAGAGAGAGAGAAACATCGATTTGTTGTTGCACTTACTTATGCATTCATTGGTTGATTCGATTCCTGACCTGGGGTCAAACCTGCAACCTTGATATATTGGGGTTAACCAACTTTAACCAACCGAGCTACCCAGCCAGGGCCCAGATGGCAATTGTTTTCATTACAGTCGCTTCTCATTCTTTATATAAAACAGTGCCATGCAGCTTGATTGTTGATGGTGTCGCCAAACCACTTGCAAAATTCAAGTCCATCCAGAGTTTGAATTAATTTAGATAATTGTGAGCAATAATTCCCAAAGGGGGTGCCAAAGGAACCACTTTGTTAGGGATGATAATTTGGACATTTAGGTTATGAAAAGTATGTTAAAGAGTAATAAATCCATTTTACAGCTTATATATGGGGTGTCCTTCTATCACCCTCACCTATCCCCACTCTGAAAACACACACACACACACACACACACACACACACACACGACCAAATGAAAGAAAACGTGGCAAGAGAGAGATGATTTCATTTGACCAAAACCACAGTTTCTCTTTGTCCAGACACCTGATTTGTAAGACATGTTACGTATGTATCTTATTCTCATGGCTGTCAAGGAGCCTTCATCCAGGAAAACTTGAGGCTAAAACTCTGAAGGTCATGGAGGCTTAGCCCTGTCTCCTGATTCCTGGGGTGGGTCTGCTAGGGACATAAGGGGTAGGTGTGTGGGGACAGGGGCTCACGGATGGAATGATTGGAAAAGATTGGCCTCTGGATTTCAGTGGGTTAGGGACCATCCCTGCCACTCCAGAGGGTTTAGCTCTGTATTGAAAGGCTCCTGGAACATTCTCTTCCAGGAGAGGGCTAGGAAAGTCCAGAATTCAGAACTTAGTTATGGGGATACAGGTGGGATTTCAAAACAAAAACCAAAAACCAAAAACCTGAGACCAAAAAATATCTCAGCGTTCTCTGCAGGGCAACAAGAATCCGCTTTCACAGGTCTGTCCAGAAGATGGCGCTGTAAGACAAGCCCCACTTCTATCCTTCCTTGCCCAGTTACCAGGATGGGACAGTGGAAAGGCCTGCAGGAACCAGATCTAGAGGGCATTTTTATCTATTACCTACCTGGTGGCAGTTATTCCTATGGTGCTGAGCGTTAGAATCCATTCCCAGGGATCCCCTAGACCACAGAGCAGAACCTTGGAGGGAGGGG
>NW_005355708.1:6308745-6314269 GCF_000412655.1 Myotis brandtii | reverse complement strand
CATATTAGGCTTTTATTATATAGGATAATTGACATACATTAAAATTCATCCATGTTTAGTCTACATTTCATGAGTATTAACAACTGTATATGTGCTATAGTTTCTAGGTACACCGATTCCAATAGTGTCCTTTATTTATTTATTTATTCTAGAGAGAGAAAAAAACATCAATTTATTGTTCCACTTATTCACTGGTTGATTCTTGTATGTGCCCTGACTAGGGATCAAACCCACAGCCTTGGCACATCCGGACAGTGCTCTCCCCGGCCAGGGCCTCCAATGGTGTTCTTAAAATAATTAAATAATAAATGAGTGCCTTTAGCTGCATTTATTTTCAAACAAAGGAAGGAGCATTTATATACCAAATACAGAATCGCTTCTTGCACAGGTTTCTTTTAACAGGATTATGCAAATAACTGACTTTTGTCAAGTTCTTTAAAAGAATTCTCTGTCCTCCACAAGGTAACTGTATTTGCACTCCCTCCCGCGGTGAGGTAGGCAGGTATGATCTACCCCACCTGCCCGGTGGGGAAACTAAAGCCGTGAGCAGAAGCAGTGAGTCTGAACCCAGGAGTGGGCTTCACTTTGAAAGAAAAAAAGGTCTCCGCTTTGTTAGGACACTGTCCTGGGCCCAGTGGGCCTGCCCTTCCTATTTGTTCCCTGTGAACCCAGAATGTTTGCTGGAGCCGGCAAGATAGCGCATCGTGACTGACAAAATGGCTGGGATGAGGCCAGTGGGTGGTGGGTGAATGAGTGGAGGAAGGAGATGAGAAGCAGACATACCCGGATCCTAGTAGAAACTTTGGGGGCAATATGAAAACGAATCAGAGAAGGTAAGGATCCTGGAAAACGATGCAGAACACTGCACCCCTTTCCAAGTCCCCTCCCCCGAGGAGGATTAGGATGCAGGGAGCCTGCTTTTCTGCAACAGAGATGAAAGGACTGTTCATGAAGGCTGGAGGAGCAGCCAGGATGCTAGTCCAGGCACAATGAATTTCCAGGACCTGAGATTAATACTACTTCACCCTGAAAACTGAAAAAAAGATGAGGTCTCTAGTTCTGTACCCACTTTGTTCTGGGAAGAGGTGCACTTGAAGTCTCTTTTAAGTTCTTTTCTTAAATATTTATTTATTTACTTACTTACTTACTTATTTATTTCAGAGAGGAAGGGAGAGGGAGAGAAAGAAACATCAATGATGAGAATCATTGATCAGCTGCCTCCTGCACGCCCCCTGCCGGGGATGGAGCCTATAACCTGGGAACGGGGCATGTGCCCCTGACCAGAATCAGACCTGGGACCCTTCAGTCCGCAGGCCGATGCTCTCTCTATCCACTGAGCCAAACCAGCGAGGGCCCCTTTAAGTTGAATCTGGATAAACTGAGAGGAGCTAAGGCGCAGCAGGTGGGAAAGAGACAAAGAGACCTGGGACGTAAGGAGGGAATAGCAGGGAGAGGCAGGGAGGCCGGGCTGGGGAAGGCTCCTAACTGCCCACCGGGTGGGGCGCCCGTGCACAAGCACCCCCTCCAAGATGGGGCTTCCCAGAGGGTGCTTAGCTTCAAGCTCAGACCCTGGGCAGCAGCAAGGAGCGGGGAACTGGAGTGTTCCAGGGCAGGCAGGCTCAAGGGACCTATTTGTAGAGCCAGAGGCCCAGAGGTTGCCGAGTGCAAGCTGTTTAGGGCTCTGGGTCACAAGAGAAGCTTCCCCACTAACATTCTTTCTCCTCCTTTTCTTTCTGACTCACTTCTTCCTTCCACTCTCCCTAAACCCTGAATCCCTTAGGCAGCTGGGATCAGCATAAGCTGGAGGCTGATCCGTGTACCAGGGAAATAGAGGAGCCTGGAAACAGCAGAACCTGGGAGAGGTGTCCGTGTACAGGGCAAATGAGGGGAGCCTGAAAACAGCTGAAGCTGGGGAGATGGAACTGCCTAGTGAGAGAACAAGGGGGTTCTGGAAACGGTCGAACCCAGGGAGGCCAATTTGTGTACCGGGGAAACATAGGGGAAGCTGGAAACAGCAGGAACAGGGGAGACAGTTGGTGTAAAGGGGGGCAGAGAGGGAGAAGCCTGAAAACAGTTGAAGCTGGGGAGGCAGATTCGTGTGCAGGGGGAGCAAGGGGAGACTGGAAACCGCACGATCTGGGGAGATGTGGCATGTACAGCAGGAGCTGCGCCCCGAAAGCAGGGGCTCTCAGGGGATGGATCTGTGTGGGCTGCAGTGGGAGCAGGGGGAGCCTGAGGAATATGAGGCGGGCGGGGCAGGGAGACAGGCAAGCATTGAAGCTGGGGAGGCAGATTCGTGTGCAGGGGGAGCAAGGGGAGACTGGAAACCGCACGATCTGGGGAGATGTGGCATGTACAGCAGGAGCTGCGCCCCGAAAGCAGGGGCTCTCAGGGGATGGATCTGTGTGGGCTGCAGTGGGAGCAGGGGGAGCCTGAGGAATATGAGGCGGGCGGGGCAGGGAGACAGGCAAGCACAGGAGTGAGTCAAGGGGGTGGCTGTGTGGCACAGGGCACAATGGAAGCCCTTTCCTAGAAGGTGTGAGTTAGGCTCCTTCGAAGCCCCTTCTTCCAGACTGATCTCCAATGGGGACCCAAGGATCTCTCTCACTTGGCAAGAAGGGAAGGGTCGTCGTGGGCAGTTGCTGCCCTGGTCCTCAAATGAGCAAAGCCCGGAATTCCTTAGGGGAGCTAAGGAGCTGAGGAGGGTTGAGGAGCTGCGTTCTGCCCCGCCCCCCCCCCCTGCACCCCTCTCCCTGTCCCCCTTCTTCCCCACACCTCACTGACAGGGACAGGCCTTTCTTCCTTGCCACCAACCAGCCTGACCTCTCCCCATAGCGGTTCATTTCTGAGTGACAGACAGACAAAGACAGAGCTGCCGACAATCGACTGAAGGAGGCCCCACAAAAGCTCTCTCCCCACCCACCACCCCCACAGGGGCCCTGGGCGGGCCAGGCCAACGGGAGCTGTCACTCCAGTGGGGCTGCCTTCAGGAGACAGGGTGACGCGGCCTCGGAGGGGCCTGAGATGGTTGGGATTCTGCCTGTGCTTCTTGGAAACCAGTTTCCCACCCAGTCATGGCCTCCGAGGGGAAAGGGAAGGGCAGCAGTGGCCCCTGTAGCAGAAAGCAGAGCCTGGTTCCCTTTTTCTGTGGATCTCGGGCGTTCCGGTCCCTTGCCGGGTCTGTTTCCTCATCGGTAAAATGAAGGATCGGTTTAGACCCCGAAAGGCCCTTGCGGCTCCGACATGAAGATTCTTAGTAGATTGTGGAGAGAGGTCCCTGGGTAGCATTTATTCTCTTTCGCTGCCACTGCTCAGGGCTTTGCAGGCAAACATGGGGAGGAAGCTGGCGCTGTGGACGTTGGGGGAGCCTTTAAGCAAGCTCCCTGGCACTGAGAACTTTTCCACTTCTCATCACTCCGAGGGGGGTCCCTCCCTGTAAACAAAATTACTTTTTTGCTCCAACCGCCTTCAACTTCCTGGTTTGGGATTTTGCCTGTGGAATTCACACCAGTCTCATCTCCCTACCCTTCACGTTCTGCACAGCTGTGCTGGCCTCACCCAGCCCCCTCTATTTACCTGTGGCCTCTTCCATCCTACCCCCCCCACGCCCCCATTTCTCCTGGAGCCAGGGATGGTTGGAAAGGGGGCTATGTTTTGGGATCTTGCAATGAAGCCTCAATGTCCCAGGGACAGGGGAGACAGTTGGTGTAAAGGGGGGCAGAGAGGGAGAAGCCTGAAAACAGTTGAAGCTGGGGAGGCAGATTCGTGTGCAGGGGGAGCAAGGGGAGACTGGAAACCGCACGATCTGGGGAGATGTGGCATGTACAGCAGGAGCTGCGCCCCGAAAGCAGGGGCTCTCAGGGGATGGATCTGTGTGGGCTGCAGTGGGAGCAGGGGGAGCCTGAGGAATATGAGGCGGGCGGGGCAGGGAGACAGGCAAGCACAGGAGTGAAGTCAAGGGGTGGCTGTGTGGCACAGGGCACAATGGAAGCCCTTTCCTAGAAGGTGTGAGTTAGGCTCCTTCGAAGCCCCTTCTTCCAGACTGATCTCCAATGGGGACCCAAGGATCTCTCTCACTTGGCAAGAAGGGAAGGGTCGTCGTGGGCAGTTGCTGCCCTGGTCCTCAAATGAGCAAAGCCCGGAATTCCTTAGGGGAGCTAAGGAGCTGAGGAGGGTTGAGGAGCTGCGTTCTGCCCCGCCCCCCCCCCCTCTGCCTGTGCTTCTTGGAAACCAGTTTCCCACCCAGTCATGGCCTCCGAGGGGAAAGGGAAGGGCAGCAGTGGCCCCTGTAGCAGAAAGCAGAGCCTGGTTCCCTTTTTCTGTGGATCTCGGGCGTTCCCGTCCCTTGCCGGGTCTGTTTCCTCATCGGTAAAATGAAGGATCGGTTTAGACCCCGAAAGGCCCTTGCGGCTCCGACATGAAGATTCTTAGTAGATTGTGGAGAGAGGTCCCTGGGTAGCATTTATTCTCTTTCGCTGCCACTGCTCAGGGCTTTGCAGGCAAACATGGGGAGGAAGCTGGCGCTGTGGACGTTGGGGGAGCCTTTAAGCAAGCTCCCTGGCACTGAGAACTTTTCCACTTCTCATCACTCCGAGGGGGGTCCCTCCCTGTAAACAAAATTACTTTTTTGCTCCAACCGCCTTCAACTTCCTGGTTTGGGATTTTGCCTGTGGAATCCGCACCAGTCTCATCTCCCTACCCCTCACGTTCTGCACGGCCGTGCTGGCCTCACCCAGCCCCCTCTATTTACCTGTGGCCTCTTCCATCCTACCCGCCCCCCCCCACGCCCCCATTTCTCCTGGAGCCAGGGATGGTTGGAAAGGGGGCTATGTTTTGGGATCTTGCAATGAAGCCTCAATGTCCCAGGGAAAGAACCCTCTTTTCCCCAGAAGAAATATCTCACCGCCACCCGTGCCCATACCGAGCCTGCAGAAGGGACCCAGCGCATGGCTTGCTGGGCCGCCTGCCATAGTGCATCGGAGCCGGCCTATCAGCAAACCACCTCAGCCCGGGAGTAGCAAAGCCTACTGTGTGTGATGGGGAGGGTCAGAGGAGCCAGGGCCCTAACTCAGTCAGGCCCGCATCCCTGGAGGACCGGCCGCCTCTCCTCCCCTCCCTGAGTCTGAGAACCACTGGATTTAGCACCAGGGGCACAGCTTGGGCTGAGACACTGGTCGCTCCAAAAACCCTCCTCAGCTCCATCTGTGCAGAATGGGAGAGCCCTGCCCAGGTGAAGGGGGTGACAGGATTACCTGCCTGACCTCTCAGGGACCTCAGGTGACCTGACTCAACATGGCCAAGTCGGGAGAGGAGGGGTAGTCAGTCCCCAGGGGACTGTACGCCACCAACGATGGCCTCAGGTGCGCAACTGGGGCGAGTAATTCCTAAACACGGGAGGACCGGGCATCTCCCCCCTCCTCCTGCCTCCACACCATCAGAGACGCAGCGGCAGCTCGTAATGAGTCCCAGGGATGCGGGAGCCGGAGGGTAGTGGGCTGGGCAGAGGAGAGGGGGCTCCTCGGGG
>NW_005355708.1:6302050-6308247 GCF_000412655.1 Myotis brandtii | reverse complement strand
GGTGGGGGGCTGGAGGGGGAGTAGGGAGGAGAGAGACAACAAAGCGGGAGGGGATGTTAATAGCCAAATAGGCTCTTTTTCATGTTTCCCTCCGCCTGCCACCCTTGATGGATGGCTCAGACAGATACCGAGCGCATCAGGGAGACGGAGCCCCCCGGAGGGCCGGGGATGGAGGGGGTGGGGTCGTTGGAGCCCGGCTGGGGTCTGTGGGGAGGGTTCTCCCGAGGCTGCAAGGGGAGGAATGGCCCCGGGAAACTGGCAACTCCTGGGGACCCCGAGGGAGAACTGCACCAACTGTTTACATGTCTCCCCTGTTTGCAGCCGCCGGGCCGGGAGGTGGTGCGGGCGGATGTCCCTTCTGGTTACACGAGAGCAAAGAGGCCTTCCACCCGCGGAGTTAGGGATGCGAGGGGGGAGGTGGACAGAAGGCTACGGCTTCGAATTCTCCTTTTTCTCTTCCCTCCACTGTTCTCCTGATTTTGCTCTCACCCCCTCCCACTACCATCTCTACTTTTGGCTCCATCTTCCCTCCTTTCTCTTTGTCTCTCCTCCCATTGTTTCTTTCCGGCGCCGTCTCCTCCTCTGCTGGTGACATCCGCCGCTGTGATAGGGTCTGCCTGGCTCCGATGTCCGCTGTGGACACAGTCGGGACAAATCTAGTGCTTCCCGCTTTCTGTCTCTTCCTTTCCGAGTCCTGGGTGAGCTGAGGGTCCCACTGAGGCCCCAAACTTGACCCGAATTATGGGAAGACACAACCCGACTCCTCTGCCCTCCTCACCAAACCCTCCTCCGCGCGGCCCACTAGGAATGTGGGGTGGGAGCTGAAAAGGACAGATTTCTGGCGAACCTGGGAATCAGAAACCCAGGAGAGGGCCTGTAAACTAGACGGATCCGAGGTGAGAGGCTCCTCTTTGTTACCCCAGGACAGGACACAATACAGTGGGGCCTTGACTTACGAGTTTAATTCGTTCCGAGACCGAGTTCGTTAAGGAGCTCGTTAACTCAAATTACTCTATCAACTCAATGCAAAAAATCGGCCGAGAGACAGCTGGTATCTCAAAAAACTCGTTAGTCGGGACACTCGTAAGTCAAGGCCCCATTGTATAAAGGAAGAGTGGAGGCCTTTAAAGCCCAGGCCAAATTCTGATGCGACTTTGCAGCTCGTTTTCTCTTCTCGAACAAGAAGGGATCGAACGCGTTCTTCTGAAGAGCTTCGCAAACATGAAGTTATCAGACAGTAAAACCTGCTCGGGCAGATCAGAGCCTCACTCTCTTGAGAAGGTTTTTATTATCATCATCAGCATCACAATGATTATTTGTAGGCTTGGGGTTGGGTTATCTTCTCTGTGGTGGTTAAGAGCAGGGACTCTGCCATTGGACTACCCGGGCCCAATCCTGGGTTTCCTACTTACTAGTGCTAGCTGGGTGACCAGGGCAAGTTAGCGTCTCTGGGCCTCAGTCTCCTCATCAGTCACACGGGGAACATACTTGTCCGTAGATCACGGTGCTGTGACATGTGAGATGATCCACATAAAATGTGCAGCACTGTGTGTGGCGGTTATTATGTGCGCAATACATGTTGGCTGTTGTTATTATTTAACAGCCCTAGACCCTTTCCAGGCAGGTTCCACGATTACTGGCACTGAACACTGTGCTCCAACTACGTAACTGGTGTTACATTGCATACAAGATAGGAAGAGACAAAAACATGATGGCTTTACAGCCTTTCTTGGGAGAAAGAGTAGATGCACTGAAGTTACAAATCACCTGAAGAGACAGGTCCCAAGTACCAAGTAAGTGGTATAGATGCCAAATGCAAGCGCTCAGCTCAGAGGGAAGGGCTGCCGGTCTTGGGGCGATGGAGGCAAGGAGATAAGGTCTCTGAGGAAGTGAGGGGTGGAGTGGAGGGGAAAGGCTAAGTCAAGAGCAAAGGCTAAGAGGATGGCTTGCTCATGGATGAAGGGGTTTGGGTGGCTCTAAAGTGGAAACGGAAGCTTGAGGAGAGTACTCGCACACGGACACATCTACAGTAGGACCTGGACCAGAAGGAAGAGAAGAGAATAAATGTGAGAGTGTGAATAAATGTGCTGACTGACTGGGTGTGATGAAGAAAGGGGGGAAAAAGAACAATTACGCGCTAAGGCTTTGAGCCGGGTGCTGGGGCGGAAATCTACAGAAACATTGGTCATTGTTAACTTGAGTTCTGGTTGGGGCCCAAGTTGCCTTAGTGTAGCAGGTGACTGCCTGGTCTGCTGCCAGGTGCTTGTTGATGTGTGTCCGCTACTGGGTGTCCATTATGGAGTGAGTATGGCGGGAAGTCAACGTTGCCCATCCTCCATCAGTCCGTCTCTGTTCTGAGTTGTTGGGAACTGATTACCCAGCACATCTGTTTGCCCATCTACATCCTCCATGGCTGATCTTAGAGGTTAAGGGTTCATCCCAGGGAAGGTAGAAATAGCCCTTTCTTGGGGCTAAACCTGGGATTCACCCCAGCAGCCCCATACTTTAACAAATGATCTGAGAAAGCAACTTTCACACAGGCCCCGTTCTCCGGGAGCTGAAACTCTAGGATGGTGTGCAGTTCACTACCAAGTAATGAGGCAAATTTATAAGCAAATGCCCTAGGAGTCATTCCTTTCGTTGAGGATTTTCCCTCCAAAGTCATTTTAGCAGGAGGCTGGCTGTACTTCTTCCAGATGCTTCCATTGCTTAAAACATGTGTGAAGTCTTCATGGGAATTACCTTCAGAGTCTGCAGCATATTGTTTTGCTGTCCTCAGAGCTACCAGCTCTTCATCCTGGGAAGATGTGATGGTTTGGCTGTTTTCTTATGTTGGCATTTTTCCAGAAAAGTGTCCAAACTGCTTTTAACAAAATGTTGAACTGAAACCATGGCCTCCCACTGAAGGGCATGGCATTCAGTTGCCATGAGCCTGGGCTGGCTCCTAGACTGGGGGTGGCGGGAGGTGGAGGTGGGGGTGGCTAGGAAGGACATTACTGGGGGAGCTGATGGAATTTGACTATGGACTGTGAATTACATAGTAGTCTTGCAGCAATGTCAAATTTCTGGATTTTGATAATTATGCTGAGGTTGTTTGTGTAAGAGAATGCCTTTGTTCTTAGGAAATACATACTAAAGTATTTAGAGTAAAGAGCTGTCTCTAACTTAATCTCATGAAATTAAATTTCAGAAAAAAATATGCCTATGTAAACACGTGGCTAGAGAAGGATGAAGCAAACGGAGGTAACTGTAAACAGTGGGTGAATCTGGATAAAGGGAGTTCTTGGTGCTATTTTTTATATTCTTCTGTAAGTTTGAAATTTATCAAAATGAAGAGTTACCAAAGAAGAACCAGCTATAGCCTCCATTGGTAGGAGAGAGACTCATTGAGACATTGATTCTTTCAAAATAGTCCACTCAGGAGGCACGGTACTCTTCAATACTTTACTGGGGATTGGACGAAGGTATGGAAGACAAGCTCCTCACATCTGTGGGTGATACAGAGCTGGTTAATGTTATGGGTGACAGGATCCCAACCTCAGCAGGATGGGAACACTGATGCAAGCCAAATGCAGTGAAACATGATATGCCCCACATGGTGATTTGATTTGTGTAAATAATATTTAAAACGGTTAAAATATTATCATAATATTTAAGACACATAGATGATATGCTTTATACTTATCACCAAAAGTGTTAATTCAGCAGGGATGAGGAAGTCATGGCCTCAGGGTGGCATATTCCCAAAACAACAAGTTGAGTTGACTGCAACCTCAATATGCTAATGATATTACAGAAACCACTATGATCCGTGGCGGCCATTAAAAATTTACAGATTCTGAGCTGCATTACTGAAAATACAGTCTCCATAACAAGGGAGTTGATATTTGTGCTCTGTCCTGTGCCCATTGGATTTCATCGAGGGCATTCAATTTATCAAGAAAAGCATTGCTAATGACAAGGGGCACTGAGAAGGAGAAGAGAGAACTTTTGAAATAAGAGCATTTGAGGAATAGCTGAAGAAATAAGGATGTTTAAATTTGCAAGGGTTCCTGTTGGCTGCCTTCTACAGACTTTGGGTTGGCATTCGGACTGGGGAGGAAGGTTTATACATTCTGCATTGCTTCACACGGTGAAAATAGGACAGCCGGATGGGAATTACAAGGAGACTTAATCTGAGGAAGAATTCTCTAAACATTGACACAGTCTGGAAATGGAAAGGGGTTACCTAGTGGGGCAGGGAGTTCCCTGTTCCCAGAATTATTCCAAAGAGGGTATTACCAGGGTGGCTATAAGAGGAATTCTTGCAGCAGAAAGGACTTGGGGTTAGATAGACCTGAAATTCTAGGTAATCATGGGTCTGTTTAGAAACAACAACAACAAATAAACCAACCTCATTACTCCGGGGTCTTTATTATGTCGTGTTTACAGAACTGCCCGGAAACCCAGCGCTTGCATAAGGCTTGGGAAGCCCGAATGAAGAGCCTCCTCATTTTGAGCTCTCCCTGCTTCTCTGGTTCTGCCTCTTTTCCAGTCTCCCATCTGCCCCGCGGTTGCCTCTGCTGAGAACTCCCACATCTGCCTGCAGGATGGGACGTCCCTTGAGAGATTTGTAATGTGGGACATTCTAGGTCAGCGGTTCTCAATCTGTGGGTCGCAACCCCTTCGGCGGTCGAACGACCCTTTCACAGGGGTCGCCTAAGATCATCCTGCATATCAGATATTTATATTACGATTCATAACAGTAGCAACATTACAGTTATGAAGTAGCAACGAAAATAATGTTATGGTTGGGTCACCACATGAGGAACTGTATTGAAAGGGCCAGAAGGTTGAGAACCACTGTTCTAGGTGATGTACCGTTCCCCCTCTCTAGGCCGACTTAAACCCGCCGCTGGCATTTGCTCTCAGAGCGCAGTTTCTGCATTTGGGGAGCTTAGTTGGGACCCCAGCGCTGCTGCCGAAGGCGGCAGAGTGTGGAGAGAGGTGTGTGTCAGTGGCATAATGTGTTCTAAACCCCAAGTGCAACTCACCTCTGAGGATGGACTGCAAACCTCAAAACCAAGAGAAGGTAGGAAACAGAGATAAGAACTAGGCCTCTCTTCTTGGCTATAGTCTCTCTCCCCCTGTCCCCAATTCTTTTCTGTTTTAATCACAGGAAGAATGATTAGTCAGCCGAGGAAGGACTGGGGAAGAAAGCAGATGAGTTTTATCTGGCTGGGGTCTGCCTGAGCCGCAGCCATGTGACTACCTGGCTGACCTGGGGTCTCCATCATGTCCCCGTCTGTCCACAAGACGGATCAGGCTGCCCTTTTCCACCGCCCACCCCTCCCTCATTCCAGGCGAGGGTTGCTAGGATAATTATAGCCTACTTGTTTCTCTCTCTCTCCTACTCCTTGGGGTCCTAGAAGTGTTTTACTTTCCCAAGGAACTGAGAAATTTGATCAATACTGTGGCAAACTAGAATCGGGAAGGTTCTCTCCAGCAGAAATAGTGAGGCTAGATTCTCAGAAATCATCCCTAATTGTCTGCCGTGTTCACTGGGAACCTATCGCTTTGCCCCTCATTGCAGCCACACAGAACCTTTCCCCAAATTTTCAGAGCCTCTCCGCTCCCCTCACAAGGGCCATTGCTCTTACTCGGCGTTGGAGTAAGCAGACCTGGGCTGGAATCCTAGTGCTGCGTGTCCCAAGCTCTGTGACCTTGGGCAGGTTGCAAAATCTCTCAGGGATTCAGGGATGCCCCGTCGTACAGTTGGATCAATTACACCTCCTTCACGGAACCTTTGTGAGGAGTCAACAAAATAATACACGTAAAGCTCTTCGCCGGCGATGGGCAAGGCAAGTCCTCAAACTATGGCAACTGTTACTCCCCGGCCTGGCCTTTGCTGAGTGGGCAAAACAAAAGGAGATGGTAAAGGTTAGGGAAACCAGCCGGGAAGGAAACGCAAAGAGACGCCAAAAGGGCTGGACTCGGTTAAACGGAGGAGGGATGCAGAGAAGAAAGGAGAAGACGGGGAGGAGGGAAGGAAAAGAGGGGTCCGCTGGGGACCGGCCTGCACGAGAGGGAACGAGGCAGGAAGGGGGAAGGGGACGGACAGACAGAAGGTGGAATGACAAAGATCAGGGGGCAGACACCCAGCTGGTGTGAGACAGACAAGAGGTGCTGGAGAAGATAGAAGGAAAAGAGAACGCTGA
>NW_005355708.1:6301622-6301985 GCF_000412655.1 Myotis brandtii | reverse complement strand
GGGGAAGCAGGGGCAGGACAGACAGACTGGGAGCGAGTGGGGAGAGCCTGAGACAGACAGACAGATGGCAGGGACACGAGGGTGCCCTGGGTTGCCTGCATTCTCTGTGTTTACCAGCTAATTGAGTTAAATTGTTGTCAGAGATGTAATTAAAGGGTAGGGAGAGCTCGCTGGCAGGCCCGAAACAGATGGAGGGGCTTTAATTGGTAATTAAATTCTTCCCTGGCAGCTGAGGAAGGCGCTTGTGCTTCAGCCTCAAAGGCCACGGGTGGCCTCCCCCTACTCCTGGCCCCTCTCTGGGGCTCCTTGGGGAGGGGGCTGTCCCCTCCCCGCCCCCCACCCCCACCCCCCCATCCTGCACAC
>NW_005355708.1:6301198-6301571 GCF_000412655.1 Myotis brandtii | reverse complement strand
TCCTGCGCGGCCCGAGCTGGCTCAGCTCCCATGGGCCAAGGCGAGCAAACCCGCCCCCGCGCCTGCCCCTTGCTGACCTCCCCGCTCCCACCCACCAAACTGGCTTTGACCAGTGAATTCCTTCGTGGCCCCTGTTGCTCCACTCGGGGTCCCAGGGAAGAATAGGGGCTCTGGCCCCTCACACTGATCGGCTTGGGAAGGGTTAGTTGGTTTAGTCAGGGGCTCAGGCAGGCCCATCTGTTGGCATGGCTCCCAGGAGCCTCTCGGCATCTGCCCCCTCCCCACCGCCCTCCCTTCCAGGAGCCTCGGTGCAGAGAGTCTGTTCTGCCCAGCGCATCACTGTCTGGTGCTGACTCCCCCCCCCTCCTCGCCT
>NW_005355708.1:6289023-6293744 GCF_000412655.1 Myotis brandtii | reverse complement strand
CAGGATGGGATCAGCGGCCTTGATGGGCAGATTGGTTCGACTCTAAAATGTGGGCATTTAGACTAATCAGCTTTCAACTCCAAATCTCGGCTTGACCTGCATTTTGGAGGAGAAGGACCCTTGGGTTGGCAGATTTCCCCGAAACCCACATCTTCTCGACGTGTTCCACTTCAAAGACAGAGATAAGTAAGAGAGCAGCTGGGATCAGCGGCCTTGATGGGCAGATTGGTTCGACTCTAAAATGTGGGCATTTAGACTAATCAGCTTTCAACTCCAAATCTCGGCTTGACCTGCATTTCATTGGAGAAGGACCCTTGGGTTGGCAGATTTCCCCGAAACCCACATCTTCTCGACGTGTTCCACTTCAAAGACAGAGATAAGTAAAAAGAGAGCAGCAAGGCGAGGCTTTTAAAAAGAAAGCTGAAAGGGAAGTTAGGCAGAAATAAAATGCAAGACAGGCATTGTGGAACGATTGTAAAATGCATGGCGGACTGTGAGCGACACACAGGGCCGCTCTGACAAAAGCCAGCTCCGGGCTGGCTGCATAAATAAGAACCGGGGGTCATTCTCTCATTATAGCTCAGCTGATCAGACAAAAAGTTCTTTGTCTCGCTCCCGGCTCCCTGGGGCCCGGAGTCAGGGAAGAGCTGAGAGGGGTTTCTGGGAAGGGCCATGGAAGTGACAGGCAGGTTCAGGAGGCACAATGCCTGGCTGTATGGGTTTGCACTCGTTTCATCGAGGCTGGCGTTGCTGTCTTACCTTCATCCCCTCACATGATATTCTTGCTGCCAGGAGCTATGCTCCCCACCCTCCCATTCCCCCTTCTGGACTGTGCTAAGTCCCAGCCTCCCCCTCATTCCTTCAGGACTCTATTCCTCACCCCTTAGCCCCTGAGCCAACATCTCCCCTCTCCCAACATCCCAATATTGTAGTTTCATTCCTTCTCCCTCCCAGGCTGTAAGCTCAGAGGCCAAGGATCATGTCCATTCCATTCGCCGCTGTCTCCCCCGGCACCTGAGGTAGGACCTGGCGACGAGGTGCTGAAGGAATGTCTGTGGGATGAAGAAATAACCCCAGAGCATTCAGCGTGCAGCGAGCTCTGGGAGCCAGCAGGCCAGGCGCACGGACGCAGATACGAGGGGCTCAGGTTGCAGCGGAGGTGCAGGTTAGCGGCAGGGAAGAGCTTTCACAATCGCTCAGTATTTGCTAGGGGAGAACCAGGAAATCACTTGGAAGTAGAAAGAAGACAAAAGTCTAATTGATGGTCAGCACTGATAGCAGCCAGGAGCGTGAAGCGAATGGTTCCCGAACAGCAGAACCTTCCTCTGCTGGAAATTGTTAAATCAGTAAGGCCAGCTCAGCCGGTGCGGCTCAGTGGTTGAATGTCGACCTATGCACCAGGAGGTCGCCGTTCGATCCCCGGTCAGGGCACCTGCCCAGGTTGTGGGCTCGATCCCCCCGTGTGGGGCGTGCAGGAGACAGCCGATCTGTAGATCAATGATTCTTTCTCATCACTGATGTTTCTCTCTCTCTCTCTCTCTCTTTCCCTTAAAATAATAAAATAAATCAGTAAGGCTAGGAGCAGGGGCAAGAAATTGTATTTTTTAAAATATATTTTTATTGGTTTTTTTTACAGAGAGGAAGGGACGGGGAGAGAAACATCGATCAGCCGCCTCCTGCACACCCCCCACTGGGGATGTGCCTGCAACCAAGGTACAGGCCCTTGACCGGAATTGAACCCGGGACCCCTGAGTCCGCAGGCTGACGCTCTATCCACTGAGCCAAACCGGTCAGGGCAAGAAATTGTATTTTTTAGATCTTCCCAGGTCATTCTGGTGATTGGCAGATTTAGAAACCACTGGATTAAATGCCAGGATTTATTCTTTCGGCCACAAATGTTAGCTTTTCTTTCTTTTCTTTTGCTTCCCCCCACCCCCCACCCGAGAGAGTGACTCAGTCTGGCTGATTCCAACAGGGCCTGAGAGAAAGGAAGTTGGGAATCTTGACTTCACATCCTTCACAGACACAAGGTAACTGTGGACCTTTCAGTGCAAGCAGAATGAGGTGATGGTCCCTGGGGACCGGCCTCTACTTTCCCCACTGAAAAGACCACATTTAAGATGAATATGACTTTAACCCTGACTTACGAGTAGCAGCCCCGTCCCACAAAATGGTACTGACACACAGAAACCGCCAAAGAGCCCTGCCTTTCATTTCTGGTCTCACCTCTCTGACTGGCATCGTCCCCACTACGAGCTGATAAAGCCACTGGGCCTCCCCAGACGGCTCCTGCTCTCTCTGCACCTGAATGCACCCAGGGGACCCGTCACTTCTCTTCCCCAGGAGGTCAGGGAGCAGCCTTGGGGGAGGGGAGGCCAGGAGAGGAGATGGGTGCTGTGCTCTCCCCTAAAGCAATCCCACCTTCCTGTCCCCCAGTGGGAGGCCTCCTGGTGCAAGACCGCTCGTGAGGGCCCTGCTTTCAGAGCCACCATAAGCCTTGGGACCTCAGCCCGTCTTCTCAAAACCAACTGGCCCACACAGCCTAGTCTTTTTGTTTGTTTGGTTAAAGATTTTTGAGAGAAGAAGGTAGAGAAACATTGATCTGCTGCCTCCCACACACGCCCCAACTGGGGATTGAACCCGAATCCCTGGCATGCGCCCTGACCGAGAATCCAACCCGCAGCCTTTCGGGGTACGGGACGATGCTCTAACCAACTGAGCCACGCAGGCCGGGGCTCACAGCCAAGTCTTGATCAGCCAAATACAGTTGTAAAACCCAAGCCTCTTTATTCTTCTTCAGCCTCCCTCCTGCATCCCTTCTGTGGCCTGTAACTCAGACTCGCAGAATTCAGCCTGGAATGAATCTCAGGTTCCTTGTGTGACAGTTTCAAGTCCTGGGTTCGGCCACAGCTTGGTGAGGAGGGGGCCCTCCAGCTTCAGCCACAGCAGCTCTGCTTTTCTGTGCTTTTATATAACATGTCAGAGTCTGGTCAGTGATGCGCTGGCGAAAGTTTAACAGCCGATTCTCAATTCTCACGGGGGTGGGAGCAGAGAAGCCCCGATCTGTAGCATTTGCCAGCTTCTGTCAAGTAAATCCTCCTACCAAAGCCGGGTGCAAGCTACGGACCGGAAGTCACCCCATGCAAAGTTGGGAAATCGACATGATGGGTTCTTGGGGGCCGTGCAAGCCAGCAAGGCCTGGTCCTTCGCTCTAAAACAGCGGTTCTCAACCTGTGGGTCGCGACCCCTTTGGCGGTCGAACGACCCTTTCGCAGGGGTCGCCTAAGACCATCCTGCATATCAGATATTTACATGACGATTCATAACAGTAGCAACATTACAGTTATGAAGTAGCAACGAAAATAATTTTATGGCTGGGTCACAACATGAGGAACTGTATTTAAAGGGCCAGAAGGTTGAGAACCACTGCTCTAAAATCAGTGTGAAGACCGCTGTCTAACATCCCCTCTTAAAGACGAGGCAACTGAGACCCAGAAAGATTTAAAGACTTGTTGAGGGTCCCAGAACTAACCAGGACCAGCAGCCAAGCCTCCTGATTCCCCCCCCCCCGCCCCCCAACCTCCTAAAACTACAAATGCTGCTCAGCCTGTGCCAGAACCATCCCAGTCAGCACCAAGGCGGTGGCTCTGGGAAGGCCTGGCAGCAACAATGTCAAAACCAGTGGCCAAAGCATCTCGCAGCGGCCTTGGCGGGTACCATTTGGTGCTTCTTCTCCTTCCTTTTTTTTTTTCTTTTTTTTCCTGAGTTTGAACCTCTTTCTGCTTTTAAAAACTTTTTTTCTCCATTACAGTGGACATGCAGTATTATTTTATATTAGCCTCAGGTGCTCAGCATAGTGGTTAGACATTAAATAACGTACGAAGCGATCCCCCAATGAGTCTAGTACCCGCCTGGCACCATACACAGTTCTTACAATGTTATTGACTGTATTCCCTCTGCTTCTCCTTACTCTTCACAGACGGGGAGGGGGGAGGGGGATCCAACCTCATTCCAGTCCTCCGGGGGTGACTTACTCCCCATTCCCTGGGGTGACACAGGAAGCACCCTCAGCCGCAGTCCCCAAGTGGCCTATCTCCCAGGCCTCTCCCGGGGCAGTGCATTGTATGTGTGGGGGGTGGGGGGGGGGGGGGGGGGGGGGGGGGAGGAACTGGGAAGGAACAAGCCCTTTCAGACACGTCCAGGGACGATTATCTTAGCAGCTGTTTCACTTTCTCCCTGGGTGAGAAGCAAGGTGAGAGGGTGGATGCCAAGAAAAACGATCTTCTAGGATGGGGGGTTCCCACGCTGGCTCTGCTGCTGATCTGGGTGCTGTCTCCCCTGCCTAAGGCATCCGTTGCCCCCCATGCTTTTCAGCATCGCTTTCTTGGACAGTTCCATGAATCACTGGGGGGGCGGGGGATGTGTAGGAGGCCCCTGCATCCCCTCCTGCACCCCACGCTTTTCCGCTGAAGATGCTCCCCACTCTATAGACAGCACCCCAGAAGGGCTCCCTGGCTCTGGTTTCTCTGCACGTGGAGAGGAGACACGGAGTCCCCAGGGCCGCCTTGGGGCTGCCCCAGTCGGCAGCTGGTCTCCTGTTTCCTAGTGACTCTTTGTGTCTGTTTCTTCCCAGGGAGCTGGGGTCACGGTGCCAAGAAGAATGCAAGGGGGGGGGTCATCTTCCCCCCCAGCTTCTGCCCATCTCTCCCTCCCTCCAGTCT
>NW_005355708.1:6285733-6288937 GCF_000412655.1 Myotis brandtii | reverse complement strand
GGTGGTGGGGGCAGAATCCTGTGACCCCCCCCAGCCTGTCCTGCACCTTCTCACTGTCTGTCTTCCCTCCGAGGGAGGAAAACGGCTCAGGCAGAACAAGGGCCGTTATCGCCGACCTGGCCCGGCTGCTGCCTGATAGAGCCCCGCCCGCCCCCGCCAGATCTCATTAAGGGGTCGCTGCTTCTGCTTCCCAGCCGCCCCCCATCCATCTTTGGCCACGGATGACAGACTGGCCCGGGGGCTGATGTCCGGCAGGTGACAGGGTTAATGGCAGAAGAGGGCAGAGGGCAGAGGCCAGCCGACTCACAGTGTCGGGAGGGCAGCCCGGGGAGGCCCTGGGTCCATTCCAGCTGCGCAGCCCCTCAAATTACAGCCCCTGGGGGAGGGGGGAGCTCTGGGCCCCTCCATCCCCAGGGGAGCAAGGTGGGCAGGATCGGCCATCGTGGGAGCAGATGGTGGGAGGGGAGACTGTTAGCCAAGGAGGAAGAGGAATGAAGAAGCTTCGAAGGGGAAGAAGGGCTGGAAGCTGGGGGAGGGGGGGACCCCTCTCGATGTGGGCTCAGTAAATAAAACATAAATAAATCAATAAAAAAGCAAGCCTCTTGAATCCCTGGGTGCTCTTTGGCAAGAAGCACATATTTTGCTGATGGGTGTGAAGTCAAGTGATGTTCTGGGGTGGGTGCCCATGACCCGTTTTGTTTTCCCGCCCACTGCGTGTCCCCGGGGACCAGCGCTGTGGTGAGGGACCAGGTTCAGGGTCAAACAGTGTGGGTCCCGATCCCGTTCAGACCCTCCCTGTGCGAGTCCGGGGAAGTGACTTAACCTCTCTGAGCCCATGTTCTCCATCTGTGGAGTGCAGACCTAGGGCCGTGGTCGGCAAACTGCGGCTCGCGAGCCACATGCGGCTCTTTGGCCCCTTGAGTGTGGCTCTTCCACAAAATACCGACTTCTGCGCCTGGGCCACGAGGTTTCAATCGCACTGTACGTGCGCGCCCGCACGTGGTATTTTGTGGAAGAGCCACACTCAAGGGGCCAAAGGGCCGCATGTGGCTCGCGAGCCGCGGTTTGCCGACCACGGACCTAGTGTAACCAGCTCCCGGGAGGAGGACATGACGTGATGTGTGGAAAACAGCGCCCGGTCCACTGTGTGTTCAAGGAGCACTGGCTGCTCTTGGTGTTGTTTTCATGCTGGTGTCACCGTTGCGGCCTCTCACCCCTCCCCAGGCTTTTCCCAGGCCTTCTGCCCCGGGCCCTCCCTCCCGTGACCTCCTCATGCCCAGGATCCCCGCCCGGCCTGTGCCGCTCACTCCCAGGAGCTGCTGAATGCTGCTTTGGGGGCAGCTGTCCCCCTCACCACTCCCAGAGGGAGGCCCACAGTGGCCTTTGAAGCCCCAGGTGGGGGAGGGGCTGCCCTGTGTGGGAGGAGAGTGGAGGAACAATGGACAGTGGAGGGCTGGCTCTAAGGCTGGACAGCAGCTCCCAAGACAAGCAAAAGGTCCAAGAGAGCTGGTTGTCACGGTGGCCTCCCACAGGGACCCCGGATGCTGAGGGTGTCCTATGGGGAGGGGGAGAGGGATTGTGGCAGTGCTGCCTGGACTGAAGTTGTCCAAAGCTCTCCCAGAAGGGGGCCGGGAGCCCCTCCTCAATCCCAGGGGCCGCTCAAGTGCACCCCGATCTCGGGGTGGGCAAAGCCGCCAACGAGCGCTGCTCTGCCCTCCTTCGGGAGCCGGGATGGAGCGGCTCCCCCGGGTGCTGATCGCCTCCATTAGGTCCTCAATCTTGCGAGGATAATGCATGGCCCAGGCTGGGCTGGGGGAGGAGGCCGCTGGCAGGGAAGCTGGGAGGCGGGTGCAGGGGCCTGAGCAGAGTACCGAGCAGAGTACCAAGCAGCCCGCCTCGGCAAACTCGGGCGGGGCCAGTAAAGGCAGCAGGGGAGGGGGCCCGTCCCCACCCTCCACAGCCCCTAGCCACCTCCGGACCCTCGTGCCAGCTCCACCAGCTCCCAGAGCCTCGGGGGCTTCTCCTTGGGGTGCCTCACCTTCCCCAGGCTGCTGGCCCTGTGTGGTGCCAGGGTCCTGAGGAGCAGGAACCAGCAGGATCTGCCCCTCTTGACTGGACCAGAACCCTGCTGAGCCCAGAGCCTCTGAGGACGGCCCCGCCAGACCAGAATAAAAACACCCCTGATGGCAGTGGGAGGACTCAGGACAGGAGACTGTTCCTCCCTGGCGTTGTCCAGCCACCACTGTCACATGAAGTCAAGTCGGCCTCGTTGTTCCGAAGGGCGTGTTGCTGCAAAGTGGCCTGCTTGTTGCTAAATCCCGTTCCCTTTGGGATGTTGCTGCCTGTGCCAGTTTACTCTGGGGGTCCATGCCTCAGTCTCAGGGCGTCCCACCCCAGTGTTTTGCCTTCCACTGGGAAAGCCCTTTGTACCACCGTGTGCGTGTGCGTTAGATGGCGATGCAGTTGGCAGAGCCCCTTCACACCTGGGGGCCAATCTGCCGCTCCCCACCTGCCCGCTAGGAGGACAGGTGCTGCTGTCCCTGAAGGCAGCAGAGCCTCACAGCCAGGGGTGTGGCCCTGGAGTCGGGCAAGTCCAGGTTGCAAAGCAGCATCCCTGCCTTCCGGCTGTGTGACCTCCAGCTGTGTGACCTCTGGCTGTGTGACCTCCGGCTGTGTGACCTCTGGCAGGAGGCTGAATTTCTGGGAGCCTGAGTTTCCTTATCTACTAAACTAGAGGCCCAGTGCACAAAATTTGTGCACTGGTAGGGGCCCTAGGGGCTGCTGGCTGCTGGCTGGGGCCTCCCTCCCTTCCTCCAGCCAGCCCTGCCCCCTGGTCGAACTTCCAGACGAACTCCCGGTCAAGGGGACAATTTGCATACTACACTTTTATTATATAGGATGGGGATTAAACTAGCATTAGCATATCTGTTGCTTATGAGAACTTGCTACAGGAGGTCATTCTAACTTAAAGCATTTAGCACAGTGCCTGGCACATTATAAATGCTGGGGAAAAAACGGCAAAGGGAAAAGGCATTTTATGAAGAAAATGGGGTCCTAGAAGGTGAGAGGTTGGGCTGGATCACAGAAGCAGACAGTGCAGCAGTGAGGTCCCGGGACTCTCAGTGCTCCCTCCACCCCCACACCGACAGGCCCCGTCCTGCCCTGCCTGCCTCCCTCGGCAGGTTCTGTCCCTCCCTCTGGCCC
>NW_005355708.1:6281471-6285644 GCF_000412655.1 Myotis brandtii | reverse complement strand
CCCACGGCTCCTGCTCCCCGCGCTGAGCTAGCAGGCCCCTCTCCAGCCGCTGGGCTCTCCTGCCTGCGGAAGCCTGATTCTCTCTTCCTGTCAGGACCGAGTGGAAATGTTTGCCATAATAGAGCAGCAACCAGAATCCGAGGCCCATCATTCACCAGCGATCAGACGTGGGGAGGTGCCAGCGGTTAGATTAATAACGGCGCCATTAAAAACTAGCCGGCGATGCTCCCGGAAAGCACGTGCTGGCCGGGGTGGCTGGGTTTGTTTATTTATTTATTTTTCCCTTCAGGAGCAAACGGGGCCACAGAGGGAGAACATTAAATTATCTCGTGAAATGATTCCGGTAATAAGCTGGGCAGGTTAGGAGGACTGCTGGCAGCCCCCGCCAGACCTCCGGTGACCTTTCTGAACTCCTATTTCACTTGGCCTTGCTTTATAAAGGGCCAATTACTCCCTTCTGGGTTGGCTGTGTCCCTTGTTTAGAGCTGCTGTCTAGATGGGCAAAATGGGCGCTTTTTCATCAGCCAAGCAAGTAAGAGAGATCATCTATTATTCTTTGCCAGGAATCAGAACGTGCCGTGGAATAGAGGGGGGGACCTGTAGGGACAAAGGCTTTGAATATTTGACATAAGCACTGATCTAGACAGTCAGGTCCACGGAGACCCCGTATAACAGCATCAGTAATCATCACAGCTAACATTTATGTCGCGTGGACCAAGGGCCAGCTTCCCTCCTGGGCACTTTCGTGTGTTAACCCGTTTGATCTCATAATAACCCCAGGCAGCAAACACGATTCTGCCCATTCTACCCACGAGGAGAGTGAGGCCTCTCAGCTGGTAGGTGGTGGATCTGGGATTGATTCCCGGCCGTGCTGACTTCCCGACTGTGTTCCCACCGGCTGCACTGCCTCCGACGGTCTTCGCTGGGGATGTGCCTTCTCCGTTGCTAACTGTCTGAGATGGACGTGCCCTGCCCTGCGTTAATAGATGATTCCTGCGGCCTGAGAACTCCTTCCTGCCTCACAGAGTCGCAGCCGTAGTACCTTCCGTGAGCCAGGCCCCGGGCTGAGACCGTGTTATGCGCGTCATCTCACTTGTCCCATTGCCCGTGCGGTTGGTGCTGTTCTCATTCCCACTCTGCAGGTCAGCAAACCAAGGCTCGGAAAGGCAGGCGCAGTAACCAAATAGCCGAGTTCGACCCGGCTGACTGCACGCCTGGCTGCCCCGTGAGACAGTTTCTCCGCGTCCCAGGCCGGGATTTTGATGACTCCACTGCCCGAGGGTCAGGTGTGACCAAGCCCCGTTGCTAGGGGTTTATCCCGTTTCTAAGACGCCCAGATTCCAAGGGTGTGGTCCTCGGCCAGGCGACCCAGCCAGACACAGGCCAAGACAGGAAGGCGCAGGGAGTCTTTTAATTTTACATTAAAAGCAAAGGTCCCCTCCCCCTGGCTTCTCCCTCCCCCCCTGCCTCAGCTCCCTTCCAATCACATCAGAGCCCCCAGAGGGGGCTTGACCTCTGTCCTCGGGGGAGGTCAGCCGGGGTGACCCTGCCTGTGTGCAGGATCCCACGAGAGAGGCCCAGCTGCAGGCCCCGGAGGGCTGGAAGTGCACCCGGAAACGGGCTCGGGGTCACCCAGGGCGGCCGGGCCGAGGGAGGGGCTTCCCTGGCCCTTTGTGAGCGATGGGCAGGGGGAGATTAGTTCCACAGGCAGCCCCTGTGTCTCCAGAGAAAGCGCCTATTATGGAGCGACTCAAAATACAGGGCACAGCCCACCCCACCTCCCTTTTATCTCCATGGAGATGAGAGAGGATGGGAGGATTGGGGGGGGGGGGCGATGGAGAGAGCAGAAAAGGGAGGGAGAAGGCAAGGCAGGTGGAAATGGGCGGGCGATGACAGAAGGGGGTGTAGTGGAAGATGGCAGGAGGAAGAGGGTACCGGGCGAGAGGGGAGAGCCCTTCCCCGGCCTCAATCCGAGCGGCTGGTGGGACCGCTCAGCCTCATTTCGCGCTCACCGCTTCCTCTCCGCACTCGGCCTGTGGCGTCACACACACTCCCTGGGGGCTCCCCAGGCCAAGGAGGTTTGCCCACTCCCCTGCAGCTGGCCCTCTGACCTCTGAGGGTGAGGGGTCTGACCATCTGGGATTAAACTGCGGGATGGCCGCATGGAAGGCAGCTGGGGAGCAGCTGCTGGGCCTTGTCCAGCTCCTGGACACACCAAGTGCCCTCAGAGTCATCCACCCTCGGCAGGGTCCCCACCAGACACGGATCCCGTGTCGGCCTCAGGCCCTCAGGGGTGGTGACGTCTCCCTGGGCCCTGGGAGCCCCTGTGGTTGTCAGAAAGGGCTTCCTTCTGTCGGGTAGAAACCTGTCTCCCTCTTAGACACAGGCCGATCCGCCCTCGGGGACCACACAAGGGAACAGGGTGGGCATTTAATAAACATGGCAGATGGAGACGATATAGGTCCGGCACTTCTTGACATGACATGTTTGCAAAAAGTTGTTGGAAGAAAAAATTGTGTTGGAAGAAAAAAACAATTCCAGCCGCTGGAATCCCATTGCACGGGCAGAGGAGAGGACAGATGGAGCTGTCGGGCCCTGGGTGCCCTGTGGTCACAAGAAGGTCACGGGCAGGGCCTTCGGTTATCTCAGCAAACTAGGCATTTGATGAACAACCAGCCCAATGGACAGAATGGAGCCCGGAATCAGACCTTTCTAGGGTATTGTGTCTGGTCTGTGCCTCAGTATCCCTGCTACTAGCTGGAGAGACGTCCTCCATCCCAAATAGGATGCTCTTGAAGAGGGCCGGCTCCTAGCGAGCAGCCGGAGGCCCCGTGTTCTTATCGGAGACATAGGAAGGAAGGGACCTCCCTCGAGAAGGTCCCAAGTGGAAAAATGTGTGGTTCCATAACTTGGATGGAAATAAGGATTCAGGGCTGAGGTGTGTGTGTGTGTGTAGTGGTCAGGGGGGCGGGGGGAGATCCTCCAACCAGCAAGAGTTCCAGCCTGCATTCTGGGGGTCTCCTCCTGGGCCCCCTACAAGACTCTTCTTCCCCAGGTGGGTCAGCCATGAGGCTGCGAGGGGCAGGGAGGATGGAAGAGGACAGGAGGCAGAGTCCTCTGTGTAGGAAGAACTTAGGACTCGCTCTGCCCCCTTTGGTTTCCGCCTGGGGAGGCCTAGGAAGCAGGCTGCACAGGCAGACGTTCCGAATGGGTCCGTTTAGGTGCACCGGGCGCCAGAGATAAGCTGAGGCTGTGGGCGCGCTAACAAAGGCCACATCCTGTGCGCGAGAACCGTGGTTTCTAAGTGCCAGGCCTCGGCAGATGTTGGAGATGGCCCTGCCTCCGCCTCAGAGAGAAAAGGGAGACGAGTCTGCCGCCGTCGTCCAACCGGTGCCAGCGCCTCGGCTGTCAGGAAAGGCAGGCGTACCTGCTGTTGTCTCTTCCCATTCAGCACCGGGGCTCCTGCCCAAATGCTCGTGTCCAGATTGTATTTATGACTGTTTTAAGAAGGAGTGACAGAGCCTTTTAATATCCCTGACAGCCCGGGATGTTTTAATAGATGGTGGAGCGGGGCTGCCCGAGTTGAGAGAAGAGAGCGGAGTTGCTGAGCGAGCTGTCAGGCCTGGTTTCTATGACAGACCTACTGATCGACTCGATGACAAAATAAAATACGGGCCCGTGTCTCTCCTCGGCCCCGTCAGGTTGACAGACAGTCTGTCGCCGTTGTATGTCATCTTTTACCTCCTGATCACTCAGGCTTAGGGGACCTGCATGTAACGGGGAGTCCCTACCGGATTTCCACCCAACTTGCCGCCCCCAAGCATCGGGCCTCCATTCCAGGCGCTCCGGCTGGCGTTCTCCAGTTTTCCAGATTTCAAACAGAACTCGTCTACCCGAGAGCGCTCTCTGCCTCACCTGTTGCTGTTTGTGAGGTGATTATAGGTCCTAGCGCAGCGGTTCTCAACCTTCCTCATGCCGAGACCCTTTAATACAGTTCCTCATGTTGTGGTGACCCCCAATTTCATTGTTACAAATTGAACATAATTAAAGCATAGTGATTAATCACAAAAACAATATGTAATTATATATGTGTTTCCGATGGTCTTAGGCGACTCCTGTGAAAGGGTCGTTCGACCCCCAAAGGGGTCACGACCCACAGGTTGAGAACCGCTG
>NW_005355708.1:6277742-6281447 GCF_000412655.1 Myotis brandtii | reverse complement strand
GGGGTGGAGGGGAGTGTTTGCACAACAATGGAAATGTACTTAACGCCACTGAATTGTACACTCAAAAAGGGGGTTGAATGGTCAATTTTATGTAATGAGCTGGGCCAGATATCTTCACACACACACACACACACACACACACACACACACACACACGCAGGTGGAGTAAGAAACAAAGAGACTTTGGATACCAACCTGGGTGTCCACGGCCTAGGCCTGTAACCTGCAGCAGGACTCCTGCCAGGGTCTCCACGCCCATAAAAACACTCCGCCCTCACCTCCTACTTCTGTGCCTTTTGCCCCAACCCTGGGCTCAAGATTGGTTTTTGAGTTGGACAAGTTCCTTTTACCCACGGTTCCAGCTCTAGGTTTGGGGCTGGTCTGACCTTGAACTCAGTGTGGGGCTCAAGCTGCTTTGGCCACGCCCTCAGGAGGTTCTGGTGGGTGAGGTCCAAGGGGTTCTCTCATTTTTCTGTTTTTATCTTTTGGTGGGAGAAAAGCGAGCGACAAATCCAGGAGCCACTGATCTTGTTCTTTCCTGAGTGGCTGAAAGGAAAGAAAGGCAGCAGCAGGCCTCCCTTCCCCAGGTGAGAAGGTGAGGGTGCTATCCGCTCCCCACATCTGGGGCACCCCTCCCTCCTACACCACCACCACCAACTGAGAGGCAGCACTGGGGTTTCTGGGCCCCAGTCTCCGGGGCTGCAGACAACTACAGACAAGAGCCTCCCTCTCCCCTCACCGGCTCAGGGCTCTGCGTTCGAGTCCTCTGCCAGGAGAGAGTTAAGGGCTTGGGTTTAATTTGCCCGTTAATCACAGTTAAAAGAAGTAATGAGTGTCTCCCCAAAGCCTGGGTGTTCCTCTGCAGATTAAGCAGCAATTTGCATAGCCCCTTTATTCATCCCCACCTTCCCCGGTGGGGCGGCTTGTCCTTTCAGACACAGCCAAGCGCAGCCTGTGGAGGGAGCTTTGACAAATGGCTTTGCTGCGCGTGGTTTGGACGAGAGGGAGGGAGGGGAAGGCTGGGAAGGAGAGGGCAGCTCCCGACAGTAATGGATAGCCGGGGCGTTAAATAGTGCAGAACTTTTTATTAGACACACAGGAGAAGTTTAAATATTCAGACTGGTTTTCTTTGAAGCCTGGGGAACGAGAGGAGGCGGCAGGCAGGGTAAGTGAGAGTTTACACAGGGCCAATGTCCTCCCAGAGCCCTGCCGTCACCAGGGAGGAAGGGCACTTGGAGGACAAGGCGCTGCGGTCAGCTGGCACCCCTGCTCCCTGGCGCTGCCGTGACGCCCTCCTGCTGGGCCCTGGGATCTGCCGGCCTGGAAGCGGCTCCAGGGGCCTGATCCCTTGGGGGCAGAGCAGCTCCTTCGGAGCCCACATATGGGTGACATTCAGTAAGTGGGGGCTGACCCCAGCTTCAGGTAGCAAACCCGGCTGTGAAGCAATGATATCTCCAAGAGGATGGCGATATCGCCTCCCCTCCCTCCCTCTCCGCTCTCTCCTCTGGTCCTCAGGAAACAGGGCAGGAGGAGAGACGAGGCCCACAAGACACCCAGGGCAGCGCTCTCACGGATGGCTGGGAGACAGGACTTCAATCACCAACAGTCCCGTTGAAAAGCCTGCGTAAACCCAATTTTCTTCCTAAACATCGTGTTTTGTGGGACTGTTCTTTCTTATAATTTGTGAGCCATATGATCATAGTATGATAGAGGCCAGTCACTTTAGAGATCAGTAAGACAATTGATGTTTGGAGACGTTTGCGATTCCAAAGGGGACACGAAAATGAGCAAGACCCAGCCCTGCCCTTCAGCAGCTCAGTTTGGGGACAGGCACTGGGAGGGCACTGAGATGCAGACGGGGTGCGGCTGAGGAGGGAGGGTCATTCTGCAGGGGAGACATGCTTGGATCTCTGGTCCAGAAGGCTAGGAGGGGCCAAGAAGAGGGTGGGGGTTTGGGGGACCATGAGGCCGTGGTGTCTTGGATGGATCCCCAGGCTGGAAGGCAGGTGAAGCCCTGAATATTAAGGGCCAGCCGGCCGACTACACTAGGAATTTGGGGAGCTAAGGGGTCATCCGTTTCTAAGCAGCGGGATGATTAGGGTGACAAAGCCCGTGGCACATGGGAAAGGAGGGTTAGAGGGGAGCGAGCGGAGAAGGCAGAGGGGGAGGAGGTGTGGGCTGGGGGTGATGATGGGTTGGGTGGGGACGTGTTGGAACATCGGGGACATACAGAGCCAGGACCCGAGCACAAGTTTCCAACCTCAGGCCAGGAGACATCCGGCCACCAGCCCCTCAACAGCTGGCAGGCGAGGCGCACTGTGCCAGCCCATCTGGGTGCGCAGACACCCACGGCAGCGCCCTGCCCGGGGCAGGTGGTGCCTTTGTCTCATTTTACAGGTGAAGGGAAGGAGGCACAGAGAGGGACAGGGACTCGCCCACGGTCACTCAGACGGCAAGAAAAAGCCAGGACTTGACCCAGGCTTCCCAGATGGAGACATGCTGGTCACCACCACCTTGCTTTTCCTGTTCCCTTCCTAACCTATTACTGTTACTAGATTTTTGTATGTGTGCCTAAGGAGAGGAGGAGAGTAAACACGTGACAATTAAAAGGTGAAACGAGATAGTGCCCTCGGCAGTCCCAGATCCGCCTCCTGCTTCCACAGTGTTTGGACGGAACAGACCCAGGGACGCCCCTTCTTCCAGCCTCCGACCTCTCTCCAGCCTCTTATCCAGTCACCACCTTCCGAACCACCTCCAGAACCACCTCCAGAACCACCTCCAGAACCACCTTCAAAACCACCTCCAGAACCACCTCCAGAACTACCTCCGAGACCAGCCAACACACCAGGGTTTTTCTACCTTAATTCCTCCTGATTGCCGAACGACCATGAGCTCCCAAATTCGTCGGAATTATTCCACCGAGGAGGAGGCTGCGGTCAACCACCTGGCCAGCCTGCATCTGCGGGCGCCCACACCTACCTTTCTCGGGGCTTCTACTTCCACGGTGACAACGTGGCTCCCGAGGGCGTGGGCCGCTTCTGCGAGTTGGTGGAGAAGACGCCGAGGGCGCTGAGCGTCCTTTAAAGGACGTGCTGAAGCCAAGGTGAGCGGGCAACACTCAGGAGCCACGGAAGCCGCCCTGGCCTTGGAGAGGAGCCTGACCCAGGCCCGTTGGGAGCTGCAGGCCCTGGTTCTGCCCGCGCAGACCCTCAGCTCCGTGACTTCCTGCAGAACCACTTCCTGGGTGAGCAGGTGATGCTCATCAAGAAGATGGGCGACACCTGACTCACCTCCACAGGCTGCCGGCCCCAGATGGGCTGGGCGAGTATCTCTTCCAAAGGCTCCCCTCCAGCACAACCTGGAGCCTGTGGGCCCGAGGCCTTTGAGGGGCCCCTCCGCCTCCCCCTGGTGTCTGGCTCTTACCTGAGCCTCTCCCTGAAGCCCTGTCCCATGCATTGGACCAAATGGAAACAATAAAGTTTTTGCAGGAAAAAAAAAGATGAAATAAAAATTAGTAACAGGATAGCCCTGGCCAGCATGCTCCAGTGGTTAGAACATTGGCCTATACACCAAAGGGGTACTGGTTCGATTCCCAGTTAAGGGCGTGTAGGTTTGATCCCTTGGCCCTGGTCTGGGCGTGTGTGAGAGGCAACCAATCGATGTGTCTTTCTTTTCTCTCTCTCTCTCTCTCTCTCTCTCTTTCCT
>NW_005355708.1:6265179-6277399 GCF_000412655.1 Myotis brandtii | reverse complement strand
GAGTGTGCAGGAGGCAGCTGATCGATGTTTCTAACTCTCTATCCCTCTCCCTTCCTCTCTGTAAAAAAATCAATAAAATATATTTTTTAAAGATAAATTAAAAAAAAAAAGAATCAATGGAAAAAATGTTCTCAGGTGAGGATTTAAAAAAATCAATAAAATATATTTTTTAAAGATAAATTTTTTTAAAAAAAGAATCAATGGAAAAAATGTCCTCAGGTGAGGATTAAAAAAAAACAACCAAAAAATTAGTAATAGGACAGGCAGGTGTGGATTAAAAGGCAGGTAAGAGTTTAGGGCCTGTGTTTCTAGAGGAGAAATTGTAAGCAAAACCTTGGGAATGAATGAGGAAAAGGGCGAGAGGGGTGGGGGGAGGCGTACATGACCGAGAGCAGGATCAGCTCCTGCACCGAGGGCCTGGGATGTGCTTGCCTTTGGTCCTCGGCCCAGGCCAGTTCCCTGGAGCAGGTAACTCTTTGGATGGGTGAGGTTTCCAGTCTGAATCGTGCAGCTAATTCCCAGCCCACTGGCCATGGGAAACTAGGTCTGCATGTGCAGGACCCCACATCTCCCTTGGTGGCGGCCAGACCCGACGAACAGTTGTTAGCACTGCACTTAGCCCACGTTCACGGTCAGCACCGCAGGCTGCAGCGCCAAGGGGTCCTACTTCTGCTGACTGTAAGAGCCGCGCTATGAGAGGACGCGGTGCGGGCAGGAAGGCTTCCTTTGAGCGGAGATAGTGTGGGGCGTGGGCAATGGTGGAATTAGCAGGGCGAGTGGGTTTTGGAAAGGCTCTGCTTCTTCATCTAAGCAGGAAGACTCATCTGAGCCAAGTAGTGAGAGCCTTAGATCCCTGGAAGGAGTTGGCATAGAAGTTACCCATGAAAGTGAGGTGCGCTCTGGGCAATACATCCACATCACGCTAAGGATTCTGGGGGTGCAATCTTGGCCCCTCCTCCCTCTCTCCCTGAACTGTTTTTTCAATCCTAAAAACCTGGCTGCTCAGAACGTGTTCTTCCCTCTCCACCAGGAGGTCTCGCCCCTCCCTTCCAAGAGGCAAGTCAGACAAGGATGAAAGGTCCTCATTACTTCACAAACCAATAAGGACTCACATTTTTTCCAGCGAGTACTTACTCTGTGCCCGGCACGATTCTGAGCGCTCTGCATACATTAACTCATTTATTTAAAAAATATTTTTATTGATTTCAGAGAGGAAGGGAGAGGGAGAGAGATAGAAACATCAATGATGAGAATGAATCATTGATCGGCTGCCTCTTGCACGCCCCCTACTGGGGATCGAGCCCGCACCGGGCATGTGTCCTTGACCGGAATTGAACCCAGGACCCTTTAGTTTGCAGGCCAACGCTGCATCCACTGAGCCAAACCAGCTAGGGCTACATTAACTCATTTAATGCTCACAACCACCTGAGGCAATTCCGAGAAAAACAAGCAGGAACCTAAATGCAATCAGTGATGTAAGGGAGCCCTGGGAGCAGATCCGAGCGACACTGGGAGTGAACAGCCAGGCAGGATCTTCAGGGTCGGGAAAGGGGCGCCAGGAAGTGAAGCGTGAGGCCAAAAGCAAATGGGGCTAAAACATCTGCAGAACAACCCATGTTCTGGGGTTAAAGGCTTTTAAAAGACCATTTACATCAGCCTAGGAGTCAGTGGGCCTTCCTCTCACCAGATAAGCATTGAAAGGGGCTGAATTCCTGAGAACAGTCCCCTAATCATACCTTCTTCCAAGACACCAAAACCTACTGAGAAATCTTTTACCCAAAGCCACTTCCCTCGTGCACAGACGGCACGCCGCAGCCTGCACACCTCCTCCCGCGGCCTCAGCGGGCAGAGGCTGGCGAAGCGCTCCTCTGCAAGGGCAGGAGTGAGAGCTCTTGAGGCCCGAACCCAGCCTGCAGGTCACCTGACCCACAGGGCTTCTCCCTGAAGCCCGGTGCCCAGTAAGCAATGGAGTCTGTGTAACAGCGGGTGATTGGACGAGGGATGTTAGAGTGGGCAAGGGCCGCATGCCTCGGTGAGCTGGTGGCTGCTGCGAGAGGGAGGCCAGAGGCCAATGGAGCCAGCAGCTGAACAGGGTGGGCAGGAGGAAGCAGCCATTCGCTCGGAGGGGAAGGGACCAAGAGATGCAGACAGCTCCCTAGGCCAAGCGCCCTCCCAGCAGCTGAGGGCGGGACAGGGCCCACGCAGCCCCTTTATGCACGTCCATCCCAAGGACAGTTCTACCTCGACGTTCCACACCAGTATTTTCCCTTCCCAATTCCTAGACTTGTTTCAGCCCCCAATGCCCCCAAAAGAAGGTGAGCAGGCAAAGATTGGGGGGAAGCGATGGGCTGACATTAATTGATAGGAGCAGCTTCAAGCAGTTCATGCTGCCTTATCTCTCTCTCCTTTGGATAGCGTGTGTCCGCTGGAGTCCGCGGGGTCGGTGATTAATAGGGGCCATCACTCACTGTCCGGGACGGCTGAAAGGCAGCAGGGAGGGGCGGCCCTCCCCAGAACTGAGATAACAAGCAGCAGGAATAATGAGTGGTGTCACTCCACTTTTCATTTTGATGGAAAGTCATTACGGGAGTCAACGCCAGCGACAAAGAGCCATGAATCAACTGCTCTGCTATGAAATTAAAATCGAATTGCCGGCCATTCCCAGCCCCTACCCTTCCTGGGAAACAGAGATGGGTAGGTGGCTTGGGAGACGGGTGCTGTCTTGGGGTGGGCTCTACCCAATCAGAGAGCAGGCAGTTACGGGTAGGAAGTGAACAGGCAGCTAGTGAAGGTGACAACTCCTGTCTCCACCTTGTTCATCAGACCTTCCTCCCCAAACCGCATTTCCCCTCTGCATTTCCCCTCTGCCGGGGGGCAAGCTGTGACTAAAAGGGAAAGACAGCTTTGCTGGCTCCAGCCAGGCTGCCACCTGACTGCTTCTCCTGGGCTCTGGCCTGAGTGGGGCAGGCTGGGCCTGGCTCAGAAAAAGGGGCCCCTGACTCAGTTACCCAGAGCCCCTTGCTGAGCCATCTGCAGATGCTAATCTGGGCCCTCCCTGTCACCCAGAGGACAGATCCCTCACCTGGGCCTGCACAGGGACAGCTGGTGGCCCGGGGAGCCCACGGGGATCACGAACCCCATGCAAACAGGTGTGCAGTCTCAGCTCCAGGCCCAGAGAAGCAGAAACGGTCAGGATAAAGCCAGTCTCTTCCTCTTTTATTAAGTCCGACCGGATTAACAAGGAGACGCTGGGGTTTCAGGCTGACAGGCTACCGGGCCCATAAGACAGCTTCTTGCAGAGATACAGTGAGTGCAAAGGTCACCATCTGGGTGACGCTCCCGCACGTGGCCTCCATCCTCCAGAGCCTGGTCTCTCGCTGGGAAGGCCCCGCAACACCAGCCCTGGCGTCCCACCTCCATCCTGAGGCTGAGGAGACGAGCAGGGCGTGGGCGGGTCACAGAGAGGTTCCCATCAGGTTCACAGGGCGCCCATTGTACCTCTTGGAAATGTCAGCTTCAATCTGAAAGACAGCGAGGCCGAGTGGGCCTCAATCTGCGGAAACGGGGGGTCCTGCCCGGGTAGGTTTCCCTTTCCTGTCTTACCAGCTTCTGCAGCTCCTTGGTCTTCTCCAGCAGCAGGTCCAGCTTGGGCTCCAGAGCGGCCTGCTCCTGCAGTGCCTCCTGCTGCTTCTGCACCATCAGTTCTTTCTTCAAAGCCAGCAGCTGGGACTGCTTCAGCTTTTGCTGGAGGAACTCGGTCACTCTGTCCACATACCTGCAGGGCGTTCAGGGCAGTGGTGTAGCAGAGCAACCGGAGCATCCCGTTCAACTAAAAGATGCAGCTCAGGAAACCACATCCCGAATTGGCCTCATCCTTCCACCTCTCTGTAAAGACTACCTCCTGGTT
The DNA here is from genome assembly GCF_000412655.1 of Myotis brandtii. Classification (NCBI taxonomy): domain Eukaryota; kingdom Metazoa; phylum Chordata; class Mammalia; order Chiroptera; family Vespertilionidae; genus Myotis; species Myotis brandtii. The sequence goes on along the minus strand of NW_005355708.1, from coordinate 6,273,492 downwards.
GCCCTGTCCTCCGGGTGCTGGCTGCATACAGCACATCACCCCACCTTGCCCCACAGAGAATCTAGGTGCCCAGTTGGGATGGCCCAGCTATGGGAGGCAGGCACGAGGTCTAAGGGGTCATGGAGAAGAATACAAGGGGTCAGGACTCTTCAAGATGGAGGAGTCCTGCTCCGATCCCGGAACCGCCCCATGTCAAGGGGAAAGCCAGACCTTGGTGAGGCCAGGATCATGAACAGGTGCTGCATTCGGAGATTGGTGAGCCGGCCAATCAGGTCCTGCAGCGCTGACACCAGGGTTTCCATCTTCGCTTTGGTCTGGCCCTGCAGGATGGCTGGAGCCAGCTGGAACTGGCTCACAGACAGGATGTCGGCCTCCTCGCTCATCTCCACGGCTCTCTGGGACAGGAAGATCTCGAGCTGAGGACGAAGAGGATTTGGTTCAAACCAAGAAGAGAACACTGAGGCTAAGCCCCAGCCTGCCCCAAATGAAGGGTGAGATGTGAGGGTGAGGCTCTGGGTGCAGAGGGGTTCCTTCCTCTGAATACTTCTGTTGCTAGAAACGCACCAACTATAACCTGAGAGCTTGGGGCAGCCTCTGCCTCACTCTGCCGTCACCCATGTCGATCTCAGGCCCTGTCTAGCCTGGACCCCCGCTTCCTCCTCGCTGGGGATCAGATAACTAAGAACGCAGAGGTTCAAAGGGTTCTCTCGGTCCCGGTGAAGGCATTTTCTCTCCGTGGGAGGAATGAGACTCAGGGAGAGGGATCCCTGGGATAAGGAAGGGCTAGGAAGACTCTGAGAGGCAGCCACATATCTTGTCCCTCTTATTCAACCATGGAAGCTTGATCACTTCTGTCCTCCTCTGCCCTGGAGGCTAGGAGGGTCCTCTCTGGACAGAAAGAGGATGAACCTGGTGAGGACAATAATCTTCATGAAGCCTCCCCAGCCAGCAGAGCACTGGGAGGGAACAGACCCAGAGATTAACAAGAGCAGCCCCCAGCGCCCCAGTCCCACAAGAAGGACCGAGAACACCGGCTCCTTACTCTGGGCTGCTCGTACCTTAGCCACAGGGATAGTATTGACACAAGTGAGATCATGTGGCTCCAAACCTCCTACAGCATCTCAGTCACTCGTGGTAAAAGCCAAAGTCCAGAAGCCTCACCTCTCTGATTGCTTTCACTTGCCCGCTCCCGGCTCTGCCACGCCGGCCTCCCTGCATCAGATACGCAGGGCACACGCCCATCTCAGGGCCTTTGCAATCGCGCCCTCTGCCTGGAGAGCTTTTCGGCCAGGCTTCAGCGTGGCTCTCCCTGCCCCTGCAGGTCCTGGCTTACTGGTCACCTTCACCACGAGGCCTTCCCTGATCAGCCGATATGAAGCCCAGCAGCCCTCCAGCACTCTTTTCCTCCGTGGCGCTGACGTTAACACCTAACATACCGCATCTCTTACTTTATTCATCTTGTTTCCTGTCTGCATTCCCCACCGGAACATAAGCCCCAGGTCCAGGACTTGGACTGTTTTACTCCCTGCTCACTCTCTGGCGCCTCAGGCAGTGCCAGGGGCTGGGAAAGTGCAGGGTGAACCCTTGCTGAGTGGATGGGGCCTCCTAGTATGAGATGTCTCTGGTGTCCCTCACAGGAACAGGAAGGGCCGGGTCAGGGGTCTGGAGCAAGGCCTCCAATGCGGTGCCCCCCACCCCCCTCGCAGAGGATGAAGGTACCTCCATGAGCTCGTCGATGAACTGGTTCCGGGTCTCAGGGTATTCAAGGAGTGTCAGGGCATCCGAGCCCCTAGCAACACCTTCCGGAGCTGCCAGGAGGAGACAGAAGTGATGAGGGAGCTGAGGACGGGAGGAGACCTCCCCCAAGTGAGACGCTCTGGTGGGTTAATATGGACACGGACTCACTGAACTAAAGCCACTTCCTGTTCCAACCCCAGGGGGAAAGGTTACCCATTCCCACGTCTCAGCCCTAGACAGGCACTGCTGCCAACCGCAGCCTGTGAGGACCACAGCTGGGTCTGAGGAGTGAGGCCAGCCCTCTGGGCATAGGGGGTGAAGTCTCGGCCTGCACTGCCCTCTAGTGGCTCACATCGCTGCTACAGCCTCTCAGCGGGTGGGGAGGGTCAGTTCAGACTCGGAGCCAATCAGCACTCCTGGGACCCCTCGCCCACATTCCTCTCCAAAACCGTGGGGGCTGCTGGCAGGCGCCGGCGCACTCACCCTCAGTTCCAGCCTCCACCACTGTAATCTGCAAAGCGGCAGCATCGTCTCCCCAGTCTATCCCATCACCCCCAGCTTCCTGGGTGGAAAGCAAAGAGCCCCAGGAATGTGGGCAGAATTCTCCCACCAAAGCGAGCCAGGATCAACCCAAGCCCTCCCTACGTTCAACAACCGCACATTTCAACTGTGGGAAGGACACGCTGGCCTGTGGTCGGTGGCAAAGATGCCAGTGTGAGGCCATGCACGTTGCCACCCTCACCCCTGCTCTGTAGAGTTACCACCTGCTGACAACCCCACACCTTGCCCCAAACACCAGGAGAGGCCCAGACTCTGACATGTCACTTTGGAAGCTGTCTCCCCGGGACCACACCTGGTCTGAGAGCCATGAGCTTCCAATGATGCCTTTAAAGGCACAGACAAGACTTTTCTTCTCGCTGAAGCAGTAATCATAGAAAGTCCTCAGAGACGGACCGAGAGGGCATCCTCACCTTTGAATCCGATTCCAGGGAGATGCCCCAGTCAATGCCTGCAGGCTGGGCAGGGTCAGTCCCTTCGGAGGCCACCTCCACCCCAAAGTCGCCCCAGTCAATCTAGAAGGAGAAAGGAAGCGTTAGCTCGCAGAGGGTGGGGATGATAAGGGGCCTGCCTTCCCACGGGCCTCAGCCGTCTCAGTGGGATGTGCCCATCCACTGTTTAAACGCAGTGGCCTCCAAGCTCCCCAAAGCAGAGCCCATCTCGGAGAGCTGACAGGACGGAAGGGTTCCTAGCTCAAAGCCAAGCAGATTGCTGAGGCTCCCACCCCTCTTCTATACTCTGACCTCGAGAAGGCCAGAAAGCCCGGCCTGCATGGCTCAGAGGTTGGGCATCGACCTATGAACCAGGAGGTCACGGTTCGATTCCCGATCAGGGCACATGCCCGGGTTGTGGGCTCAATCCCTGGTGGGGGGTGTGCAGGAGGCAGCTAAACAATGATGCTCTCATCATTGATATTTCTATCTCCCTTTCCCTTCTTCTCTGAAATAAAAAAAAAAAAAAAATTTTTAAAAGGTGGCCTGATGCTCTCATCATTGATATTTCTATCTCCCTTTCCCTTCTTCTCTGAAATAAAAAAAAAAAATTTTTTTAAAGGTGGCTGGAAAAATAGGGGAGTAGGGCCCCTGGGCCCTTCCACCCATAGTCTCTCACACAAATCCCTTTCTTCCTCTGGGACTCTGAATTCAGGCTGTGAGGTTTGGGCTGTGTGTGTTGGGGGGGTCGGGGGAGCAGCTCTCCCTCAGCCTGTCTTACCGCGTCTTCTTCCCCCTGCTCGGGCGGCTCCTCGAGGTGCGGCCGCTCCACCACGGTGGGCTCTGTCCCCGTCCTCCACTCGTACACCGTGGAGTTGCCCCGCTTCTGCACAAATCGCAGCATTGGCAGCACCTGCTCCTCGGGGCTGCAACAGGGCACATAACTGACCCTCCTGCTGCCCACTCACGAAGCCAACAGTGGGCTTTGGCCTGGGCCATAAGGTCAGATGGGCAAAGCCCCCATGGGTTCCAGTGCGTAAAATGAAACTCAAGTGTCATGTGGGGAAAACACAAGTGGAGAAGAGAGAACAGCCAGGGAAGCGGGCACACTGCCCCCTGCTACAGAGCAGCCCCGGGCCTCTTTACCTCTCACACACGAACCCCACGCAGGCCTGGTACAGGTCGATGGCTTCCCCCAGGGACCGAGCCCGCGCCCCGATCTCGGCCAGTTGACTCGGTAGTTCCTTCACCAGGGCCAGCAGTTCTCTCCGGACATTGTCTCCCTAGAGCGGATGGAAGAAGGGGGCTAAGGCAGAGTGCCGGGAAGTGGGGTCCAACAGATTAAAGAAAACGTGCGAAGAGCAGACAGGAGAGAAGCTGGCCCCCAAAGGGCACAGCAGGCTGGGGGGAGCCTTTCCCAGATGCACAGCTGTGAGCCCAGCAGGCAGACCGAGGCCCGGTGCCCTCCGCTCACCGTGATGCCGTACTGCTTGCACGAGTGGTAGAACTGCTCCCGCATCTCGGCAGCCCCGCCCTGGCCCTCCTCCTCCTTGCGGCTATATTCTTGCTGCAGCTGCTGGCACTTGGCGATCTGCTTCTTCAGTGAGGGGATCTCATAGGTGACGTTCCGAACGAGGAGGCTAGAGAGTTCCACTGAGAAGGGCCCAGGAAATTCGCCTCAGACACCCGCACCATCAGGCAAGCATGCCCGGGACACGCACACATGGACCCTCGTTTGGTGGGGAAGGGTGTGAGGTGGCTTCCCAGCTCCTCCCCTTCCTCGCTGTAGCACCTAAGACAGCCATTTAACGTCTCTAACCCAATCCTCATCTGTATCACAAGGTTGACAATATTTGCCGTGAGGACTAAAAGAGGGAATCCACATAAAACACCAAGCCTAATTGCTTGTATTTAGGTATTTAGTAGGTGCTTGGTAAACATTAGCTATTATCATTATTATTATTTATACTATTAGAAAACACACCCAAACTACAATCAGCCCTTCAGTTACTCTCTCAGGAACTTAGCATGGCCCCAAGGATAATCCACGCATCCTCTGCCTACTATAGAATGGGGGTGCGGAGGGAATGGGGTTCCACACTCACCTTACGAGAGTTCAGTGGTAGAGAACTCACACACACCTGCGGGGTCAGGCCTGGCATTTACCTATCACCTGCCTGGTCCTCCTGCTCCTCCCAACACTGTGGAATGTATTTTCCCACCTTGCAAACATCTACAGCCCAACCTCTCCCCCCACACGGTCTGTGTCTCCTAGAAGCTCAGTGTCTCGGGACGATGGGAGTGGGCTTCCCCAGTGGCGCCCTGGACACCAGGAGGCCCCGGCTGGACCGCCTACCTAGGTAGCTGTTGTCTTTCTCATACAGGGCCACGATCTCCTGCCAATCCTGCAGGAGAACGGAAACAGGAAGTGAGCCAGGACTGCACTCAGCAGTCACGTCCCAGCGCAAGCCCGGAGCAGGGCACGCTCTCCCAGTCTTCCTGTCACATCAAACACACATTCCTTGTCCTCCTCTGAGCACTGGCTGGACCACCCACTTGATTTTAAGAGTGTGGCGCCAACGAGCAATCCCCAAAGGAGCTACTTCTGGCATAAGCTCTGGGGTCGGAGAGAAAGTTCAGGAAGCGTTCCATGTAGGCGTCTCCACCGGATCCTCCGAGAGACCGAGAGCTCTGATCCCATTAGCACCCTCGCCCACACTTGCCTTCATTCGCTGAGAAGAGTACCGGCCAAAAATGTTTTTTGTGGAAGCTTCAGTGCCTTTGAGAAGGTCCACGATTCTTAGGCAGTGGAAGTAGTGAATGTCTGGAAAGCAAGGGAGAGCAAAGACGTTGAGAATTCCAGTACCTTCCCCATCTACTCTGGCCAAGAGCTGACTCACATGCCAGTGATTGAAGTAAGCACGGTTCTCCCATCATGCACAGCTCTCTCCTTCACCAGTTTGTGTAGGAAGAAACGGGCATCTACACCCCTGGACAAAACCTTTCTCTGGGGATCAGCTGTGGCTGAGCGACAGGGGAGCAGCTGAGTGGCTCTGTACGGCGCCCGGGAAAGCGAGGGCTCCAGCAGGGTGGCCCCAAGGCACTCACAGGACCCAGAGAGCAGCTGGGCAATCTCCTCGCTTTCTGGCATGTCCTGGATGGCGGCATTGATCTTCTCTCGGATGGTCAGCACCAGACTCTGCCACTTCAGGTTGCAGTGCCTTCTGTCCACCAGCCAGTCTACGTGAGAAACACCCAAGTCACAGCGCTCCCCTTCAGACGGTCACAATTCGGGCAGACACGCTACGACAGGGGCTAAGGGTTGTATTCACAGTGGCTAAGGTGTGGGGGTCACGGGAAGATGGAAATGAAGACAGGCCCAAAGGGATGCCTGCAAGGGCTAAACAGACGCTGGCAACCTGACTCCCCGGAGCAATTGGCTCCACACAAGGATAAAGAAAAACTTTAAACTAGTCCTGACATCAAAGCGCCACTTTTGACCACTCTAAATTCTCCATAATATTTTTGCTTCCAGGGGTAATTATAACTTTCTTGACAGAGGATGATGTTCCACTTCCACTTCCTCAGGGCTGGGATTAACCACGACAACGGAAAACACAAGAGGGTTCTGCCAAGAGCCGGGTGAACGAACAACTGCAAAGCCCCTGATACCGACAGCGCCCTCAAGGCTACATCACACTGGTCTGTTCTTACCGGTGCAGCTCCACCCTGCACACGTGAATACGGGGTGACTGACCTCCTGGAAGCTGGGCCTGGATTTAAGTTGCTGGCAGAGGGTCAGGGTAGCTGAGAGCCATGCATGTGTCATCAGAAGGAGAGAGCTAAGAGCTAGGCTTCGTGGTTCAGGCGGTCCTGCCTTCTAATTATCAACTTCCTGGGGCAAGTCTCTCAGCCTCCGTGCCTCGGTTTCCCCACATGTAGAATGGGGATAATAAGATACTGAGTTATAAGGGGAAATGTAGGTACAGCATTGAACACTGTGCCTGGCACATGGCAAGGACTCCATAAATCCTATTGATCTTCACTTTTACAATATCAAGTGCCTGGTATAGCGCGGACCCTCCATGAATGACTGAGGGTCTGCGCTATACCCTCACGGCCAAGGACAAGTTCATACACCGAGAGTGCACATGTGCCGAAGAGCTGCGACAGACCTGAAGTGAAGCCAAGGAAGTGGCCACTGCACAGGACTGACTGACTGGCCCACAGCGGGAAACTCAGAACCGGCCCTGGTTAATAAATCGGTCCGACACGGGGCCCCACAGTGGTTATCATTCTACTCTCTCTGCTGTATTCCTTTAAAATGTCCAGAAAGAAAACTTCTGTGGATGTCACAGAACTAGAACCAAAGGGATGAGGTAGTCAAGCAGACAGCTTAACAAACGATACGGCATCAAATCAATTAATCCAGTAAGCGTTTAAAAACCCAGCTTCTGTGGATGTCACAGAACTAGAACCAAAGGGATGAGCAGACAGCTTAACAAACAATACGGCATCAAATCAATCAATCCAGTAAGCGTTTAAAAACCCAGTGGCTGTGCAATGCCCTGGAGGGGTCAGAAGGAAGAGGTCCTCCCCTTGCCCTGAACTGGGGAGGGGGTCTGTGGATTAGATACAAACATCAGGGAGATGGCCCGGCCACTAACAGGTCTTTATTTCCAACTGGAGCTAGGTCCCTCTTCTTCCTAAAGTCAAGGGAAGACAGAAGCTTCTAAAAAGAAAAGGGAGCCCCGGCCGGCGTGGCTTGGTGGGCGAACGTCGACCTATGAACCACGAGGTCGCTGTTCGATTCCCACCCGGGTTGTGGGCTCGATTCCCAGCGTGGGCTGTGCAGGAGGCAACTGATCAATGATTCTCTCCTATCACTAATGTTTCTATCTCTCTCTCTCTCCCTTCCTCTCTGAAATCAATCCTTTCCTATATAATAAAAGGGTAATATGCAAATCGACCAAATGACCAGTTGCTATGATGTGCACTGACCACCAGGGGGCAGATGCTCAACACAGGAGCTGCCCCCTGCTGGGGGTCAGTGCACTCAGCCACAAGCTGGGCTGACAGCAAGCCCAGTGGCCAGCCTCCTCCAAGGGGGCCTAAGCTGTCAGCTGGACATCCCCCAAGGGCTCCCCAACTGCAAAAGGGTGCAGGCGGGGCTGAGGAACAACCCCCCCCCCACACACACACATACACAGCGCATGAATGTCATGCACCGGGCCTCTAGTAAAAATATATTTATAAATAAATAAATAAAAAGAAAAGGGAGTATCCCCAGCTTAATACAAAAAGCACAGACATTGGAGCCTGACATACTTAAGTTCCCATTTCGGATCTGCCACTGTGTTATGACTTTCAGGTAGGCCACGCCCCTCCCTGCGCCTGAGGGATGTGATTGGACAACACATGTTCCAGATGTTAAGTGGGAAACGCAGGCCAGGTACAGACTAGGCATGGTCCCTCCCGCTGCTGTTAGCGAGGCCGGTCGGGCCACAGGCCCGAGCACAGACCCCGTGGGGACGGTCAGCGATTTAACTGGGGCCTCGGGGCGTCAGGGCTCCCAGCGTTGGCAACA
>NW_005355708.1:6211728-6264989 GCF_000412655.1 Myotis brandtii | reverse complement strand
GGCGGAACCGAACCCAGGGGTCCCGGGAGAGCCCCCCGTTTTCTCGGCTCCTGTTCCCCCACCTGCATCTTTCCTCCGCTTCAGCTTCCGGCCGACGACCCAGCACGCCCCGCCTACCACCAATCCAGCGCCCGGGCGGCAGCGCTTCAGTTTAGGCCCAAACCGGCCTCCTCCGCCACGTCGCCGCTTTCCTCGGAGCCAATCGGGGCGCTCGCTCCACCCCTGGCCTCAAGCCCCACCCACCCCCGGGCTCCGAATGGCTGAGCCGAGGAGGGGCGGGAGAACAGGAGCCAGCCAATGGGAGGTGCGAGGCGGGCTCAGGGCCGGGGAGGGGCGGGGCGCCAGAAAGAGCTGAAGCGGCGGCACGATCGCGGCAGGCGGCGCCCGAGAGCTGGTCGCAGCCACGTGGAACCCTCTGAGCACAGATTAATGCATCTGCAGGCAGGATCCTAGCGCCGCCTTGGCGAACCGGAGGCCTTTAGACTTGCCTTCGCCCCGTCTTGCCTCGTTTCACTGTTTCTCGTAGTTTGTAACTGTCTTCTAGCACTTGTCACACGTTGCCTTCCCATTCAGTTGATCTAATAGACGTGTGTTGAGCACCTGCTCCGTGCTCATTAGGACAGGGAAGGAGAGGAAAGAGGGCCAAGGGAGGCATCCCAAGCACAGCGCCTAAATTGAATCTTAAAGGAAGAGCTGCAGAAAGAGGGGTGATGTGTGGAGGGGTGTTTCGGGTGGAGGGGATTGTACAGACAAAGCTTTGGAGGCCACAAACTGCAAGAGGGGCGCAGGGAACTGGCAATATAATTTGTGGGGTCCAGTGCAAAATGAAAATGCAGGGCCCTGGCTCTGGCCTGTGTGACTGGGTTGGGCATCCTCCCACGCAAGGAAAGGTTGCTGGTTCGATTCCCTGTCAGGCACATGCCCAGGTTGCAGGCTCCATCCCCAGTAGGAGGCTTGCAGGAGGCAGCTGATCGATGTTAGGCTCTCACCTCTCTCTTCTCTCGTTCTCTCTCTCTCTCTCTCTCTCTCTCCCTCCCTCTCCCTCTCCCTTCCTCTCTCTCTAAAAATCAATTTTTAAAAATATATATTTTTTAAAGTGTAGGGCCCTTGCTAAAAAATAGGAAGAATTTCAAGAGGGCCCTGCATAGATCTCACACTCATGAAGCTGGTCCTACAGGCAGGACAGCCTCTGTGCAGGAAAGGCATGGATTGGCCAGAGAAGAGACTGTAAAGGTCGAATGGTCATATCATGGGGAGTCTCATTAAAGAACTTGGGCCCTGGCTGGTACGACCAGTGGTTAGAGGATCGGCCCCTCTCACCGAAGGGTTACGGGTTCAGTTCCCAGTCAGGGGCACGTCCCTGGGTTGCAGGTTCATCCCCAGCCCCTATCAGGGCGTGTGTGGGAGTCAACCAATCGATGTGTCTCCCTCACATCAATATTTCTCTCTCTCCCCCCCCCTCCCCTCCACTCGTTCTAAAAATCAATGGGAAAAATATTCTCAGGTGAGGATAAAAAAAAAAGAAGAAGAACTTGGACTTCACCCCTGCAGAGAGGAACCATTGGAGGGTTTTAAGGGTTTGAGGCAGGGAGGGACCTGTACAGATTGGCTGCAAGGAGGATGGGTTCGTGGGACATAAGAATGGGGACATGGGAGGTAAGACTGTCAGGAGATTATTACGCAGAAGTTCGGGCCTGACCTGGGAGAGAGGCATGAGGAGGAGCGGAAGGGCTGGATTTCAGAATGTTTTGGAGGAAAATAAGCAGGACCTGGCAATTGATTGGCTGTGTGTTGGGGGCGGGGGGACCGCAAAGATGACACCTAAATGGAGGAGCCACACCTGAGGCAGGGGTGAGGATGCTGAGCTGGTGGGGAGGAGGGCGTTTCAGCCTTGGACTTGTGGGCTGGTGGTGCTGGGAGACCCCTGCGGGGAGGGTGCAGGAGGCACTGGAGTCCACAGCTCTAGTGTTCAGAGGAGCCGTGGGGCTGGGGTCCAGCTCCGGAGAGCCAGGGGCTGAGCTGTGGTCCTGGTGGTCCCTGAAGCTGAGGGAGGCTATGAGATTCGGCAGGAAGTGGTAGAGCAGGGAGAGAAGGTGGGGTGAGAACAGGGCGTCTCACAGGGCTGGGGGGGCATTGGGTGCCCCCTCCTTCCAGGTTGTTGGCTCCTCCAGGAGGCTCTGCCTGCTCTTTTCTAAGCGGCCCCCACCTCCCCTGCCCCCCGCCCGGAACTTGGGGCTCAGTAAATTTTTTATTAAACTGTGTGGTGTGATACAACACTACACAGTGAGATCTTGGGCCATTTCCATAGCCTCTCTGCCAGCCACAGAGATAGCGGCCTATCTCGGGGTATTTCTGTTTATACGCTTAAATAAATAAACATTCTAGATGTATCTGACTCTTTACCGTTTACAACACGCTTTAATAAAGCTTCTCATGCTTTGTAAACTGTGTGTGTGTGTGAGCGTGTGTGTGTATGTGAGAGTGTGTGTGAGCATGTGTGAGTGTGTGTGTGTGTGAGAGTGTGTGTGTGTGTGTGTGAGTGTGTGCATGCATGTGTGTGAGTGTGAGTTTGTGTGTGTGTGTATGTGTGAGCGTGTGTGTGTGTGTGTGTGTGAGTGTGTGCATGCATATGTGTGAGTGTGAGTTTGTGTGTGTGTGTATGTGTGTGAGTGTGTGTGTGTGTGTGTGTGAGTGTGAGTGTGTGTGCATAACGTTAATCATTAGTATAGCGTGAGTTGAAAGACTTCCCTGAAAATGGCTCCTGGGCAGCACTAAGGGCCTCCTCAGGGCTCTCTTATGGGAATTTGGCTCCCATCTCAGAGTCCTGACTCAGGCTCTAGGAATTGCTGGGGCTCCCCCGTGATTAAACAAACACTTACTGGGCTGCAACTGTGTACCCCTGGCTCCCTGGGATATCCCAGGAAGCATGTCCTCCCACCCCCACCCCCAACCCCCACCCAGATGCATCTCTCCTGCTCGAATCAACAGGCGGGGCAGAGCAGGGAGGGGTGAGTCTGCAAGGCCCAGCCCTGGTGACTTGGTGGTGATAGACCACTGGCACTCACCCCACCCTCAGCTCCCGGGTGACTCATGTACCTCAGCCGCTGACCTCTGGGTGGGTGGCTGCCCAGAGAGCACGGAGTGTGGGCTTCGGACAGCATTCTGCCCTGTCCCTCCTTTCCCAAGGCCACAGAGAGCCTCAGGGCCCGTGGGCAGAGGAGCACATGGGTGGCCTGGCATCCGGGCATCAAGGGCCTTGGGGTTCCCAGCACCTGGAAAGTGGCAGAGAGAGGGGTGGGATGCTGACCGTGGGTCCCCCACTTCTCTGCTGATTTAGCAGGTGGGACGCAGTCTGGGGGAGAGAAGCCCATGGGGGGAGGTGGGGAGGACACAGGGAGCCCGTGCCACCCGCCTTGGAGGAGAGCAGATGCCCTCAGGGTGCTCCGTGTGCAGGCTGCCTTCCATCCTTTGTTGTTGTTGTTGTTGTCATGTCAACGTCATCACAGTCAGTTTGCTTATTCAGTGATAACCGTGTGCCCCAGGCCAGTGTAGATCTCAGTGTTTGACAAGCCTTATCTAATTTGATCCAACAACCTTGTAATGTGGGTACTACCATTGGCCAGACTTTAAAGGCGAGGGAGCCAACGCTTAGATACGGAACTTGCCCAAATCATACCAGTGTTGGGGCTGGGAGTCCACCCCGGGCCGGTCTGGCTCCCCCACCTGCATCCTCGTTCCCCAGCAGGTGGCTTCTCGGCAGCCCTGCCTGTCCCCTCCCCTCCCGCAGCTCAGCCACCCCGGCCCGTCTCTTCCCCCTCCTCCTCAGCCTGACTCCCACTTTCTCCCCAGTTGTTGTGCCAAACAGTCAGAACCCCCACCCACCCTGCGTCCCTGCCCCTTTCCGAAGTTCTTCCTTACCACACCCGTCCTGGGCGAGGACGCCCACTGCTTATCTTCCTGCAATATCCATAAAAAAGGAGGCTTGCCCTCGACCTTCAAGCAATCCATTTTTTAATCGGCCCTCTGTTTATTACTTTATGGTCCGTGTCTTCTGCGTGTTTGCTCACAGCCACGCTGCCTGTGTGTGTGTGTGCGTGTGTGTGTGTGTGTGTGCGTGTGTGTGTGTGCGCGTGTGTGTATGTGTGTGTGTGGTCTGCCTGCCGGGCTGGAAGCCCTGGAAACTCAGCGGTTTCAGGGGGGCCCTCACTGTTTGCAGGATGATCTCTGTGTGGTGTTTTCCAGTGTCCACCTCCCCAGCTAGTCTGAGGGCACCTGTGGGCAGGGGGACAGTCTTCTTCACCCCTGTGACCCCAGCCCCCGGCCTAACACCTGACATTGACCGTGAGGGGCCTAACGGTGGGTGTAAAGGAAGGACTAGGAGAAGGCGCGGCATGTGCACGGAGACAGTTAGTGATGAGTGGGGAGCAGGACCACTTGGTCTGGGGGCGGAGTGTGTGACCCCAGCCTGTCCCTTCTCCCTCTCTCTACAGCTCAGGACTTGTAGTCCAGCCGCCTGAACCGCTTGGAACCAGAGGGAGGAAATGGAGGTGAAGACATCAGGGCTGGTTGGCTTCCCGAGTTAAGCACAGGCCACCGACTTAACTCATCAGCTGGGTCGCGCTCTGGGGCCGCCGGCTGCACCCCAAACCCTGGCCAGCCGTGCCCTCCCACCCCTTCATCTTTGTTGGTCTTCTAGGGGAGGACACCTCACTGGGTGGCCTTGTGAGTCGGGTCTGAGGCGTCATCTCCTAAGGGTGCCCCTGCATGTCGTTATCTCACTCCCTTCAGGGCAGGTGGAGGGAGGGAAAACCAAGCCACTGCCCGGCCTCCTGTCCCATGTACGTCAATGTCGGGACCTTAACACGGAAACATAGTCCCCGCCCTCAAACAGCGTGACAGCATGATGCGTGCAGGGCTGACCCCATGACAGCACCCCCGGCGCCCAGCACTGTGCTCATGCGTCACAGGTCATGGACCGAGTCAGAGGTGTGCGCGGGAGCTCGGGGAGCAGAGAGGAGGAGCGGCCAACTCATCCTGGGGGTACAGGCACGGGGTGGGGACAGGAAACCGCCAGGGCGGCTCAGGGAGGAGAAGCCCTGGAGGTGAGTCTTGCAGGGTGGGAAGGGACTGCGGCTGAGTGGAGAGCAGAGAGGAGAGGAACCGCACGGGTGAAGCAGGAAAGAGAGACGAGGCTGCTCCAGAAGATGCTGGTCACGGGGCCTGGGGTGTTTGTGGGGAGAGGGGAAAGCTATGTGGTGGAAGAGATTGGCCAGGGGAGGCCGTGCAGAACCCTCAGGCCCACGGCGAAGGGTTGGAATTTACGCCTGCAGACCGGGGTTCCCAGCCAGTGGGCAGCAGGCCCCTGTAGCCTTGTGCCAAGGGTCCAGGAACCCATAGACGCATTTATAGGATTCCAGTCGGTGCACACGAGGACGGCAGTCAGATGGGGAGAGGGGAGCTTTTCTACACCGAGAAAGGGTCCTTTCAGAGAACAGGAAACCCACACGGCCAGCACATGTCTGACAAGATGCTCAGCTTGCCCTGGCCGGTTTGGCTAAGTGGATAGACATAGGGCGTCAGCCTGTGGACTGAAGGGGTCCCAGGTTCGATTCCAGCCAAGGGCACGTGCCCGGGTTGTGGGCTCGATCCCCAGTGGGGGGCGTGCAGGAGGCAGCCGATCAATGATTCTCTCTCATCATTGATGTTTCTATCTCTTGCTCCCTCTCCCTTCCTCTCTGAAATCAATAAAGAAATATATTTAAAAAAAAAAAAAAAAAAGATGCTCAGCTTTACCAGAAATGAGGTTTGCGGTTCGCCGGGGCTGCTGGAGCAAATGATCACAAACCGGTGCCTCGGAACATCAGAAATGTATGTTTTCAAGCTTCTGCAGGCCAGGAGTCTGAAAGCGAGGTGTCAGCGAGGGGGGTTCCGCGCAGTGGCTGGCTCCCGGGGAGACTCTGCTCCATGCCTCCGAGGGCAATGGGAACATGGCAGTGGGAATGCAGGTTGGCGCACCCGCTGAGAGGATCCATCCACCATCAGGGTTGAGTCCACACAGGCCCTGGCCAGTGCGCTCAGTGGTTAGAGCGCCGGCCCGCACACCGAAGGGTCGTGGGTTCGATTCCCGGTCAAGGTGGCAGGTTCCATCCTGCAACAAAAAGGACCACAGAAACAGGGCTCCGAGCCCCGGCTGGCCATCGAGGTCCTTGGAACTAACTCCCTTCGTGTATTTTACTTGCTGTTCTCAACAAGGACACGTTTCCCAGAACATGCACTTTGCATGCTTGTTTGTGGAATATCACCCTTGAGCCTAGTTTCAGAAAGGGGCATTGAAAGGTGAGGCATTGTCGAAAGCAATAAAGCAGGCTGCGTGAGGGCGAGCTGTTAAAGGGATATTCACAGTCTACAGCCTGATCTCAAACTCCCCTCCCAACTCTGCTCCTCCCCAAAATAGGTCCCCCAAAGGCCAGGGGTTGGGCCTGACTTCCCAGGCTGGGCTCTCCCAGGAGGGTGGGTTGGGGAGCTGGTCCGGGTGGCATGCTCCGAAGGGCAGGCCACAGGTGGGCCCTGCGGTTCTCCCTGGGGCGCCTTCTCCAGCGTGAGGCTGAGAGGACAGGACTCTGCCCCCCTGTGTCCCAGAAATCAGAGAGGCCTGGGTTTTGGGGGGCGGGGGGAGGGGGGAATGAGTGCCTTCACAGGAGCCTCTTCCTGTGAAGATGGAAATGGCTCCGGCCCTGGTTAGAGTCCCCCAGGCCAGTGCCCATCCCTCCATCCTTCCAGTCCCTTCCCAACACCTGAGCTAGGATGACTTTTTAGCCTCTTCTGGTGTCGTCTGGACTGGACATCCACGCTCAAATAGACCAGGTTTTCAGAGAAAGTGTCAGATTTAGAAAGTTGTGGGCATCTTCCTGGAACATCAGTGTACTCTTTCCACAAGGGACCTTGCAAAATAATATCTTCAATTCACACAAACCCTGGGAGACAATGTAACAAGCCTGCTGCCGCTGAAACAAGAAGTGACCCAGCTGGGTGGCTCAGCAGTGGAGCATGGACCCATGAACCAGGAGGTCACTGTTTGATTCCCTGGATTATAGACTTGTTCCCCAGTAGGGAGCGTGCAGGAGGCAGCCGATGGATGTTTATCTCTCATTGATGTTTCTCTCTCTCTCCTTCTCCCTTTCTCTCTCTGAAATCAACAAAAAACATATTTAAAGCCCTGGCCGGTTTGGCTCGATGGATAGAGCGTCAGCCTGCGAACCAAAAGGTCCCAGGTTCAATTCTGGTCAAGGGCACATGCCCGGGGTGGTGGGCTCAACCCCCAGTGGGGGGCGTGCAGGAGGCAGCCAATCAATGATTCTCTCTCATGATTGATATTTCTATCTCTCCCTCTCCCTTTCTCTCTGAAATCAATAAAAATATATTTAAAAAATATTTTTTTTAAAAAAAGAAAGAAACCAGTTTTCTCTCACACTTACCTGTCCAAGGGAGGTTGGCACAAAGGCAATGGGCCACATTAAGAATTTCTCATTAAGAATGTTTCTGCTTCTCATTCCAGTTGCACAATCAACCATCGTGCACATCATGTTAAATAGGAGCCGTTTAACAAACTTTCGGGAAAAGACGCTTCTTGGTGAGGTAGGAGGCAAACAGTTAATTTGGGTCTTGAGGGATGAACAGGAGTTTGTGTTGGGTTACACAGGGGGTGGGGGGGCCATTCCTGGCCTAGAGCACAGCCTGCGTCCCTAAGCTCACCCACCCAGGCAGCCTCTGCACCCGGAGGGGAGGCCCAGAAAGGGCCTCGTGCGCACATGCACATTCGGGGACGTTGGGAGAGAGGAGGCTGCAGGAATCCCATCCTCGGAGGACCAGGCCAGGCGGGTGCCATGTGGCCTGTCCCCCTGAGGCTTAGGGACAGCTGTTCAGGATGGAGGGGACGAATTCACAAGGTCGTGAGAAACTGAAGGAAGTAGAAGCCGAGGTGGCAACAGTGGGGCAGGTTTGAGGGTTGGTGAGGATTTAAAGTGTAGGGTGGGGGGCAAGCCAGGGGAAGGGACAATTGTGTGTCTTTTCTCTACCTAGTGCCCCCCTCGGAGCCTGGCACGTACACACTCAGCCCATGGAGGAAGGGAGCGGGCCGGTGGGCTGAGCCTCTCGGCTGGGCAGCACCGGGGACAGGCAGCTGCGGGACACTCACCGTACAGCGTACAGCGGGGAGGGAGACGTACAGCGGGGAGGGAGACAGCAAACACCAAGGGTCGCCTGAGGGGGCCACAGAGAACCTTCCCCCAGGCGCCCGCCATATGTAAGAGCAGCCCCGCCGAGGGCTGCTCACGCCCAGGCTGATTTGCAAGAGGAGCTGTGGCTGTCGACCACTGAGCCACTGAGGGGACCAGTGGGGACGTCACCCCTGTGCACACTCTGCCTTCTCGCCTTTTCCTCTCTCCCCGCCTCCTCCCTGAGAGCCGGCCCCAGGTTTTGCGCTTTGGAACACCCAGCGAGGTCCATCGAGGGGCAGCGGGCCGCTTGGGGGAAGCTGAGTGAAGTGGTACCTGGGGTGGGAGCCATCAGGGTTCTCTCCGAGAGGCTAATGAAAGTATGGCGGAAACATAACCGCCCTTTCCCGCACACACGGGCTTTCACGACCCCAGAGCCCACCCCTAAGCAAGGGAGGCGGGAGGAGATTTGCGGTTGTAGTGGGTCTGGAGGCCCCAGGGCCCCCTTCCCACTCCAGCGCTGGGAGAGCTTGAGGAGGGGCCTTTAGGGCCTGGGAGCCGCAGCCGCCCACCCAGCGCCGCCCGTGGAGCCCTGAACCTGGGGCGGAGCGGACAGCCTGGGAACCGGTCTGCCAACCAGTTTAACCAGGGACTGGTTTCGACTCTGGAGTTCAAAGGAGCTGGGTGCACCCTTGTCCTCCGCAGCCAGCGGGGAGCAGCGGCCCTTAACCCTTTCCCGGTCGCGCCCGGGGCAAGGTCCAGGCTTTGTTGTGGCCGGAAAGGGGTCTGAACCTCCTCGGGGCATGAACCGGGCAGGGGGTGACCTTGCCTACAGGCGGCCAGCAACCAGGCGCTGGAGAGGGGGGAGACGGAGCAGAGCGGCTCCCCACCTCCCCCGACCCCAGGCTTCCCTGGGGATTTCCTCCTCCTGGCCAGGCGGTCCCTGCAGGACCCTGGGTGGGTGCTGGGGCCCGGGGATTGGGTTTCTGGGGTAATGAATATTCATCAGGCCGAGCAGGCCTCTGCTTCTGTTTACTTAGCCGGGAGGGGCTGGGTTTCAGGTTCACCTTGACTCCTGCAGGCACAGTGAGCAGGTACCCCGCTCCCGCACCTGTTTCTCTGGCACCTGCCGCACAGCTGCTCCTACCCAGCTCCCCTGGCCCGGCCGTGCCTGGCGCAGCACCCTGGCGGCTCCCCCGGCTCCCCCAGGCTCCCCCAGGGGCAGCGCCGGCGCTCAGCCCCTTCTCTAGGGAGGGGCTCACCTCCAGCTGCGGTGGCCAGGATCACAGGTACAGGCCGCGGGTGGGCGGCGGGGAAACCGCGGTGCAGCCAGGGCCCTGTCTGCCTCCGTGGCTGACAAGTCCAGCTGCGAGGGAGAGCCTGGCATGCGGGCTCCCACCTTCCTGGGTGAGCAGGCAGGGTTCGGGGCTCGTCCCGTTGGCTTCTTGGAGTCACTCCAGGCCTCCAGCCTGGAACTCCTGGGGGGAGAGTTTCTCTCCAGAGCGGTTCTCTGTTAACTCTTGTGGAGCTGGAGCCCACCAGCGCCTACCCCCAGCCTGGAGGGTATTTCTGGCTGTCTGAACCTCCTCCTGTTCCTGTCTAGGGTCCCCCAGACTTATCCAGGGTGGAGAAGTCCCACGGGGCCCCCAGAAAGCTGAGGGCTGGGGCTCTGGGTTTTGTCTTACAAGGCAGACGCCCACTTGCTCCCTCCAGCCCCCTCCACCCCTCCACCTTGCCCCAGTCAATGGTTAACTTGGCTCAGCTGAGAAGGGGCTCAACCTCGCCTGGGCAAACTCAGCTGGGGCGGTGGGGCCTACCCGGGTGCCCACGTGCATGCGGGCCACGGTGTAGCTATTATAGGCAAGGGCGGTGGGCTGTCCCGGGAGGTTGGGCTCCCAAGCTGTGCAAACAGCGTAGGTGTAGTGGCCTCCTCAGGGGCAGATTTCTATCATCCCATGGATTGTAGGGCCCCAGGGCAAGGGCTCAGCCCTCCTTGGCCCATGAACAGACTGCAGACCATGCTCAAAATCCCAATTCCCTCCCCGCCCCCAGCCCTGCGACCCTCTGTGATTAGGCGTAGGCGTGTGGCTGTAGGTATCTTGTTCTTGGCTACTTTGGGTAGCTGGGAAGTTTGGATAACACTTTCTTTTTTTTTTCTTTTTTAAGCAAGTCAGACTTTACACTCTCTCGGGGTAACTCACTGTTTACCAGACAGAATCTTATAGCTAGCTGGGTTATTCTGCAAAACAAAGACCTAATTTAGCTAATCTGCAAATGCAGACTTCCACAGGTCAGGCTTGCTTAAAGGGGCACACACCTGCTTGCTTGTGCTCGCGTCCCCTAAGCAGGGGGACAGCGAGGCCTGGCAAACAGTCTGCTAGAGAGACCAGAGTTTGAGCCAGGAGACACGGGCACCGAGGTGCCATGGTGGAGGCCGCAGGGCAGGGTCCAAGGGCCATTCCTGGCTCTGGTTTTCTGACCAGTTCCTTGTGATCTGTCCCTCCCTGTAGAGCAGCAGTTCTCAACCTGTGGGTCGCAACCCCTTTGGCGGTCGAACGACCCTTTCACAGGGGTCGCCTAAGACCATCCTGCATATCAGATATTTACATTACAATTCATAACAGTAGCAACATTACTGTTATGAAGTAGCAACGAAAATAATTTTATGGTTGGGTCACAACATGAGGAACTGTATTGAAAGGGCCAGAAGATTGAGAACCACTGCTGTAGAGGCTAACTTGAAATGCCCATTAAAGCGGGTCTGTTTTAACTGGCACATAAAACAGCCACTTCCTCTAGGCTAGGCAGTCTGGTTATTGCTGTTGGTTCGGGAGCTGGATCCTCCACTCCCCACGTTCCTTGGCAGCCCTGGAGGGGCCATGGGACTTGCCCCAGACCAGGTGGCGACGCAGGCACCCACAGGCCGAGCAAGGGAGCAAGCATCCTGTCCGTCCTTCCCTGCCCTTCTCGCAGCTCCTTCCAGACACCCATCCTGGAACACCGAGATCTGAGCAAGGCTGTGCTAGGCCCGGGTGGGGCAAGCTGCCAAAGCAAACCTCCCGGGCTGTCCCCTGGGTGCCCTCGCCTCCCCTGGGTGCCCGGAAGGTATTTATCTGGCCACTCTCCCCCCTCCCTCACTTTCTAAGTGGGAGCTGCACCAGGTCTACCCTGGGGTCTCTTGCTGCATGAGCTGAGCAGAGGGACAGAGGTGGCAACGTGGAATCTGCCTTCTGGACAAAGTCCTGGAAGGAATTGGTTGGGCGCATGCTCTGGGCAGGGGGATGGGCATGTGGGGGGACGGGGGACAACAGCAAGGGAGCTGATGGAGGGGGGCACTCAACCCACTCCCAGCCTAGGCCAGCATCCTGCCTTCGTTTTTTCTGAATTTGGTGTGTTCCTCCTCTAACAGAACAGACTCCATACTCATTGTGGAAGATCTGGAAATTAGAAAAGTGGAGGGGAGAAAGCATCCCATATTCCTTCTACATAAAGAAAACCACTACTAGTCATTTGCCATATTTCTTTCTGGCCTTTTTAGAAAAGGTAGTTAATACCATCAGTAGAGAGAGAGAGAGAAACATCAATGATGAGAGAGAATGAGAGAATCATTGATCGGCTGCCTCCTGCATGCCCCACGCTGGCGATCAAGCCCGCAACCCGGGCATATGCCCTGACCGGGAGTTGAACCGTGATCTCCTGGTTCATAGGTTGAAACTCAACCACTGAGCCACGCTGGCCAGGAAAGACCATCAGTTTTTTGAAAGAGGTGACACATTTGCCTACGCCCGGGCTGACTGACCGTCTAGCTTTCTGGTGTGTGGTGGCTGCTGCCCCTCCTCCCCAGGACCTTTCACAGCCACACTCAGGAGTCCCGAGGCCAGACTACCAGCCTCTCCCGAAACAGAGGTGCTGTGACTGATCTTAATCCCTCTGGTCTACATGCCCACCTGTCAGTGATGTCCAGGCATCTCCCAAAATCTCCACTAGCTCAGACGCACCTTTGTGGTGGTCGGTAAACGGTGGGGTCTCATCCCGAGCACAAGGCTTGTCAGTGGAGAAGCCTGGACTTTAGCCCCACAGCCCATCTCTTTGGGGTTTCCTATGGAGAGTCCAACCCATGAAAACCATATGTCACATGTACCTCTTGGCCCCACCGAACCTCCTTCCAAATTTCCAGCTCCCCTTCCAACTCCTGTCCTTGTGGAAGCTGGGTGGGAAAGGGGGCCATCCCTCAACCATTATCACCATTATCGTAAGTTGTATTTTGCAAAGCAAGTCTCTCTCTGTGGGCAGGCAGCAACGTCAGAGCTGAATATGAGGGCTGGGAGGGACGGATGGGGCCACTGAGGTCCAGAGGAGTCACTTGCCAGGGGTCACGCACCTGGAACAGTCCCAGCGCTTCCCACCCCCAGCCTGAGGTTTCTCTCCCTGCTCATCACCAGTGGGAAGTCCAAATTACTCTAAACATCACACGTCCTGTTGAAATTTGAATGAATGGATTTATTAATTAATGAATTCCAAGCAAGATGCCCAGGGTGTTTCTGTCTGTCTGATACCAGTTGACCATCTGCCCAAAGGGTGTCCAAGGCCTGGATGCTGTGTGACTTGGGCAAGCTGTTCACCTTCCTGTAGCCCCAAGGGACTTGGCAGCTCGATGCCACCTGGCGATGGCCTGTGTCTTCCCCACTGTCACCTCCCCTGGGCTCAGATGGCTTTCCTGTCCATGTGTGTTTGGCTACCTCTTCCCCAGACCCTCTCTCTTCTCTCCAAATGCATTGCATCACTTACCTGAATCTTGGGGTCACTCGGCCCCACCTTTCATTCCTTTAGGCCTGGGCCATTAAAAATAGCCCGTGGTGCCTGGCTGGAGTAGTCAGGTGGTTGAGCATTGCCCTGTGCATCAAAAGTTGCCCATTCGATTCTTGGTCAGGGAGAATACCTGGGTTGTGGGTTCCATCCCTGGTTGAGACACATACGAAAGGCAACTGATTGAAGTTTCTCTCTCTCTCTCTCTCTCTCTCTCTCTCTCTCTCAGCATGTCCTCAGGTGAGGATTAAAAATAATAATAGTCCTAACGGGTTTAGCTCAATGGATAGAAGTGGATAGAGCATCAGCCCACAGACTAAAGGGTCCTGGGTCCTATTTTGGTCAAGGGCACGTACCTTGATTGCAGACTCATTCCAGGCCCTGGTCGGGGCATGTGCGGGAGGTGACCAATTGATGTGTCTCTCTCACTTCGATGTTTCTCTCTCTCTCTTCCCCTCCCTTCCCCACTCTTTCTAAAAACCAACAGAAAAATATCCTTGGATGAGGATGAACAATAACAAAAATAACTAAACAAACAATAAAATAAATAAATAATAGATCAATAAAATAGCCAGTGGTTAGGAGTCTAGAGGGGGCTGCTCCAAGGCACCCCCGCCTTCTCCCCACTGACCCCTTCCTCTCTCCTGCAGAAGCCCCCCCTCCGCTCAGGGAGCACCATGACCGAAGTTGGCTGGTGGAAGCTGACCTTCCTCCGGAAGAAGAAGTCTGCCCCCAAGGTGCTGTACGAGATCCCTGACACCTATGCCCAAGCGGAGGGCAGCGCCGAGCCCCCGGGGCCTGAGGGCGGGGATCCCAACAGTGACTTTAACACCCGCCTGGAGAAGATCGTGGACAAGAACACCAAGGGCAAGCACGTCAAGGTCTCCAACTCCGGCCGCTTCAAGGAGAAGAAGAAAGTGCGAGCCACTCTGGTGGAGAACCCCAACCTCTTTGATGACAGGGAGGGCAAAGGACAGTGAAGGGGGCCGAGGAGGGTGCTAGCCAGCAGCTCCCTGCCTGCTCCCTGCTGTCAGCTGGATCTGAGCTCGGAGCTTGCCACGCAGGCCTCTTTGGCCGCAGCGGAAGCCCTGGGGGCAGTTGATGCCTGCTGGCAGGCAATGTCTGGTTTTAGGTTTGTATTTATGTGCCCCGGCTTTCTGGGAAGTCTGGGAGATCCCAGGGTCCTCCCACCGTCCCCCACCACATATAAAGGCACTTCGGTTCCAGGATGACAAGTGCCACCCAGGGAAGCCCTCCCTGAAGCCGTGTCAGGGCGGGCAGGGAGGCGGACAAGGAATAGAGAGAGCCTGATTGACTTCACTTCCTCCCAGGGCACGGGGTCAAGGGTGAGTTTGACTTGCTGCTCCCTCTACTGTCTCTAGCCGTGACTGTTCCCTGGACCAATCCTGAGAGTGCATTTTCCAGCAGACTTGTGATGGGGGATGGTTTCCAGGAGCCAGAGGTGGGCTGAACTTGAGCTCACCTCCTAACACAAGTGGGAAACTTCCGGGAACTTTGCCCCCAGATGTGCAGGGGGAGGAGGACCCTGGCACTCCCTGGAGGTGGCCAGGTTAGGGACCCCATGGGTCCGAGTTAGGGGAGGGGGTGGGGAAGCTCTGGTAGGACCTAACCGCAGCCAGTTCTTCCCCACGGTATTTAAGATGGATCAGCCCCAGAGATGAGTCCTGGAGCCTTGAATTTTGTTTAAGGAAATAACTGTAGGTTTCTCTCTTTGTAATAAACAATGCTGCAAAAGCGGAGCATTTATTTATACGCTCGTCTTCCATTTATTGAGAGGACTGTGTTTTATGCTTGTTTCCCTTCATGGAAGTGGAACCTGGTGCTCAAATCGTTCCTCCCACATTTCACAAAGGGTCCCAGGTGGCGGAATGTAGGGACGGGGACACCAGTTTCACCCTCCGGACACGGTGCTTGTGGCACCTCAGTGGTCAGTCCCTCTGGTCAACAGAGGCCAGCAGGGGCTGCAAGAGAACCAAGCAGACCTCTGGGGACTGACCCAAAGTTGCAGTGGTTTGGTTTGGGATCAAGATTCAAATTCTGGTTCCACCTCTTAGTAGCGGTGTGATTTGGGGAACATTAAACACACACACACACACACACACACATACACACACACACACACAAAAAAAACAACCTCCTCTGAACCCTGGCCGGGTAGCTCAGTTGATTAGAGCATCGTCCCAATACGCTGCTGGTTCCATCCCGTCAGGGCACATAGAATAAATGCATAAATAAGTGGAACAACAAATCAATGTTTCTCTAAAAATCAATCAATAAATTTTTTTAAACATCCCTCCTCTGAGCCTCAGTTTTCTCTTCTATAAAAGGGCCTCTAATGATATCTATGTCACAGGGAGTGGCCAATGGTTAGCGACCCATTAGTAGTCCTGTTGTAGGTGCGCCATTGACATTGGTTTCCTCCCCCCTTTCCCTTATTAGGGAACTCACCATAGCCCACAGTTTCCATTTAAGGAAGAGGAGAGAGCGTGCTCTTTAGGCTGTTAGATATGGATCTTTCTCAAGCCCCAGGAGCTGGGAACTGGAAAACATTGGCCGTATCTCCAGAGCTCATGGTGGGAACATGGAGAGAGAGAGACCAAGGTGGCGACTAAACAATGTGGTCCAGCAGCTTCCAGGCCAGCTCCTCGCAGGCTGCTGGGCCACCCCACCCCATCCCAAGGAGTGCTGCTCAGGAAATTTATTACCAAAACAAACAGACCATACAAGGGGGCCTTTGTTAGGTGGCCTCACCCAAGGCACGGGGAGCGTGAGGATGAGTGAGGGAGAGACCGGGAGCAGGAGGACAGGAGGACTCTTCCCCTGTCCCTCCTCATGCCGGAACTTTCTAAGGTCCCCCAGTAACTCAGTCCATAAAGCCTCCCGTGGAGGAGCAGACTTTTCCCCATACTCCAGTCCTGCCCACTGTTAATACCTGACGTTTACAGAGGGTTTAAAATGGGCCAGGCCCACGCTGGCTGGGTGGCTAAGTTGATCGGAGTGTTGTCCTGTACATCAAAAAGGTTGCGGGTTCGATTCCCAATCAAGGGCATGTACCCCAGTTGTGGGTTTGATCCCAGGCCCTGGTCAGGGCGCGTGTGGGAGGCGACCAATCGATGCGTCTCTCTCACATAGATGTTTCTCTCTCTCCTCTCCCTCCCTTCCACTCTGAAAATCAATGGGAAAAAAATCCTTGGGTGAGGATCAAAAAAAAACAAAGAAACATCCTTGGATGAGGATTAAAATGGGACAGGCTCTGTGGCAAGTACTCCCCCAGGTTCCTCTTTTAATCCTCTCGTGCCCCATTGAGACAGGGCCCATTACTAACTACCCCCATTTTCCAGGTGAGGGCGGAGCTTAGAGAGCTTGAAGTCACTCACCCGAGACCATGCCCTCGCAGAGGTGGGGCTGGAACTGAAGCCAGAGCTGGGCTGCGCTGTGACCACTGAAACACACAGCCCCTTCCATTCTTGATTTGCATCTGCTTAGGGATGGGAAACTCGGGACAGAGAAAGGAACCGGTCACCTTCAGCTGAAGGAGAGGTGGGATGAGCCAGGGCTAGGCCTGGACCGTGGGATCCTGGGAGGCGAGCACCATTTGAGGGTGCTGCAGACTCTGGGACCAACGGGGGAGAGCCAACCAGCGTGGAGGCTGAGTGGACTCTGAGACCCCAGATTGTAGAGACCTCCCACTCCAGCCCATCCTGAGCTTCCCTGAGGTGAGGGTAGGGGGATGAAGCTGGGCCCTGGGCCACAGACCCTACTGGTGGCCTAACGCTGGCACCTCACTGCCACCATGACTCCTAAGTTGGCAGGGTCTGCAGACTCCTCTGCCCCATGCATATGACCATGCTCCACGGCCCCAAACTGATGACTGCAGGAATCTTCCCGGGAAACTCCACATATTCCCCTAACCTGGGCATTAGTGGATGGGGGTGAGGAGGTGGGGTGGTTACCAACGGCCAAAGGGATATCTGGCTGCCCAGGGAGTCAGCCCAGGCAGCTGCGAGTTTTTACCAGGCCAGAGGAGGAGGAACCGAAAGTGCAAATATGTGCAGGAGCCGGGAGAGGCTACGGGTTATCGACCACAGTTTCACTGGGACTCAACCCAAGGGGGGAGGGGGAGGCAGGCGGGGCAGGCTAGAATGGCCAACCTTGGGCAGCAGGCGCCCCCTGCTGGATGCCCCACCTCCCAAGAGGGGAAAATCGAGGTGGGCAGAGTTGCTTAATCCCCCAACTCCCCTCCTTCCTAGGGTGGGGGGCAAGACCAGGCCAGACCGGACATTAACATCACACACATCTGATGAGTTTTTATTAGAGATCTGGCAAAGTGATTGCCGGACGGAGAACAGAACTGCTGAGACCAGGCTCAAAGCTGGGGAGACACAGCTCCCAGAAACACAAACAGGACAAGGGAAGGGTCCCCAGCACCCTCTCCTGTAGGTTTCAGAAAGGTTGTGCTTTCCTACACTCGGGCTTGAGGGGGGATCAACAAGAGAGGCCCTTGGGGGAGCTGGTTACTCAGACGCTGAAGCACATGCCCGTACAGTGAATGAAGCCGTGTGCAGAGTGGCAGGTTCAATGCCACTGTGCAAATAGTCCGTCCTCTCACCCTGGCTGAGTCACAGCAAACATTTACCCAGCCTGGCTCCTCTCCACAGCCTGCAGGCCACTCATCCAGGCTGACCCTGGTCACCAGACTTGTGCTCCAGGAAAGCAAATACAGTTCAGCACAGGCCTCGGCCGAGGGTTCCCGGAGAATCCGATCGTGAGGGTGAGGGGCAGGAGGTTTAGAGGTTGAGGCCAGTGCACTGTCACCAGGGGTGGGTGGGGTCCTGTTAAATGCAGGCGGGAACTCAGTGGGTCTGGGGAGGGCTCCCAAGTGATGCCGATGCTGCCTGCCGTCCTGAGGCCCACACAAGGGTCTAGCCCAGGGGCTCGAAATCTTGGCTTCACAAAGTTCCCTGGGGAGCCTTTAAACTTCCCAATGCCTCAGACCCGTGAAATTATCTCTAAGGGGAGGATCTAGGCATCATCAGGATTTTTAAAGCGCCCCCCCGCCCCGTAATTCCAATGTGGATGAAAACCAGTGATGTGGAGAGGTGAGGAGTAGGGAAGGGGTTGTGAGTAGTCAGAAAGGCAGAATCTCTATAATTTAATTTCATGCCTGGAAAGTAAAATAAATAAATACTGTTTATAAAACAACATGGAAAATAAGGCTTGATTAAAATCTTCCTGGCCCGTAGGTACCAGCACATGAATCCTTTCTACAAAACTCCTGACTGGGATTGAATGCTCCCAGTAAGAGAATACTCACTACCTAATGCTCACTACCCCCTCCCCCTGGCAATCTCTCCCCATATTGAAGTGAAATCTATTTCTGTGTAATATCCACCGATGGGTCCTTTGGAGCTACAGAGAAGAAATTCAATCTTTTCCCACATTGCTGTGCTTCAGATAATGGAAGGCAGCTATCAGCAGGGTAAATGCTATAAGAGTATCTGTTAATAAACGAGTGAGTTAGGGTTCTTTTATTTGCAATCAACAGCAATTTATTCTGCGAGTTTATGTCAAAAAAAACTTCTTTTTAGAGACAGTGGGTGTGTGAGGCAGGAGGAGGAACCGCACAGCCCAGGCAGGGAAGGAGGGCGCCAGGCCTCTCAGGGAATTGCAAGAGCAGCAGCCAGAGGCCGTGGCTTCTTGGCTGCCACTAACCACGCGGCTACAGTGAGCACGTGGCTACAGTGAGCACGCTCTGGGTCTCTCCGTGTCCAATTTCCAACAGTTGACAAGTAAAACCGATGGGCGAGATTGGCTCAGGTGCTTATGCTGGGACCAATCAGCTTTGGCCAGTAGGACTCAGTCACAGTGGTAAAAAGACAGGGCTGCTGGGGACCCGCTCTGTGTCACCAGAAGAGGGATTTACAGCAGCTGCTCCCTCTAGAGGGAGCCATTCCAGTAAACTATTGTCAAAATCAAGAAAATAATGATGAGATTACTTTCCATTTGTGGTTCTCTATGCCACCATTACACTCCACTAGAGCTTACTGAGAGCCAGCCAAGTAGAGGGTACTGAAAGGATGAACTCTGAAGACCCCTACATGTAAGGAGTGCGGAGGGAAATGGTGGCCCTTAGAAGGGCCCGACTCCCAACCCCACACCCTCTCTCAGCACCTGGTCCTCGCTCCCGTGGGCACCGCAGCCCGGGAGTCAGGGAGCAAGCCTCTCGTAGAGCCAGTCTTCCTCCCCGCGGTGGGTCATGGGCCCCAAAGGGGAGTCTCCCGTCGGGAGACTCCGCCGAAAGACGATCCGGTCGTGCAGGCGGTTGGTTTGGCCTTGCCAGAATTCCACCACCTGTGGGTACAGGATGTAGCCACCCCTACGAAGAGAAGTAGCCATGTCACTCCCCACCACCACCCCCGGGCCCCCTGAAGGACGTTGTTGGGCTGTATCTCAGGGTTGACTGGGAGGAGGAGATCTGTAACCCATAGACAGGGTGGCTTCCAGCAAACACGAGGGTCCTGGTGTCCCTTTCTACACGACTATGAGGCATCACTCACCAGTATTTTGGCTTCGGCACCTCTTGTTCCTGGTACAGCTTCTCCAATTCCTCGTTTTTCTTTCTCAGATACTGTTCAGGGGAAGGAGATAGAGGAAGGGCCAGACCCGGTCAATGATTCATTTAATAACCATGTACTGAGCATGTGCCAGGTGCTGGGCACACAGGTGAGCAAGGCACAGGTGGCCTCTGTCCTCTGGGAACACAGTCCAACGGGAGGGTCCGACAGACACAGGAGGCCCATTGGGCCATTTCCCCACTCCCGTTCCCCCAGGAAGACAGCCTTTCCACTTTGCTGGAGAGAGAGGGCCCTGGCATCCCTGGGAGACAGCCTCTGGGGATGAGCCCGGGCCCTCGCCACCCGGAGGACTAAGAGGAAGCCCCACTCACCTCCCGATCAGGGATGACGGAACTCTGGTGACTGACCACAGCCCCAATCTGGCTGCTTTTGGGGCGGGAGTGGAAGTAGCACGCGGCCTCCTCCTCTGGCAGCTTCTTCACAGGGCCCTCCACACGCACCTGCTCAGGGATGGCCTTGGCTACATGGCGTTCACTCGCCCTCCCCAGGCCACAGGCCCATTCCCGTCTTCTCTTTAGCCAATGCCTCACCACTCTGGGCTCCCACCAGACCAGCTAACTATACGAGAGCTATGAGAGGCAGGATGTTTGCCCAGCCTGGGGACCTCCACTGGGTTCCTATATAAACTCAGGCCCCTCCCAACATAGCCCACCCCAGGCTGTCCTGGGAATGCTCACTCACCTGACGGTTCAGGGGCTCCCAGTAGAAGACAAGGGAAGCAAAGGGATTAGAGTCCTAGAAATGAAACAGAATCCACAGACAGCGTCAGGACATGGGGGGAAGGCAGGAAGTCTGCAGCGTGCAGGCCCACGGGAGATGCACTCAGTGTAGTATCTCATTTAAACCCTCAAAGGTAGGCCTACTGTTACAGGTAGAGACAGGCTCAGAGAGGTTAAGTAACGAGCCCGAGTTCACATAGCAAGTGGCAGGGCTGCGTCGGAAACCTTCGCCAGCTGGACTCCAAAGAGACGCTTGCCATTTCTCAAACCCACAGATTTTGTAAGTTCTCAGAAATGTATGTTTGCCTGGCAGGGACTCAGGGAGGATGACTCACGTGGATTTATGAACTGTATGCATGTGAAGTGCCAACGCTGTATTCGACACCAGAAGAGGTCATGGGGGTGTAACAGAGATACAACAGATGCAGCCTCTGCCCTGCAAAGCTTACCACTTAACAGAGGACACACACATTAATCACATAATCACACACATGCACAGTTAGAAACTGAAAAAATGGCAGGAAAGTTGCTAGTTAGAACGATAGCAAACAGCATGAGCGGCTGAACTGTGTAGTAGTTGAGGAGGCTTTTTTGAAGAGGCTAACATTGGGGCTGAGACTGAAGGGACAGGGTTACTTGGATAAACAGATGACAGAGGCAGGGGTGGTTGGAGAGCATTCATGCATGTGCGGCAAGGAGAACAGCAGTGCAAAGGCCCCCAGGCAGGGTGGCCCTTGAGCACAGACAGCAAGCGGGTTGGGGTGGGGGTGACTGATGAGGCAAGGGCTGGACTCTGCAGCCCCGAGGAGGATTTACCGTGACCCCTCACCAGCTCTTTCCCCTTTCGGCTCTCGAAGTTAGTGAAGAAGCGGAAGCCATCCTTGTCAAAGCCCTTCAGCAGCACCATGCGGGCAGAGGGCTTCCCATCTCTGGGACAGAGAGCAGAGCGCCGAGGTCAGAGCCCACTTCAGTGTTCTCACCGCTGCCCCTCCCTTGGGATGTCTGAGCATCCCTACGGCTGTGTCCCCGTATTCTGCACTGTCCGGGCACTCAGGCCACCCACCCACTCCCACCTGCCCCTGGGGATTTAGCCTGAAAGCAAACAAACACCAATATGACATTGAAGCCTTCCCCCTGCGTGCCAGAGGCGTCCTCCCCACTGTCCTGACGGCGGTCGGTGGATTCTTTCATTTCCAGGACTGTTAGGGACTGAACTATGTCCCCCTAAAAGCCTATGTTGATGCCCTTGCCCCAGTGTGAGTACTTGGAGAGAGGGCCTTAGGGAGTGAGTAAGGGTAAGTAAGGTCTTAGGGTGGGACTCAAATCCAAAACGACTGGTGTCCTTGTAAGAGGAAGAAACACCACTGATCTCTCCCTTGCTCTCTGCATGCACAAAGGAAAGGCCATGTGAGGACAAGGCAAAAAGGCAGCCATCTGCAAGCCACGAAGAGAGGCCTTACTAACCAACTGACAGCACCTCAATCTTGGACTTCTAGTTTCCAGAGCTGTGAGAAAATGCATTTCCGTTGTGTAAGCCACCCTGTCTGTGGTGGTTTCTTATGGCAGCCCTGGCAAAGTAACACGGCTCTAAGGGCAGCAACCAACAAGAATGCAACGGGCCAGTGCTTAGGGACCACAGAAGGTGTGGCTCTATCAGACCCTCTGCTCAGGGCTTTGGGGGACACCCAGGGCACAGCACAAGAGCGCTGCCTTCAAGGCCTTTCATTTGACTGAGGGGGGACAGGAGGAATTGGATTGGATAGGAGGCTAATATGAGAGATGTCTCAATGGTTGATTACCAAGTGAAGGATACAGCCAAGCATTGTCTACAAAGAGCTTCATGAAGAGGTCTCAGGAGGCATAGCTCTTAAAGAGCAGCTGGGAATAGGATAGGTGGGGGGATAAGGGAGGCAAGGGTCTATGGGGGGTTGCATCAAGGGCAGAGAGGAATGAGGCACTGCATTCCATCCCTGAAATGTCATTGAGTGAAGTGTGATCTTCGGTTTACAGGTAAGGACACGGAAGCGCAGAGGACAAGCAACTTGCCTGAGGCCCCACAGCATTTTAATAAAAGTGCCAGAACCATAAAGTTGTCATCCATCAAACTGAGAGCTCCCTCAGTATCCTACTGCATCTGTGCCCACCCACAGCAGGGCCCATGGCCATGCCCACCTGGTACAGGTAGCCAGACACATGGCGTTGGCTTCCCCGATGTCAGGACACTCAACAGCCTCTTCGAACCAGGCAGCAAACTGCTTCAGGGGGTCCAGAGAGGTCAGCTGAGCCTCCTCAAATGCCTGGGAAGGAAGGGTTTTATTTCATTTCATAAGCACACATATTGCTTAATGGGTATGTAGAACTATTCTAGGCGCTTTTCAAATATTAACTTATTTAATCCTCATCACAAAACACAGTACCCAGGAAGCAGGTTCTGTTAGCCCCATATTGGGAGGAGGGGGGGACACAGGCAGGAGGAAGGAGATTGACAGCTGGTGATGGACGATGAGTCAGGGCTTCCTGTCATGGGTGTCAAACCTATCATCTGGAAAGCCCTTTTTTAAAAAAAGACAGATTCTGGACTCTGCCCTTGTAAGTCCTCATTCAGTGGGTCTAGGGGTCAGTGGAAAACCGCATGTTTAACAACAGTTCTCTGCGTTCCTCTCGGGGGAGGAGGAAGGAAAGGAGGTTCTCCAGGGGGTAAGCGAGGGGAACGGAGGCCGACACTCAACAGCCTCTTCGAACCAGGCAGCAAACTGCTTCAGGGGGTCCAGAGAGGTCAGCTGAGCCTCCTCAAATGCCTGGGAAGGAAGGGTTTTACTTCATTTCATAAACACACATATTGCTTAATGTGTATGTAGAACTATTCTAGGCGCTTTTCAAATATTAACTTATTTAATCCTCATCACAAAACACAGAACCCAGGAAGCAGGTTCTGTTAGCCCCATATCACAGGTGGGGACACAGGCAGGAGGAAGGAGACTGACTGACAGCTGGTGATGGACGATGAGTCGGGGCTTCCTGTCATGGGTGTCAAACCTATCATCTGGAAAACCCTTTTAAAAAAAAAAAAAAAGACAGATTCTGGCCTCTGCCCTTGTCAGGGGAAAACCGCATGTTTAACAACAGTTCTCTGCGTTCCTCTCGGGGGAGGAGGAAGGAAAGGAGGTTCTCCAGGGGGTAAGCGAGGGGAACGGAGGCCGCGAGGGGCTAGAGGTCCTCCCTCCTGCCCCGGGAGTGAGTCTGCCGCCCCCACGTTTCGCTCACCAAACACCGACAGGCTGACCGTCCCTGCGCTAAGCACGTCACACACCCGAGTCCACCGCTTCCCAGGTGAGGAGCGGAGGCTGGAGGTTAGGTCAACTGCCCCGGGGGTGCACCTCGCGGATGGAGGGCGGGCTCCAGCCGCGCCTTGCCCCCAGCACAGCGGCCTCCGACCCCGTCTGCGTCCCGGCTTCCCCGGAACCTCTTCCCCAGCGGTTGTCTCTGAACCCTCTCCTCTCCTCTCCTGGGGATGGCCTCAAGCCCCTGCGTCCCACCGGGTGGCCCCAGAAACCCCGCGGGGTTCCTCCCATCCGCCCTCCCCCCCGCCTCCTCCGATGATTTGCGACGCCTTGTTCCCCGCCCCCGCGGAGACCCCGCCCGGCGACGACACCTCTCGGTCCCCGCGGTAACTCTTGCGCATCGGCCCCAGATCCATGTCGGCACCACGGTTGCACAGGCGGCTGCACAGGTGACGAAGGAGGCGGGGCCGCTCGGCCAGTCGCCCGAACATCACGTTGACGCACGCGACGGGGCCGTTGGCCACGTGACCCAGCGTCGCCCGGCGCCGGGTTCCGGCATGTTTGGAACCAGTTGCTCAGTCCCGAGTCCACCCCCGGGAAGGAAGGTTTGTCCGTCTCCCAGCCCAGATACCTTATGTCCTCGGAGCCAATGGGAGCCCAGGGTCGGAGGAGGGAGACAGGCGCTGGGACTCCATTGGTCGGAGTTTCCCGGAGCGCGGCCAATGACGGCGAGAACAGAGGAAGCCAGCGGCCAATGGGCAGCGCCGCTGGGGGCGGGAGCAGGGAGATAAGGAAATTCTGTCACCGCGGTTAACACGCACGTGGAGGTTTGTTAAAGGTATCGGGCTGCTGCCTCCCGGGCCGGGGGCGGTGGGCGAGCCGCTGGGGGCTCGAAGGGAAGGGTCAGTGTGAAGTGGCTGGCCCCTGGTCGGTGCCCGAAGGCGGGCCTAGTGCAGGAAGTGTCCCTGCGGGGCAGGCTGGTGGCCTGGGAACGGACCAATGGAAATGGAATTAGGGGCCAGACCCTAAGGCAAGGGGGTGGGGAGACGGAGAAAGAGGACATCTGGTTTGGGGAAGAAATCAAGGCTTGAGAGTGGGAGAGGCTGAAGAGACTAGTGACCCCTCCAAATAGGTGCTGTGTAGTGTGTGTGTGTGTGTGTGTGTGTGTGTATTTGGGGGGGAGGCGGGGATGAGAAGGAAGACAGCTGAATGGGAAAGGGGAAGAGGGAAATTTGGGATCAAGCTGTCCCAGACCAGCACCGTCTTCCTCCTCCAGCTCTGAACCCCCTCTCTCCAGCCTCATTTCTTTCACCCCAGGCCAGAGCAGGCTGCTTTCTTTACTCATGGCCTCCCCTCTCCTGATGCAGCAGACCAGCCAGGTCGATGGAAAGCTTACCTCTGCCCCACCCCTCCCCCGCCTCCCCCTCTCTGCCGAGTTTCCCCTTTTTCACCTCTTGCCCTTCCTAGAGAGTTGGAGTTTGGTACCGAAGTCAATGCCAGCCATAGCTGAGGGCACGAGAGCAGGTGGCTGTGCCAAGCCATTTCCAGGATGCAGGGCTGAGAAGTGGGAAACCTGCCAGTGCCTACCCATTCCAGCTTTGGCCTGGCTGGGGCAGCCGTGGGTCAAGGCCTCTCTCTAGTCCTCGTTTCCACCATCATCAGGAAGGGGAGCTGCGAGAACCATCTAGGCAGGCACCCCAGGACTGTCAGGTAAGGGGACTTCCTGCCCTGCCCAGGTGTCTGCATGACAGCTAAGCTTCATAAAGCTCTACTTTCGATACCTGTCATCCTTTATCACGGGCACATAGCTTGAGCCAAATAGAATCTGGAAGACAAATTTGCTGCGAAGAAATAACACATGTCTCAAGGCTTAGTAATATGCATCTGTAGATTCTCCACTGGTTAGAATTTTTTGCTGCATTGTTTTCCTCCGTCAACATGATTGAGAGAGAGCTGACTGGACTTCCTTTCTTATTGAAGTTGTCTTTCCACGTATGAACATTGCTGTCCTCCCCTCCTCCCAGCACCTGCATTTAAATCTGTGTAAGCAATGATTAGTGCCCTTCAACTCAGTCGGTTTTGTTCATGGGCCCACACTCTTAGCACGCCTGGGATGTGCTACCCTGGACCCAGGATTCTAGGGCACCAAGACAAGGATAATTTGAATGGTTTTAATTAAACCATTACAGTACAGTTGACTCTTGAACAATGCAAGGGTTAGGGTCGCTGACCCCTCCCCAATTGAAAATTCACGCATAACTTTTGACTCCCCCCAAATTTAGCTACCAGCAGCCTACTGTTGGCCAGAAGCCTTACTGATAACATAAGCAGTCGATTACCACATGTATTATATGCTGTATTCTTAGAAAAAAGTAAGCTAGAGAAAGAAAATTTTATTGAGAAAATCATAAATAAGTAGAAAATACATTAACAGTATTGAAAAAAAAATCCATGTATACTGGTAAGTGGATCCATGCAGTTCAAAACCATGTTGTTCAAGGGCCAACTGTATAGATATTTATTCCTTCAGTTGACATTTGTTAAAGTCTTCTTTAGGACCAGGTACTGAGCTAGGTCTGAGCATACGAACATGAAGATGACACGGTTCCTGCCCACAGGGTTTTGTAGTCTGTAGGGGGAAGCAGATCTGTAAGCTGAAGAGTTACAGGTGCTTCTGTGAGGAGACGGGGAGCAAACAGGAGGAAGTGGCCTCTGGGGTTCCAGCAGTCAGGAATCTTTCGTAAAGGGAGCAGACATTGTATTTGTCTTAATGAGTATGTGTCTGCAGATGGACAGTGGAACAAGCGTGCCAGGAAGAGGGAACAATGTGAGTAAAAGCTGGGTGCCTTGGGGAGATTTGGAGCAGGGTGATCCTGCTGGAACGGGTGGTGAGAACGCGAGCCGGGCACTTAGGCAAGGGCGCGGCGTGCCAGCTGAGGATCAGGCAGATGGCATGGGTTAGGCTTTTAGACAACGATTCTTTTTTTATCCTTGGCTGTTGTCGAACCACAGTGTCTAATTCCTCTATTTTCAAGACCAGATGAGAAAAAGTAGATTCCAGCAGCCTCTCCCCTTCTCGGCAATTAGCGAGGAAGCTTGCAACTGGTTGCCTTGTACTATTTCCCCCTTTGTCTTGAGATAACAAGTAGGCTTGCATTGTGCTTTTCTGCTTCGTGGGATTTGGTGTCCGGATCACAAAGCAGCCCCGCAGTGCAAGAAGGAGTGGGGAACACACCCACTGGCAGTGCCTCTACTGCTGTACCCTCAGCTAGGGTTTTGCCTGTGTGGGAGAAATGAATTTTGTATTGTCACTGCTTTTTATTAAATACTTTGCCACCCTCCCCTCCCCACTTGGTAAATTTATTAATCTCTTCTCCAAAATCTTGGATAGAAAATAGATTGCAATATTTCATTGTACAGAGAGGCACACTGGTTTCTCCATATGAAACAAAAAGGCTGCAGGTGGGTTTGGGACTACGCTTTGCCTGTTTTCTTTCAAAGCCTTTTAAAAAATATTTATTTTTATTGATTTCAGAGCGGAAGGGAGAGATAGAAACATCAATGATGAGCCCTGACTGGTTTGGCTCAGTGGGTAGAGCGTCAGCCTGTGGACTGAAGGGTCCCGGGTTTGATTCTGGTCAAGGCCATGTACCTTGGTTGCGGGCTCGATCCCCAGTAGGGAGTGTGCAGAAGGCAGGTGCTCGGTGTTTCTCTCTCATCGATGTTTCTAACTCTCTGTCTCTCTCCCTTCCTCTCTGTAAAAAATCAGTAAAGATATTTTTAAAAAATCAATGATGAGAGAGAATCATCGATCAACTGCTTCCTGCATGCCCCGTATTGGGGATCAAGCCCTGACCGGGAATCAAACCATAATCTCCTGGTTCATAAGTCGATGCTCAACCACTGAGCCACACCAGCTGGGCATTCTTTTGCATATATGTTCTGAAATCATCCTTTAGTCTAAATGATTGGATTATATATTTCCATGATAGCTTAGTGGTTGTGTTTTGGGACCTGGTGACCAAGTGGATGGTGGGTGAAGGAGGTCAGGACACTGCAGTGTTGTCCAAACTGAAGCAGGACCCTAGCGCCCGAGTATGTGGGTGGGCGGAGATGGAGAGGAGGGGAATCAACTCACCGGGGTGACTTCAGGCGACATGGGCGGTGCTGTTCATTGAAGTGGGGCATGTTAGAGGAGGAGGTTTGGCGGGGAGAGGAAGTCACCGTGGAGTGCGAGGGTTTATGGGACACCCACGTTTGGTCCGATTATATAATTGAGTCTGGAGTTTAGGAGAGAGGTCTGGGCCAATGAGACCAGGTTAGGTGTCATGAGCCACCGAAGTGGCACCTGAAACCATCGGGGACGGTGAGCATGTCAGAGGGTCTGGGAGAGTTAAGGACAGTGGGGGAGGGGAGAGGTGCAGGATGATGGAAATGATACAGTGCTTAGCTTTCCAGGGGGCTGATGGCAGGCTGTGTGTGTGTGTGTGTGTGTGTGTGTGTGTGTGTGCGCGTGCTGGGGCCTCTAAGCTCGGGAATTCTTGGGCCCAGCTTGGGGTGAACTCAGGACACACCGAAGGGTGGGTGCTTGGTGTTCTGCCAGCAGATGCCTGAGTCCCAAGTATGGTTATCAGGGGACCCAGAGGAGAGATGCAGAGGAGACTGACTTACCTGAGTGTCCTGCCTGTGGTTATGGGGTTGACGCCTCACACGATTCTTGCATGTGCTCATGGGTCACTTTGCAGATACATCCTATGGTTTTCATACGTGTTCCCCATTAGGAGCTCCTTAATGGGATGGACTGTGTCACTGACTTTCTCTGGCTCCTTCTCAGCATGCCAGCCAGGAAGTGCTAATCTGTCATGTTTATGCGTAAACTGTTTTGTTAAGCCTCTCTGTAGCCAGTGCTAGGCATTGTGAGTAGGGCTTGGGTTGTTTTTTTGTGTGTGTGGTTTTGTGTTTTGTGGGGGTTTTTTGCACCCGGTGGGAGCCTGGCCAAGTGTCCTTGTTGGCTGGAGGGATGTTAAGCTGAGTGAGGTCTCAGGGCACCAGTCTCCTTTGTGGCACTGGCTGCGTTGTCATTAGCGTGTGGGCCACAGGTAGGAGGCTGGATAGCAGGTTCCCAGGCCGGCCCAAGGATGTGACCTGGCGATTCTTAGTTTCGTGGAGAGATCCTGAGTGTTGGTAGGTATTTGACTCCCTTCTCCAGCCCCGGTTCCCTGCCGTTTCCCACTACGGTTTGCTTTCTTTTCACCCGCATCCCTGTTCTTCATTCCATCTTCCCTGATCCACTTCCTGCCTCTTCTCCTCCCCGAGGACCCCTTCACTAGGACACCCAGCTGCCACCTGTCCTGAGATTCCTGTAGTTCCTTTAGTGGCTTTCTCCCAGCCCCAAGGCCTTGGTCAGGTTACAAGAGGTCTCTGTCCTGAGAGGGTGCGTTAGGTTCCCATGTAGGCCTCAGCCACATCCATGAGCCAGGAGCCCCTGATGGGTCCAGGGACCTGAGATGCTGCAAGTGGCTCCCATCATCATACTCACGTAGGGCCTCAGTGAGCCCCCAAAAGGTGATTGAAGAAATGGACTGAGTAGTTTGAAGGAAGCCTGAGTTCTATTTGCTGGTTTGACTTTTTTTTTAAGGGCAATCTGCCTGGATTTGCCTTCAGTATGGGGAGAACTTCCCCAGCCCTCTTTTCTTTCCGGTTTATAATTCTAGGATCTGGAATCAAAGAGCTGCTGCTGTGTTGAGCATCACTGAGCAGACAAGATGGGGCAGGGAGGGTGGCTTTGGTACAGATGACCCTGAGGATGGAATGTGGGCAGCATGGCCCTGCACTCCCAAGCTGCTGGGGATAGCCTGCCCCCAAATTTCCATTTTTAGCCTGCCCATCAGGTGTCCTGGGGGTGGCTCTAGCCTGGACAACAGTCCACCACCCCCTGCAACTCACAAGTAAATTAATGGATGGGCTGCAGCAGATGAGGGTTAATTTGCCACCAGGTTTCTCCATTCTGCCCTCATGCCATTTCCTGGGCTAGGCAGAATACATTCTCTTGCCCGCTTCCTAACGCGGGCATCCCATGGGAGGCAGAGACGGCCAGGCGTAACTTTGGAACCTGCCTCGTGGAGAAGGGGAATCCCAAGTGTCGGCACTCAGTTCTGCCCTCGGGGCTGGCACCCTCATTTCCAAAGGATGCCCAGGGGTCGGTCAGTTTCCGCACTGGAAGCAGATGACTTGGAATCAGCTCTCAGGAAAGGATGATTCCTTGTGCCTGATAGCCAAGGCAATGGGGAACGTGGGAGAAAGAGGTCCGTTTGTTAATATTCCCCTTCTCTCCACCAATCCTAATTCAGAACTCAGCGAGGCATTTGTTTTCAGTCGCACCATCCACACGAGAGGAAGAGAGAAATACAGCCCCGTCTTCCACCTGCCAGTGAAGCGATGAGATGCCGGGCTGAGGGGCTCATTATGAGGCTTCTGTGTCAGAGTTGGTCTGGTATCACTCCAAGGACTTAAGTATGGGTAGGACGGGGCTTCCTGCCTGATCACGAAGTGATGGAGACAGAGAACCTGTGATCCGTCTGAGATCCGGCTCCCTTTTATTTCTCCAGCGGAAGTGGGTGAGGGTGGACTGGCGTTAAGGAAGAGCTGTTTGCTTGCAAATGCAGCCGCTGGTGACAAAGGAAAGAGTGAGGGAGTGGATAGCTCCAAAGGAGCCTGGGCGCTCCTGCACGGAACAGCGACCCTGGGTGCACCCTTCAAGGTGAGTAAAAAGGCACCGTCCGTGTAAGGAGAGCACATGCTGTTCTTTATCTGCTTGAGAATAACTCTCTCCCTTCAGCCCAGTTGCTCTCAGCATCCCGCCCGTGTACTCCAACCAAAATCTCCGTAACATCACAACCCTGACCTCCTTCATACCTCTCTGCTTCCCCCGCAAATCCCCACCAAGATGTGAATCTGCAACACTTGGTAAAAACAAAACAGCTCACTGCCCCCGCTGGTGCTGGGGTGAGGGGTAGGAGAAAAGCAGAATCTGTGGCCAGGGTCCTCTCTCGGATAGAGATGGGCTCCAGGCCTGGCTCTCCACCCTGGGAAGGGATCTGGGTCCTTAGGGAATTTCGTTTTCTCCAGACTCTTTAGCCTCTGGAAATGACAGAGCCAGGCCCCTTTGGCTATCTCTCCCAAGTGAGAGCAAGACCTGTGTCTGGACGTTGGAGAGTTGAGTGGAAGAAGCAGCTTGCTGGTAAGGGAGACATTGCTGTGACTTGAGTCTGAACAGTGTGCCTGCTTTGATCTGGGCAAAACTGGCTATAGAAGAACAAAGCAGGAACACCTATGCTAGGCCTGTCCCCCTGGAGGCCCCACCCAGGTGCTCTGGGGGCTGGTGCCAATGCTATGAGGTCTATGTGGCTGCGACCCTTTTCAGGCCAGGAGAGGAAGGTCCTGCCTTGGTCCCAGGTGGACCACTGAGACTAGGGTTCCCTCCCCTCAGTCCCCTCTCCAAGCTCTATGAGGTCAAAGACAAAGGAAGCTGCACTGCCAAGTTGCGGATTTTGCCTCAGGCAACTAAATTTATTAGCAAGAAAAAATTTTTGTCAGCCCAATGCTGAACAACAAAGTACATCGTTAATAAAGGATAACAAATCTGTCAATCATAAAACATACCTCAAGCAGTTACAACTAAAAATAAAGTTGTATTTTATTAATTTAAAAGCCTCAAAAATAACAAGCAATATGTTTTTAAACATGTAGTAGACACAATTGTCTATTATACAATATACACTGTACATAACTAGAGCTTGGGTTGGTAGGGGTAGGTGAGATGAAGGGAGAGCGGAAAGGTTCAGGATGTGAAGTTTTTATCTGAATCCAGATTCAAATTGAAATGCTGTGTCATTTAGAAAAGAGAACTGCTAGTGAGAAAAAAACCCATATGCTCATCACTGCCCCCCAAAACCCTAAACTGAAAGCAGGCATGGGGGAGGTGAGTAACAAGTATAGGAGGAAGGGAGCAATTAAATAAAACTTTAAAGCACACACAATACACAGTGTTCATTATCTGAAATAGAGTATAAGGCAACGTTCTCCATAGAAAAAGGGGGATCAGGGAGTCCGTGGTAGTTTCATTTTTAAATAGAAAGTTGGAATGTGCTGGAGAAGAGTTGTGGCAGGGCGGGGCATGTGGAGTGGAGGTGGCCTCTTGAGCCTGGCAGGAGGTGGGTGCCGGTGGTGCCCTGGGTGCAGGGCCCGAGGCGGCTGAGGTGCCGGGGTCAGGGAGGTGCAGGAGAGCGGGGCATGGCACGATGATGCGACTCTCGCAGTGTTGGGGGGGGGGAGGGGAGGACTCACTTTGCTCCTCGATGGAGTGAAATTCATGTTTTTCCTTTGGAAATAAAGGTTCCCACTCGTCCTGGTTTAGAACGTCTCATTGGGCAGAGCCAGTGTCCCCGGTCTGGTGAGAGGCAAGGGCCAGGGCAGAGCCAAGGGCTTCAGCAGAGGCGAGTGTGGGGCAGCAGAACCCCTTCCTGTGAGGACAGTTGCAAAACAGGAGGGAGGGGCTGAGGGCAGGCCCAGGACCGCTGGGGCCTCCTTTCCACCAGGGGGGTTGCATCTTCGGGCTTCCCGCCTCAGTGGGCCTTACAAGTTCTTCGTGACCAGGTGCGTCTTGTAATGTTTGGTGAGGTGATCACTCCTCATGAAGCGCTTCTGACACTGGGCACACTCAAAGCGTTTGTCCCCTAGGAAGAGGAGATGGCCATCACTCACAGAGCTCATTCACAGACTATCCCAGCCCCCCAAGAGGAGAGGCACACGTGACATCAAGCTTGTGATGTCAAAAACAATAGTGATTGCGCCCTAGCTGGTTTGGCTCAGTAGGTAGAGCGTTGGCCTTGCAGACTGAAGGGTCCCGGGTTCGATTCCGGTCAAAGGCATGTATATTGATTGCAAGTTCTCTGACCCTGGTCGGGGTGCATGCAGGAGGCAACCAATCGATGTGTCTCTCTCACATCAATGTTTCTGTCTCCCTCTCCCTTCCACTCTTTCTAAAAATTAATGGAAAAAAAAATGTCCTCGGGTAAGGATTAACAACAACAACAACAACAACAACATCATAATAATAATAGTGATTGGACCCATAAATGAGTGAAAATAGTGAAACGATTTCAGAACAATCATTCAGGAAATAATAATAGGAAAGGCAATATGGGGTAGCAATTAAGAGTGTGGACTTGGTAGTAACAGCTCAATGTAGTGCTGTTGCATCCTTGAAAATCTGAAATCATAATACCTGTAATTGAAATAGATGGGCTAGCCCAGCTGGTGTGGCTCAGTGGTTGAGTGTCGACCCAGGAACCAAGAGGTCAATGGTTTGATTCCTGGTTGGGGCACATGCCCTGGTTGCAGGCTTGATCCCCAGTAGGGGACATGCAGGAGACAGTCAACTGATGATGTTTCTCTCTCATTGATGTTTCTATCTCTCTCCCGCTCTTTCTCAAATCAATAAAAACATTAAAAAAAAAAAAAGAAGAAGAAGAAGAGAGAGAAATAATAGATGGGCTAGCCCTAGCTGGCTTGGCTCAGTGGATAGAGCGTCAGCCTGTGGACTCAAGGGTCCCTGGTTCTATTTGGTTGTGGGCTTGATCCCCAGTGGGGGGCATGCAAGAGGCAGCCAATCAATGATTCTTTCTCATCATTGATGTTTCTCTCCCTCTCCCTTCCTGTCTGAAATCAATAAAAATATATTTAAAAAAATAATAGATTGGGCTAAAGTTGTAGCTCCTATCAACATTACTCGGGATTATTCTATAACTTGTCTTTAATGTAGCAATGTATAGTTTCATCGATATGATTATATTTCAAATGGGGGGGGGAGTGTGGATTTGGGAGCCTGCATCTGAACCCAGCTCCACTAGCTGAGACCGAGCCACCTCTCCATGCCTCAGTAAAATGGGCATGATCGAAGCAACCTCCCCATAGAGTTGTTCTGAGGATTGAATTAGTCGGCTGTGAAGTGCGCAGTACAGTGCCTGGCATACGACGCTGGTGCTTGTCACATAAATAACTGCAGCTATGGAAGAAGTCATCGAGGCTGCACGATGCTTCGGGAAACACCGTGTAAAGCAATGGCTAGAAAGCATTTCCTGGGGAGGCTCGGAGCCGAGAAGACAGTCTGTAGCCCCTGCTCAGGGTGGCAGTTCCTCGGCAGGGCCAGGAATCTGGATGCCACTGGGGGCCATGGAGTGGGGCTGCGGGGAGTGGTGGGGGGAGGACCTGTGTGGTTGCAAGCCTGCCAGGGAAGGGGGGAGAAGCCGTCTGGGAGGCAGTGTGCCACTGGGGGAGGGAACAGACCTGTGTGGGTGCGAGCGTGCCGCTGGAGTTCATCACTTCGTGTGAACCTCTTCCCACAGAAGAACCAGTTGCAGACAAAGGGCCGCTCGCCGGTGTGCAGGCGCACGTGGGCCCGGAGCAAGGATGTCTTCCGGAAAGTCTTGCCACAGTCGGGGATATGGCACACGTGCTTCTTCTTGCCCTGCTCTCCAGACCTGGGAATGGCGAGCGGGAGGGAGGGAAAGGGAAAAGTAGTGAGGAAGGAAGAGAAGATGGGGGCAGGATGGGATGGAGAGAGGATGTGGGGCAGGTCAGAGAGCACAGAGGAGGTGAGGAGGCAAGGTGGTGTGGAGTCGCTACCTTGCCCCCCCCGATCTGTGTCCCAGGAAGGCGCTTGGGGAACAGGCACATGCCAGGCTGCCAGGCTGGCTCCCATTACCTCTTGTCCCCATCCTTGCAGTTGGGACATGTGCAGGCCATGCGGCGCCGCTTCTCCCCGGGCTGGGCCTCTCCAGACAGGGCCTGCTCCATCTGCAGCTGGATTTGGGTGGGGCTCAGCCCACTGATGGTCAGGTTGTTCCCAGAAACATTCTGCACCGTCAGCTGCTGCTGCCCTGTGGGGAGCGGTAGGGCATGGTTGGGGTGAGGAAGCCTGAAGGGACAGAGCCGGGAGCCTGACACCCTCCTTCCCTTCTGCACATGATAAGGATAACCGGAACAGCTAATGCTTTTGAGAGCCTGTTATATGCCAGATACGCCTTCAACCTTCACAGTCCTATGAAACAGATACATTATCCTCCTTTCACAGCTGAAGAAACTGAGGCCCAATAACATATCAAGGTCACACAGCTAGTAAGTGGTAGGACTCGGGTCTGAACCCAGGCAGTTGACATCAGCATCATTGTGCTGAACCACCACACCACACCAGCCAAATGTGCTTTCACGTGTTTTAATTGGGAAGGGTCTTGTCTTGAGGGGTGTTTCTTCCAGAATCTCCTCCAGCCTTAGGCCTTTGTGAGATACCTGCTCTCAGGAAAGTCTCCAGGGATTTCTGTTTATAAGAGTAAGAGCCAGGCTGGTGTGGCTCAGTGGTTGAGCGTTGACCCATGAACCAGGAGGTTAGGTGTGATTCCTGGTCAGGACACATGCTGAGGGTGGGGGGTGGGTTGCAGGCTTGATCCCCAGTAGGGGGCGTGTAAAAGGCAGCCAATCAATGATTGTCTCTCATCACTGATGTTTCTATCCCTCTCTCCCTCTCTCTGAAATCAATAAAAACATATTTAAAAAAATAAAGAAGACAGTTCTGAGGGCTTTGGGGAAAAAACCAAGTCCTCTAGGACTTGCATAAAGCCTTTCAAAGCAGGGGAGTGCTGCTGACCTATTGCTGGTGTTCAAGTGCCACTACCCTGTAAAGGCCTTCACCTGGCTAAAGAAGGCAAGGCAAGGAACCGTTTTTGCCAGGTAGCTACAATATTCCTTTGCTGATTTGCAACGCTGCTTTCATACTGTAAATATTACCAAATATTCCCACTCAGCAGAAGTGAAGCACAAGCCATTCCCACTGCCAAAGGCTCCTTCCTGTCCTTCCAACGTTAACTCAAGGCTTTCCTCATTCTGGAAGTCTTCCTTCAAGTTTCTTTACCCAGGGCCTCCCTTGAAGATGTATCTGTCTTTGGTCTGTACCAAACGAATTTGCCTTTGGTGTTAGCTGGAGTTTTCTCCTAGCATATCTTAGTCTCTCCACCATATTCAAGGTCTTCAGCTGTAAGTTGGGGCCAATAGCATCTTACACTATCTCGCAGGGCTAAGGACCGAGTGGACACGCTTTTAAGCGGGAAAGGATGAGACAAGTGTCAGGTATTATCCTCACTCCTGTTCCTGGGAAGCACGGGGCTGGCGCACAGTCCGATGCGAGGGATGTGCAGGCACTACCCACG
The DNA here is from genome assembly GCF_000412655.1 of Myotis brandtii. Taxonomy (NCBI): domain Eukaryota; kingdom Metazoa; phylum Chordata; class Mammalia; order Chiroptera; family Vespertilionidae; genus Myotis; species Myotis brandtii. The sequence continues at coordinate 6,229,051 of NW_005355708.1, read as the reverse complement.
CCCCAGCCCAGGGGTCTTCCCTCACCGCCGGCGTTGGTGATGGTGACAGGCACGCCCTGGACTTGGACACCATTGATGTTGATGGTCTGCATGGCCTGGGCCGCCGCCGCCAGCTGGGCTGCATTCAGGCTGATGATGCTCCCGGCAGGGGCGATCTTTGGCAGGGGACGCTCTTTCCGGAGAATTGCGGCTGAGTGTTTTTTGCTGGTCCCGCTCGGATGGGGAGCACGGGGTGCAGGACTGCTACAGGTGGTGGCAGAGGTGGGTGCAGCTGTTGCTGGGGAGCTGTCCTGGAGAAGGACCGTCTGCACCTCACCGGAAGGCGTACGGAAGTAGACCTGGGAGGGACCAGAGAGAAAAAGTCAGTGTCCCAGGAGAGTCTGGTTCCCGCACTTACTGCCCACCCCAAACGATACTGACTCTGAACATTCAGATCAACTCGGGAAATGCATCAGCAGCATCTTCAAAGGCAAGCTGAGTGGAGCGCTAGCCAGTTAGTGCTAAGGAGAGGAAGGCAGGTGCAGAGGGTGTGCGTGGTACCTGAGTAGGCGTTGGCTCGGCCGCCTGGATCTGAAAGTTCTGGGAGGGCTTCTGGGGGACAGTGGGGAGGGTGGCAGATGCCGCCTGCACCACTCTCAGGGCCTGCTGGGGGATCTGCACCACCTGCTGCTGCTCGGCCTTGGGGGGCACCACCTGGACCTGCTGGACCACAGCTGGCTGGCCCCCGCCAGGGCTCTGAACAATGAGCAGGTTGTTTCCTGCCTGGATGATGTTGTCCGCCGTGGTCTCGATCAGCACCGTCTCCACCTGCTCAGCCACAGCCACCGAGGGCTGGGAGGCAGGAAGACTCTTCTTCCGGGCTTTCTTATTCGTCTTGGACAGCGGGATGGGAGGGCTCTCCGTGAGGAGCTGAGTGGAGGCCCCGGTGTCGCTGGTGTTCACAAGGTTGTTGACAGGCAGAGTAAGTGTCACGTTGCCACCCCCACCCGTCAGCTTCACCACATTGGCCCCGCTCTGCACGGGGGTGGTAGTTGTACTTGACTTCTGGGCAGGGGCTGGCTTGATGGGGACAGGCTTGTGACCGGATGGTGAGGGGGTGATGATGGCTTGGTTGGTGCCAGGGATGATCTGGATTTGGTTGGCGAGATTGGGCTGTACTTGGATGGTCTGGCCACTGCTCGCCTGAATCTGAGAGACTGCCTGGTACTGGATGTTGGCATTTGCTCGGGTCCCTTTGTTAATCACAGTGGGATTCTGGATGGCGAACACCAGCTGACCCCCAGGATAGGATGTGCTCAGTTGTGACCCTTGAATCTGAAGTATGTTTCCTTTGGAGGACAAGATTCCAAAGCTATTCTTGCCGGGGCTGAGAGGGAGAGGGGCAGGTTTGATAGGGACCAGTTTCCGTGGTGTGGGCTGTGGGGGAGCAGGAGGTGTCACAGCAGCCTCAACAGCTGGAGGCCCAATTTTGCTACATGTTGCAGCAAGCAGGGCTAAGGGAGATGGCTGGGAATCCTGCAAAAAACCCAGAGGAGAAAAGGAGTGAGACATGAGGGCCTGTAGCCCAGCCACCCTCTGCCTGTTTTGATCCTCTCCTCTTGGCAGGTTCCTCCCCACTTCCGCGGCAGGCAGGGTGCCAGCACCCTCCCCCTGCAATGGTCCTGTTGTCCCTGCTGGTTTCTCCATCCTATATAATAAAACCCTAATATGCAAATCAGCCAAACAGCAGCAGACCAGTCGCGATGACGCACTGACCACCAGGGGGCAGACGCTCAATGCAGGAGCTGCCCTCTGGTAGTCAGTGCACTCCCACAGCAGCAGAACCGCTCAGCCAGAAGCCGGGCTTACGGCTGGCGAGTGCAGTGGCCGAAGCCTCTCTCCCACCTCTGGACCCCTCAGGGGATATCCGACTGCCAGCTTAGGAGATATCCCCCGAGGGGTCCCGGACTGCGAGAGGGTGCAGGCTGGGCTGCGGGACCCGTCCCTCCCCCAGTGCACGAATGACGTGCACCGGCCTCCACTTGAGTAATAAGGGAGAAAGGGTGGGAAATGTCTTTCTCAGGAGGGAGTGCCCCAGAAGCACCCAGGACAGGGTGAACTAACAGCATGAGCTGGCCACTTACTCCCCACTGGGCACAGAACCACCCTGAGCTCGTACATGGAGTTCCGTTGGCTCACCACAGCGATTAAGGGATCCCTGATTCCTCAACTGAGGAAGGGAGAGAGGGAAAGGAAAAGGGAGGAGCAACAAGAGGAGTAAACCCTCTGGACAAGTGTTTTCTAGGGACATGACTTCACTGACCAGGGAAGGCTGCTCTTTTGAGGCTACAAGGGAGTCTCTGGGCTGTGGGGACACAGTCTCTATTTTCCTTCTATGGTCAGTGGAGTCTAGTGGAAGAGACCTTGAGTTTAATCCTGCTTTTCCCCCTGACCCAACTGTGGCACCTTAGGTTAGTGGCCATGGTTTCTTAGTTCAGAAACAGTAGATAACAACTTTCCCCCTGGTCTCCTGTCCTGGGGTGTTTACAGTGAGTGCTCAGTCTGTTTGAATGGCAGCTTCAGGAGTCCTTCCAGGCTGATGCGGCCCCCCACCCTCAGAGCCCACTCACCTGGGTGCTGGAGGCAGCGGGCTGCAGGTAGTCACTGGGACTGACAGCAGCAGTGGCAGCCATGCTGGTGTGTGGATCTGCTGGAAGAAAAGAAAGTAATGCACAAAATGCCCCCAAAGAACCCAAACCCACTTGCCTGGTATTTCCGTTTTGTCTCTTTGCTGCCGCTTCTCTAAGAGCTTTCCCCACACTGACCCACTCAAGCTGAGCAACCTGCATCTTTTCAGCAGGTGCCCTTCTCCTCTCCTCAGACTCAGCCATCCACGGCTGTGAGGACAGCTGGTCCTGCCTTCCCTGGACTGTCCCCTCCAGCCAACATAAAGCCTGAGATAACACGAAGATGCTGAGATTATACCAGGAGCAGCTTCCGTAACTGCACCGTGAACCTATGGAGCCCTCTCTGTGGGGCACTGCTGACTCTCCCGAGGTCAGAACCCCTGCATGGTGGGTGGGGAAGCCCCCTCCCCCAGCTACTCCTCCAGCCCTGACCCAGGTTTCCTGCTCTGCTGCTGTGGCCAGACGCCACGCCAGCCTGGAAGAGAAGCTTGGCTCAGTCAGGATCCCTGACGAGGAGGACACATCTACTCCATGCCCAAGTCCTGGGTGCTTTATGCTCAGCCTTCACCACAAAGGCCCAACGGCCCAGGTATTGATCTATAGCATATGGAGAAGTGCTTTATGTGAATTTACACTTCAATGTAAGACAATAGGTATCACCTGGTTGGCCCAATAGGTATCACTAAGACTAGGTAGCTAATCACTGAATATAATGAGAATAAAGATAGAGTAAATTCTATTTTTGTTTAAATGTGTATGTATTTCAATATATGAATATAGCAGGAAAAAGTCTTAAATTGCTAAAATGTTAAAAACCATTATCTCCTGGTAGTTGGATTTTGCTTGACTAAGAGAATTTTTCTCCTTGTTTTTCTCTGTATTTTGTCATTTTCTCACAATAAATGTATTCTATTGTACTCTTTTTAAAATAAAGGAAGATAAAGAACATTGAGGAAGTAATTAAAGGAATCTCTGCTCTGAATTAAGTCTCACCTAAGATAAATATAAGATAGGTAAAATGGAAATCATGAGAATTGGGGGAAAGAATTTAAGCCATCTTACAGTTCATACATCACTGAAGAAAAAAGGACACAGGGCAGAGTCTAACTTGTATCCTAGACCCTTAGAAAGTAGATTTTGGGAAGTACAGAAACAAGAAGGGTATTAATTACTTCAGAGGCTCAAAAAGGCAAAATGGCTTAGGCATTGAGCCCCTGCTGGGCATCTATTGAGGAGAGGAGAGGTTGGGGAGAAAGTGGAACAATTCAATTTTCGCTGGCCTCTGGCTTCTCTCTATGGGAGAAGGGTGGTTGTTGTTTTTTTAAAATATATTTTTATTGATTTCAAAGAGGAAGGGAGAGGGAGAGAAAGATAGAAACATTAATGATGAGGGAATCATTGATCAGCTGCCTCCTGCACGCCCCCTACTGGGGATTGAGCCTGCAACCTGGTATGTGCCCTTGACCAGAATCAAACCCGGGACCCTTCAGTCCGCAGGCTGACGCTCTATCCTCTGAGCCACACCAGCTAGGGCTGGGAGGAAGATTCTTAAATGGGAAAAGGTGAAGAAAAGGTGAATGGGGGACTGAATCAGGACAGGTGATGGACTAGTAAGAAGGAACACCAACGCCTTAAATGGTTCCCAGGCTCTAAGGCCACACAGCAGCACTTCAGAGGAGGAGAGACTTTGTAGCACAGGAGTAAAACGAGTGAGGAGCCAGAGGGCAGCTCCGGGCAAAACCCAGAGTAGAGGGAGATCTGGAAATATTAGACTCTGATCCTTGTCAAAACCCTAGAATGAATGATTGACCAGCACTACAATTACTGAGGTAAGGGAGCAGGACAGTAATCATAGGAGTAAGCACACGGCTGCAAAAAACGTCTGTCATCCTGAACAAACCTGTTTTGTGGGGGTTTGGCTGGATACGTCAGAATGGTATACGCTGCACATTTTCTTTCAACAAGGCACCTGGATGAAATTTTTGTAATATTCTGATAAGAAGGGAAGGCATTGCAGGCAGGATAACAGTCTATTTCGGGGGCTAAGTTGAACGTGCCTCCACCTAAGTGTTGAGATCCATGCTGTCTAGCTGGCTGCTGCGAGGTCAACCAGGGTGCCTCACACTAGGGATGGGGCCCAGGACCAGGGTCTGCAGGCTTCTCCTCAGAGGCTCCAGCTCTCTCTACCAGAATGTTTTGTTCTTGTTTTCACTGTGAAGATTATCTTTTAAAAAGGAACAAATACTGTAGGTCGCTGGGTGATTGTTGCTTACCCCAGATTTGCACATTTCAGGGCCGATGTGTGTATTTACAACTGCACTAGTGCCAAGTGGTACTATTCTAACGGCGTGGGCTAATTAAGACAACTTAATTCTGCATTTAACTCATTCGATACATTTGTGCAACGTGAGGGATGACAGCTCTTCAGAAACTGGGAGGATTGTCTCTCCTCACTAGCCACTGCAGGGTGGGCGTGCGGAAGCCACGGAGGCCATGGTGTCAAGTCTGTGCCGTGCTTATGTTGACAACAGCGATTCAAGTTCACACTAATGTCGTCCTCCCAGAATGTTGTCGTCGGTTTGAATTTTACTGGCTTTTGGGTAGTTATTTAATTAATTTTATAGGAGCTAGATCAGTGAGTTGATACACAGATTTATGTGAGTACATAATTAAGTTGTAGCATTATAATGAAAACAATCTAAGTTGACTCAAAACATCTTTTCTCTACAGCAGCGTTCAAACTATTCAGACCATGAACCACAGCTATAAAAACAATTTACATCAAGATCCAGTGCACACACACTCACACATACACCCACACACTTCCTTGTCCCGTGCTCATGCAATAAGAGTTTCCAGATGCCCTAGCCAGTTTGGCTCATTCTCTCATCATTGATGTTTCTCTCTCTCTCTCTCTCCCTTCCTCTCTGAAATCAACATATATATATAAAGTTTCCAGAAACAAAATATGCCCTTACTACATGTGATGGACTTTGATATTTTCCTACTCTATTTCGTATTTTTAAACTATTTTTAAAAATTGGTTTTTAGAGCTCTGGCTGGTTTTGCTCAGTGGATAGAGCATTGGCCTGCAGAATGAAGGGTCCTGGGTTTGATTCCAGTCAAGGGCACATGCCTGGGTTGTGGGCTCGATCCCCAGTGGGGGGTGTGCAGTAAGCAGCCAATCAATGATTCTTATCATTGATGTTTCTATATCTCTCTCTCTCCCCTAAAATCAATAAAAAATTTAAAATTAAGAATTGATTTTTAGAGAGGAAGGGAAAAAGAGAGAAACGTCAATGTTTTTATTGATTTTAGAGAGAGAGGAAAGGAGAGCAGGAGAATCATTGATCAGCTGCCTCCTGCACACCCTCTACTGGGGATCAAGCCTGAAATCCAGGCATGTACCCTGACCGGGAATCAAACCCATGACCCTCTGGTTCATAGGTCCATGCTCAACCACTGAACCCATGCCAGCAGGGCCTAGGCTTTTATTTTTAAACTAGAGGCCCGGTGCATGAAATTCATGCACAGGTAGGGTCCCTAGGCCTGGCCAGCTATCAGGGCCAATCAGGGCCTTCCCTCGGGCTACCAGCTTGGGCCTCCCTTCATTCCGTGCCACCCCTGGTGGTCAGCACATGTCATAGCGAGCGATTGGGTCTCCCGGTAGAACTCCCTCGGGGACAATTTGCATATTAGGCTTTTATATATATAGATGCTGATTGTGACTCACTAAATTGCTTTTGTGCCACAGAGACTGGAAATTGCTGCTTTAGAGTAGTCTAACCACCTCCCAACTTTGGAAAACTGTCCAACGACTTAGTAGGCACGTTCAATTTGCAGATGTCACAAGACTGAGAAGGATTGCAAACACAATGGGTGTCAGTATTAGGGTTCAAAGAGCTCTTTAAAAAATGGTATGTGCAGAAGGCTCCAGACCTAAGTGAGAATTTGTACTGTGCTAGCCATCAGCACCCTCTATAAAACATAGGTAGTCATCCTCATGGGATTCCAGGAGGCATCAACAATTGATATGAAAAGCATTAATCATGTAGTGGGTAATCAGTAACTGGTGGTTTAAACTTTAAAGTTGAATAAATTCTTAAGATTTTTAAAAAAGTAAGATGTAGCCGTAGCTGGTTTGGCTCAGTGGATGGAGCATCAGCCTGCGGACTGAAGGGTCCCAGGTTCGATTCCGGTTAAGGGCATGTATGTTGGTTGTGGGCACATCCCCAGTGGGGGCTCATGGGATTCCAGGAGGCATCAACAATTGATATGAAAAGCATTAATCATGTAGTGGGTAATCAGTAACTGGTGGTTTAAACTTTAAAGTTGAATAAATTCTTAAGATTTTTAAAAAAGTAAGATGTATATAGGACAGGAAGACAGAGCTTAATCGTGAGCCTCATGTGAAAAAGCTGCAGTGGTTTTAACTCAAAGCTAAACAGGCGCCAACAGAATCTTGATGCGGTTGCCAAAAAAGCTACTGCAATCTTGCACTGCATTTCCCAAAGTTCAATCACAGAAGAAGAAAAATAATAGTCCTAGTGTGTTCTGCACACTTGGGCTACATACATCTGAGTGGCATGTTTCATTCTGAGGGACATTTTGAAAGGGGGCTTTGCAGTAGGAGCTGGTTCAGAGAGCAGCAGCAATGGTTGTGACCAGGGTGCCCGAGCAGCAATATCCACCAGGGTATTATATTCCATCCTGGGTTCAAAGGGTGGAACCAAGATTTCAGGATGGAAATTTCAAGAAGGCAGATTTCAGATTAAGAGGGAAACTTTCAAAAGATGGAATAAGTTGCCTTTTGAAGTAATGTTCTCCCTTCTCTGGAACCATTTAGCCTGAGGCAGAGTAAGTGTCTGTTGGAGTCAGGATGTCTAGATGGGGTGGGAAGTTGGACTGAATTGCCTTTTAGATGTTTACAATTCTCAGACCACGTTACTGATAAAAACACAAGATGAGTTAGCTGCTGGCAGGGCTGGAAAGGGAAAGCAGAGGCTTTCCCAGGAGGCTCCCTGGGCTCAGGTTCACTTAGCTAAACTTGGTGAATGACTCTCCCTGAGACATCGTCGGTTATGAAACGGAAGGACATCAGAACAGGACAGAGTGCAAACAAAATGAAAACTGGCCTAGAGCTTCTTACTCACCTGCCTTTCCCATCTCCCTGTCTCCCGCTGCAGTCATTACTACCCTGGACTCCAACTGTTTGGAGACCTGGCGGGGCTCTGAGTGAGCCTTCAGTTAGGAAGCCACAGCAGAATCTACCGAAGCAAGCTGCAGACTGCTGGCGCTCGACGTTGCACCATTTCAATTTGGTTTCATTTTCCTCCCCAGCTGGCTCTTGAAATACTCCTCTAGATTGCAAGCCGATGTTTGTATCTCTCCTAGGATCACTCAGAGTTTTGTGGCCCCTGGGCAACCAAAACAGAGAGGATCTCGCTCCCCGCCATTGCAGAATTATACCGAGATTAACCATAAAAGGGAGAAGAGAAGCATTTCCCGTTGGTGTCTGGAAATGAGAAGTGGTTAAGAAATGGCGCAGATAGTAACTACAAGACTCTGATCAAAGTACTTTAGAAGCGCATTAATTTGGAACCTTATATTTAAAATGTGTAATCTGGACATAAATTGTGCTTTCCTTCATATTATTCAAAGCAATGCTAAATAGTTGTATGAAGACTGCAAAAGGACTCCTACTGTTTTATACCACGTCCACCATTTTAATTGTACCGTTTGCTTTTCTTTTTTTTATCCTCACTCGAGAACATGCTTATTGATTTTCTTAGAGAGAGGGGAAGGGGGAGGGAGGGAGAGAGAGAAACGTCAATGTGAGAGGAGAGAAACATCGATCAGTTGCTTTCCTGTACACACCCTCAACAGTGACTGAACCCGCAACCCTACGATGTACAGGACAATGCTCCAACCGAGCCACACGGGCCGGGGATGTACCACTGGCTTTTAACAGCAGTTTACATCCAGTCACTGAACCCTACATTTAGCAACATTGGTAAGTGGGATTATTGCATACTCTTGAAAAAGAAGGTGTCATTTCTTTCAGAGTTCTATCGTTCAGGTTGGCTAAGACTTTCCCAACAGAGATTTCACCTCGGCTGGTGAAACTTTACAGGGATTTACTATACAGGCAAGAGTAGCTCTCAGGTTTCAAGGAAAACTTCCAAGGTCATCCAACAAGCCGTCCAGTGTCTGATGGGACTACTGTCTTTCCTTTCTCTATACTGGAAGCCAGTTTAATTCTAAGACCAGCAGAAAAGCATCCCGAGTATCCCAGCTCTTGATATACAGATAGATCAGTGGTTCTCAACCTTCTGGCCCTTTAAATACAGTTCCTCATGTTGTGACCCAACCATAAAATTATTTTCATTGCTACTTAATAACTGTAATGTTGCTACGGTTATGAATCATAATGTAAATATCTGATATGCAGGATGGTCTTAGGCGACCCCTGTGAAAGGGTCGTTCGACTGCCAAAGGGGTCCCGAACCACATGTTGAGAACCGCTGAGATAGATTATTCATTTCCACCTCTGTCCCCTCTGACTTGGCTTCAAGCACCTTCCATAGGCTGACAACTCCCAGGTCCTCTGTGGCCCAGGTCTCTCAGCCCAGTGCAGACCGGTACACGCAGCCCTCTGTGGGCCTGTCGCTTGGACTGCCCACAGAACCTCCCACACTGAGTTGTCACCTCTGCCCACTCTCTCTCCAGCTTTCTCATCCCCTGGCACCAGGGGCCTTCTTCCAGATCCTTGAAGATCCTTCATCTCTCCACTGCCCTTTCCTTGCTTAGAGCTCTTTCTTCTCTTACTAGCTAAGACCTACTCATCCTTCAGGTCTCAGCCTGTTTTTTTTGTTTTTTGTTTTTTTCAGCAAAATTTACTGAGAGACCACTACGTAACAGGCATGTCATTTCCTCACAGAGGCCTTCCAGGACCCCTGAGACGGGAGGGCTTCCCAGGGTGGGCCAGGTCTGTTTGCTGAACAGATACACTAAGTCCAGTCCACAGCCCAGGGACCCTTCAGTGCTGCAGGCTGAGTGAATGACTGGTTAAACCAGCCTCTCTCCTGGTATTTCCAATCACAATGACATCTGAGGATCATCCCCATTGCCAACCAATCAAGCCCTCCTGATTCTACCTCCTAAATATAAAGCTCTCTACAGTCCACTCATTGCTCCTCACCTCCATCGCCATTATCCTAGCATTAACCACTGTGGCTCAGCCTGAAATACTGCCCAAAGCCTTCAAAATAGCTCCCCAGCTCTGGTCTTGCCCCTCTTCTCGGGCTTCCATAATCTGGTCAGAATCATTTTAAAATGCAAATTCCATCCAGCCTCTCCCCTTATAAAATCCTGCAAGAACTTCCAGTTGATCTCATGATAAGCTTATAGAAGTCAAAACCACCTGCCCCTCCTTCCCCCCTACCTCTCCTACTTATCTCCTGCCCTTCCCTCCGGCAGGCACACCGTTTTCTCCATTTTTGGACCTACAGAAATGCCCTCTCTCACTTGGAGCCCAAGCATGCTCTCTTCCATTTGTTGATCTCCAGGCCTCCTTCCGAGGTCCTTTATAACTTACTGGGGGGAAACTTTCCTCTCCCTCCCACCCCCACAATGTGGGGTAAATGCTCCTGTTATGTGCCCGGGTACAGGCACCAGGGCACCCTTCACAGCACTTCCCCCCACACAGGAGGGAGTGTGTTTCTGTCCCGGGGGTCTTTCCATGGGCATAACAGGAAGAGGCCTGAGGGATCCCAAAGCTCTGGCCATCGGACTAGGGGCTGTTCCACTGGTCTTTCACTTGAGACGCAGAGAATGAGAGAGAAAAGGGGACCAAAGAAATACTACAACAGTAGGCTTCACGAAGCTCTTTCTCCTCTGAGAGAGAACTTGACTCAAATTCCATAGCCAGATCTTGTGGGTACGCAGCTTTTTTTTTTTTTTTTTTTTTTTTTTGCCTCAGGTTCCTACCATCCCAGCGATTGCTTTCTTGGCCTCCTGCTATGGTATTTCCCCTGGAGGAATTTCACTCTGCACAAACAGTCCTTCTGCTGTCTATTTTGGTCAGCTCAGCTGGCCTAAAGCCAACAAAACAGTTTCTAAGCCTAGTCTTTCCCAGTTGCCTTGCCTGGAAGAATTCAGAGCTGGTAAGGGAAAAGCAAACCAGGCTGGTTTTAGAGAACAACATCGGACCTCAAAGGGAGTTGACAAATGGGCTAAGTCAGAGAATCAGCTTGCGAATGACTCCAAATTGCACAGAATATTTCCCAGAAGCTAATCTCCAGCAATCACAATAACCATATAAAAGAGCTCTATAACAGTAAAAGAAATTTTTTTGACTTTCATTAAATATGAACAACTCTGGGGGATGCCTTGCTAATGCCACAGGCCAAAGGAGGAAGGTATATAAAGAATGGAGCCCTGGCCGTTTGGGCTCAGTGGATAGAGTGTGGGCCCTGGGACCAAAGGCTCGCAGGTTCGATTCCAGGCCAAGGGCACATACTTCGGTTGCAGCTGGATCAGAATGGAGATCTTGTCTCCACCCAGACACTTTACCAAGCCATCCAGTCTTCCCTACTCCTAACTTTGATCCCATCCGCAGCCCATGACCCTGATGTGTGTCCACAATTTCATCAGGAAGTTAAATTTTTGGCCTGACCGGCTTGGCTCAATGATTGAAGAACGTCAACCTATGAACTAGGGGGTCACGGTTCAGATTCCAGGTCAGGGCATATGCCCGGGTTTCAGGCTCCATACTCAGTTGGGGCACGCAGAAGGCTGCCAATCAATGATTCTCTGTCATCATTGATGTTTCTATCCCTCTATCCCTCTCCCTTCTTCTCTAAAATCAATAAAATTATATTTTAAAAAAAAGTTAAAATTCCCTTTATTAGCGAAATCTATTATTTTTTTCCAGAAAAATTCCTTGCAAGAGTCACTTGTATTTACTGTCCCTAATTTCTTCCCAGCCAGTCTTTCTTAAACCTGTTCCAACCATGTTGCGCCTGCCCCATCCACACCACAAACACTGCTCACACCACCAGTGGCCTCCACCTTACTAAGCCTAATGGTTAACTCTCAGACTCATCTTCTGCGCTGATCTGGCAGTTGACCCCTCGTCCTCCTTGAAACACCTTCTTCACTTGACTCCAAGACATACTTGCCAGGTTAGCCTCCTACCTCTCTGACTACCCCTTGTAAGACTCCTTTACTGGGTCCGCCCCTCCCCCCAAATTCCAAGTGGTTGAGCTGCCCCAGGACTCAGTCTCCAGACCCGTTTTTCTTCAGTTTTCACATATTTCCTGGGTGATTTCATCTAGTCTCATAGTTTTAAAAAATCAATAATGAGGACTCCCAAATTTATATTGTCAGGTTTGTATATCTGACTGCCTACTGAAGTCTCCACTTGGATGTATTAGTAAGCATCTCTAGCCCAAACAGGGCTACTGATATCTCATTCTGAGCCTGTCAAACTTCCGCACTGCGGTGAATGACACCCCATCCCTCCAGCTGCTCAGCCCGAAAGCCGTGGGAGTCATCCTGGATCCTTCTTTGGTTCCACACTCTGCATTGGAGTCAGCAAACTTTTGGCTCTACCTTCAAAATACATTCAGAATCTGATTGCTTTCCCCACCACCTCTTGTTACCACCCAGGTTCAGGTCCCCATCATCTCTCGCCTGTGTAGCTGTGAAAGCCTTCTTCCTGGCGGGGCTTCTGACCTGTCCCTGTTAGTCTTTTCTCAACAGGCATCCAGTGAGACCCATCAAACTTAAAGCATGACGTCAGTCCTCTGCTCAGAGCCCTCCAATAGCATTCCATCTCCCATTCAAATGAAGAGCCAGAGTCCCCACAGTGACACCCAGGGCTTGTCTCCTGTGACCTCTCTGACTTCGCCCCGATCATTCTCCCTCACTACGTCAGCACGAGGCCTCCCTACTGTTCCTGAACGAGCCAGATAAGGCCCCTCTCAGGCAGGGCCTTTGCACTTGCTGTTCTCTCTGCTTGCGTTCTCACCCTCTGTCTCTCACCCCAGATTGAGTAAGGCTCAGTCTTTCCACTCTTTCAGTTTTATGCAAATGTCATTTCCCATAGAGGCCTTCCGAAACTGCCCTATAAAATTATACCCCCCACACACACACATTTTTCCTCTCCTCTGTTTTTCTTCTTAGCACTTCTCCTTGCCTAACATCTATTAGTTCAGGGGTCCTCAAACTTTTTAAACAGGGGGCCAGTTCACTGTCCCTCAGACCGTTGGAGGGCCGGACTATAGTTTAAAAAAAAACTATGAGCAAATTCCTATGCACACTGCACATATCTTATTTTGAAGTAAAAAAACAAAACGGGAACAAATACAATATTTGTATTTGCATGTGGCCCGCGGGCCGTAGTTTGAGGACCCCTGTATTAGTTATTTATTGTCTCCCACTAAGATGTAAGCTTCCTAAAGGCATGGACTTCTCTCTGCCTCACCCATTGATATACCTCTGTACCGGGCACATAGTAGGTACTTAATATATATATTTGTTGAGTGGATGAATGCATGAACCCTAGAGGCTGCAGAGCGGGAGAGCCTATATGGAGCTTAAGAACCAAAAGAGAAAACCTGCAGATTTGCATATCCTTTGACTCAGCTGGGATCTGCTCACTAGGTTAGCTTAGCTGATCCAGTGCCAGATGGAACTCTCAACCCCACCAGTCACCTCACACAGGCTAAGTGTACAGTCCATTCCTGCTCCTGGACAGGAGCAAAGCACACACGTCATCATCACCACACTACATTTCAATGCTTCTTTCAGTTAACATATACGGTATGTTTGGGGGGGTGGGGGGGGGCACATTTGAGTCACTCCTGGGCTAGGATTGGCTTCTGAAATGAGTGGTGACTTCATTTCCCCTGGGAAGGGAGGGTTGGCTTACCAATTACTTTTTTGAAGGCTGGGAAATGATTTGCTCTGTTTTCAGACTAATCTGAGACTTCCAATTAGACAATGATCAGGAGCAGAAATATTCCACTTCCAATCACATAGTCCTGCCTGCTGTCTCTTATTCCCTATTCACACTCTCTAAAGAGGCTGCTTTGTCGTTCCACCAAGTCCCAAAGGAGAGGTAGACGAGGAAGCTCTAGAAAGAGGGCATCTGGAAATGTGCAGGCCCGTGCCTACTGCTCCCTGAGCCACTTTCACCCTGTGGCTGAGATGAAAAAGGCCACCCAACAGCCTAGGGACAAACTGGCATCGCAGGGCCCTCAGCATCAAAAACAAGAGTCACCCCAGCTAAACCTCTGCTTTGTGATGTTCTGGGGCTTCTGGCTCGGCACAGCATGCAGCTCTGATGTCGAAACAAATTGTAGCTAAGGAATGAGATGTCCAAAGGAAGGATTCCAACAGCTGGGTCTGTAAGCCTGCTCTTCCTGTGACACAAACAGCCCTGTCATCTCAACACTCCTCAGAGCTCCGCACAGGAGGCAAACAGCAACGTCTAACTGGTCACTCAGCCCCTTCACACTCCCTCGCTCCTGAGCAGAGCACGCCGGCCAGGCCCCGGCGTGAGGAGAAGTATAGTAATTCCCTGGGCCGAGGGGGCCTCAGGGCATCTGAAAAGAGCGCTTCCTGGACACGCAGTGGGCAGCCCCCCCACCCCGCACCCCGGCTGAGTGCTGACTCTGAGCCTGCTCCTGGACTCTCTTTTCAGCCGTAGGAAAATCGGTTTCCACGTTGGAATCCCGTCAACTGGAACAAATCCAACAGTACAACCTGGGAGCATCTCCCCAAGGGCAATCGCTAATCCCTTTCCTCCTCAGGCTGGCAATGCCCTTGAATTAGTAATGCCCCATGTTTTTACCTTCCTTCCAATAGATAACAGAAAAGTGAGACCTCCCCACCCTGAGGTCTCCTACAAAAATGCTTCCAGCCAAAAAGAAATCCACTGATAATTTAGGAAGAACTTAAGAGAGAGACTTTCAAATGCATTTCAGAAATATAAAGATCTAAGCACTGGCTCTATGAATATGAAGGAAGAAATGAAGAGAAAGCATTTCCCCCTCCTTCAACAGGTCTAGAAGTCACACAAGGAGTTGCATGTGGACCCAAAACTAAAGCAAAGCAAAAAAAAACAAACAAGCAAAAACGTCAACAGATACATTCCATAAGGAGGTCCAGTCTTCCGCCCAGCTTGTGCTGGTTGGGTCCAGCTTGTAGACCAAGTGTTCCTGGTTTCAAACTTGTCGAGAAGAAGTTCACAAATCCCAAAGGGACACTATCATCCAGTAAACTCCTAAGCAAGTATCGGGGCCTTAAATAGAGGCTACTCCAAGTCTGCAGTCCACACGGCTTCAGACTGGACCATGGAATCGTTTACTAGTAAACTCAGAAGTATTCACACAACTATACCTCCAAACTTTCTAATACTCTAACACCCTTTAAAGCAGTGTTTCTCTGCATCCTTTATTCTGTGGCCACTGCCCACCCCCTCTAAAATAATCCCTCAGTGTTTCAATCTTTGGAAGTGAGGCATCTAATCTGTGTGTATACAGAGAACAGAGGCGTGAAGATAAGTCTTAGAAGAAAATCATACATTTCCATCATAGAAATGGGGGTGAGCAATGTCTAGAAAATTGCTGAACCCAAGTCAATATCAGGGTGTATTAGTTGGCTGCAACAGCTTAGAACAGCGGTTCTCAACCTGTGGGTCGCGACCCCTTTGGTGGTCAAACGACCCTTTCACAGGGGTCGCCTAAGACCATCCTGCATATCAGATATTTACATTACGATTCATAACAGTAACATTACGGTTATGAAGTAGCAACGAAAATAGTTTTATGGTTGGGTCACAACATGAGGAACTGTATTTAAAGGGCCAGAAGGTTGAGAACCACTGGCTTAGCATGTCTTTACAGGGCCCTAGTTGGGCAATACTTGCTTAAAGCAAGCTTAAGAGTTGTTACATACCTATGGCAAAGGACTGGTTAGGGACCCTGCAACTTCTCCAAAAGGCTGCTACTAATCAACAGAACTAGGAAGTGCAAGGCCAAGACACCAAAATGAACTACCCAGACATTTGCTAAAATCTTCTTACAGCTTCTTCTTTCCTCTGAAAGATCTCCAGAGACCCAAACTTTAGTAGAATCTCATCTATGTGCTGTCAACAGTGAAGTCACACTCTGCCTCCTAAAGTCAGTTCTCCCTGCTGAGTAGTCAGGATATGACTATGAACTACCTCAACCTGGGCCTCCTTAGCAGAGAGAATGTGTCTTTAACAGCCTAGCTCAGGGGGTTCATATGCCAAAAGAGCGTTTTTTTCTTCTTGTTGCTGCTTTTCAATGAAGAGGTTAAGCCTCTGTCCAACCAAGTGGAAAAACCAGAATTAGAAATTTTACCAATTGGTCCAATGAGAATCCATTTCCAACAGGAATTAATGCCTGTTAGAAGCCACTGGCACATTGACATCATCAGCCCAATCAATAGGTTGTAGGACAGATGAGCCCCTTCACCAGACACAGGAATTTAAAAAGTCCCTGCAGTTACATTAATTACTGCAGACAACAGGTTTCGTTGGGTCATTACTCGAAATTACTCCTACGGTGTGGACTCCACCGTCATTCACTCCTTTCAGTCTCTCCGTGAGTTGGCTAACAACCCTGAACTTTCCAGCCCAAAAAACCTTACCCCAAATACCAACTCAACATTTAGCCCTCAGCTGCCACACTGAACACCTTGTGGGGGACAGCACGTAAGTTTTAGACAGTGCACGCCAGTGTCCCTTAAAAGTCATCACCCCTCCCTCTGCCATGCAGTTGGTGTCACGGAGGACGACCAGGAACCAATTCACTGCTCGAAGCAGACCTACTGGCTCTTCCTTCCCCTTTGCTAGGAAACAACACATCAGTGAGCCAGGAAGTCAACCTCAGAAGAAGAAACAAAGTTCGGGAACATGTCCCTCCGGATCAAGCTAACTAAGCAACGATTAAACACGACAGTATCTTGGAATCAAAACCAGTGAATGCAGTGAAGACAGGTTTCTCAATTGCCCAGAGAAAACACAGCTCCTTTTCAACTAAAACTTTTATAAAGCCCCCAGGAACACAGGCCATTCACAGGGATGGGGGTGCGGCGGGAGAGAAGAAACGCCCCTTCTGCTTTATTTCTCTCGTGCATTCATTCCCTAGGTTTGCGCCCGGCCTCTGGGGTTCGGCAGGTCCGGGCTAGCTCCGCCAACAAGTTCTTAAACGTCTCTCCGTTTCTGAAGATACGTAGCTGGAGGCTCAAGGATCCAAAGGAAGGAACACATGGCAAGGTTCTGCCTACTCGCAGTCCAAGGCGAGGGGTCCTCTGCCTAGGGAGTGCCCTGGTGTCCCGACACCCTCTCTCCATGGGGAGATACTGGCAACCACGTTGGCTTCTAGACCCAGCGGTGTGCATGTGCTTGGCGCCATCTGGATTGCAAGCATCCCTTGCCCCTCTCTGCACTCGGGCGAGCCCTGAATGGGCACCTAGACTTCGAGTGCAGGAGGGTCTGTCCTCCCGGCACAGGGCAACCGCGAGGGGGTCCGGTCGCCTCCTCGGAGCAGGCCCAAGCCATAGCCCCGGGCTGGACAGCGCTGGGGGGGCTGGGGGACGACCAGGCGGAGGGGTGATCGGGG
>NW_005355708.1:6193033-6211401 GCF_000412655.1 Myotis brandtii | reverse complement strand
CCGCCACCGAGAGCCTGACACCGCCCGCCCAGCACCCGCCAATCCCGGAGCCCGCCACCGCCCGAGCGACGGCACTGTTCACCAATAAGAGTGTTGTGCATTGGGGACCGACAGCACTACTAACCAATCAAAGACAGGCATCTAGAGCGACGTTGGTTTGACCAATAGGCAAGTGAAATGTAACTGATGGACGGTAGGAGGCACCAACCGGAAATCTACTCAAGAGTGAGCGACATGTTCGCCAGCCAACTGGAGGGAAGCAAAGTTCCTCCCACGGGGTGGTTGATGGACAGCAACAGGAAGCTGGGTGGGGCGGGGCTTATCTTGAGGACTGGTTTTGTATTGGTCGTGGTTGACCTTCCACCCACCTCTAACCCAGAGGATGAGTGATAGATCTGCCCTAAAGCCAATCACAAGTCCTCAGGGTGAGGCCCTTGAAAAGCCCTGTAAATAGCGTGAAAATTACACCTCCATCCAGAGTCGCGTGGTGTATAGCAGGGGACTCCTGCCCTTCGGCCACTCAGTCCCATTCCTGGTGAGTGAAAAGCCACCAGCCTTTTATTTAGTCCCTCGCCCTCCATCGCCTCGGGAGAGGGGCATGAGCTCCCAGGCAACTTTGTAAAACGAGGCATTGGATACCAAGCGGGAGTTGGGGCTGCGTGACTTCTGAGAGCGGGGATTATTGCAGCGACCCTCTAACGGACGGCCCCCAGATGTGGGCATCGGAGTCACCTGAAGCTCTGGAAGTGGATTCCGGGGTCTCCACTCTGCAGCACTGGGCACCCCTGGACTCTGCGCTCGAGCCAGCGCCTCGGGTGGACAGAGTTGGTCTCGCTCTTTGAAAGCGGTGCTGCGAGCAAAGCCCCTGGCGGGTGCCATCCGAGCAGGCTTATCTTGCCCAGGTCTTCCCTGTAGACGTGTAACTTGGGGGGCTGCCTCGAATAGTGAGAGGAATGCTCTCTGCCTTCCTAGCCGCCTTGGCTGGAAGCTGACCCATCATCCCTCCTGCAGGGAGGCAGGGCGCCGAGACTCTGCGCCTCTGCCCCCATCCGTCCAGTGCGGCTCCTTAAGCACGCCTACACTGTAGGTGGTGACTTTCCTTTAAAAAACACACACACAAACCCCCCACCCCCACCCCACAACCCACAGTGAGAAATACGTTGGCATCCTGGGCCAATACACTTATACCCCTATGAGAGTGTATATAACAAAGTTTCCAAAATCAATACTTTTCCCGATATTTTTATTTATTTATTTAATATATTTTATTGATTTTTTTACAGAGAGGAAGGGAGAGGGATAGAGAGTTAGAAACATCGATCAGCTGCCTCCTGCACACCCCCTACTGGGGATGTGCCTGCAACCGAGGTACATGCCCTTGACGGGAATCGAACCTGGGACCCTTCAGTCCGCAGGCCAATGCTCTATCCACTGAGCCAAACTGTCCAGGGCTTCCCGATATTTTTAACCCTCATAAAGGGTTGACACAATAAAAATAATATGAAATGCTGAGAATGCCTAATGCACAGGAATTGCTGAATAAATGTTAATAGCCTTCCAGTGTCCTCCTCTCAGGCGTAGCCTTTGAAAAACAAGACTTGAGAAAGAGATCACTCCTCTAAGACCCTCCATTGGCCCTGTACTCCTTCCTGGGTAAAAAGCCCAAACTTCACTTTTTAGGCACACGAGGTCCTACACTCTACTTGGGTATGTCATGCTTTATCTCCCTCCTCCATCCCCTTTAACTTCCTACAAATCCTCTCCTTTTGCCTGAAGGACATATTTCCCCCTCCCTAAACACTTAATGCTTCTCTCTACTATTTCCCTTCCTATCTAACCCCTCCTTTGTTTTGGTAAACTCCTACGCATCCTTCAAGACTGTGTTCAAAGTCTGGCCTGGCCGGTTTGGCTCAGTGGATAGAGCATTAACCTGCAGACTGAAGGGTCCCAGGTTCGATTCCAGTCAAGGGCACATGCCCAGATTGTGGGCTTGATCCCCAGTAGGGGGCGTGCCGGAGGCAGCTGATCAATGATTCTCATCATGGATGTTTCTATCTTTCTCCCTTCCTCTCTGAAATCAATAAAAAAAAATATTTTTTTAAAAAAGAATCTGAACACAAATCTCCCACCCAGCCTTAGCCTTTTCCTCCTCTGAACATTTCTTGGCACAAGCGTGAGTAAATTGCACACTTCTTTTCACTTCTGACTCCCTGCTAGGTCTTGAACTGCCGCAGGAGGACTGAGGCGGTACACAGAGGACCGGCAGGAAATGTTCATTGAGCTAAAGAATGAATATTTGCATACAATCTGCCTAGGACTTGTTTATATAGACCACACATTCTGTTCCCAGGCCATTTTTCAAGTTCAGATTGCTTCACTGTCAAGCTAAGGACTCCACCCGGGTTCAGTGACTCAGGGGTTTGGGGGGGGAGGTGGGGCTGACTATCCTGCTGGGCTGCTGCCAAGCCTTTTGTGGGATGAAAGCTGGGGGCAGCTGTGCCTCTCCCACCCCCGGAGCCCCATCATGGAGACAGCAGAAGTGAAAAAAAAAGTGTGCATGTGTGTGCGTGGGAAGACAGGGTGCAAACACTTAAGAAGAATTTGGCAGCAATTTTGAGTTACTTGAATGGTGCTTCCCTTTTGAGAGTTGCCATTTTCTTATTTTTTCTTCATTTCTAGCCGATCTGGCCCCTCTCATACTAGAAGCACAGCCCAGGAGGCGGCCACTTCCTAAGGAGAGGACCCCCTTCTACTTTTGTCAGGACCATTAAGGTCTCTCTTTTAAAAAATAAATATTTTTTTATTGATTTCAGAGAGGAAGGGAGAGGGAGAGAGAGATAGAAACATCAATGGTGAGAGAGAATCACTGATTGGCTGCCTCCCGCAAGCCCCCCACTGGGTACCAAGCCGGCACACCTGGCACGTGCCCCGACCAGAATCGAACCTGGGACCCTTCAGTCCGCAGGCCTACGCTCCGTCCACTGAGCCACACCGGCCCGGGCGACCATTGAAGTCTTAGAGCATCGCTTGCAATTCTCACAACTTCTGTTCCCAGAGATCGCTTCTTTCAAGATGGCCCGTCCTCAACAGGGGAAGGAGGCCAGGCAGCCGGCTTCTAACCGCCCTGATGGCACCTTAGACCCATCGGAGAGCGTTTAATCCATTCTGAAGTCTGAGTCCCGTCCCAGGCCAGGGACATCAGAATCGCTGGGCTTGGGACCCGAGTGACAGCAGGAAGCAGTTCCTCAGGTGACTCCAGCGGGCAGCCAAAGGTTGAGAACCACTCCTTCGCCCAAGAGCATCTTCCCACCGGGGTGCTCAAGTAAATAGTTCACGTGAACAGCCTGTACTTTCCACCCCTGCCCACTCCTGCCCCTCCCCTTTCTGAATTTCTCCCCTTCCCCACCCTACCTGCCTCACAGTCTGCGGAGCCAGTGCTGGCAGGTGGTTCCTGCTATGTCTCAACATCAATCGGGGAGACGGCTCTTTCCCCGTGTGTCTGGGGCAGGTTCTCTCTCAGTGATGTTTACCTTCTTGTTTCCAGCTTCTTCCTGCTCCCTTTCTCCCCATTTCTAATTGACAAAGCTAACCATTCCCCACCCCGAAGGCCCCATGTTTATCTTACCCACCACTGCACCTTCCACTCCCAGCACATTGCTCGACATCTAGGAGGTACTCAGTAAATGTTTGTTGACTGACTGACTGACCATACCCTTCTATCACTTTTCAAGGGCTTGTCCCCTTCTCTTCCAGCCCCAGCTTCTTCCACGTCCATCTGTCTTCTCCTTCCCTGACTGCCCCTTACCCCCTTCCCTCTTCATTTTCCCAACCTTTTCCTGACATTCCCTTGGTCCTTCTCCTTTCAATGTGGCTGCCTCCATCTAGTTGGTACCAGAGAATGAGTGTTGATCCCCAAGGATGTTGAGGGCACGAGTGGGAGAGATGGACGGACCCAGAACCCAAGTCTCTGCCCTTGAGAAGCTCCAAACCCCTCGGGGGTCTCCTAGGACAGGAACCCCACGTTCCCGCTGCCGCCGGATGCCCAGAAGCTAGAAGGATAGCAGCGTCCCCGCTCCTGACTCGCTGTTGGTCCTCGCTCATGGCCACGACCCCGGCTTTACTGTTTATTTTTGAAGAGTTACAGCCAACTCAGCCCTCTCCAGACTGCTCATTCTGCCTTGAGGATTTTCCCAGTAGCCTCTGCTTCTCTCTTTTCCCTCCTCGGGTTTCCTACATTCTCTTCTCTTTCCACCTACAGAGAAATCAGAGTTGCAGACTTTTGGAACCACCCTGACACTCTCATATTCCCAGAGAAAGATCGGATGAGGCCAACACCTCGTTTAAATCTTGGTTATTTTTTTTCCCCCCAGGTTCACCTATTTCGGTTTCCTCCGTCTTCTGTGAGCATAAAAAAATGGACAGAGGTTGTAAAAGACACCTCCCTCTTATACTGTGGCAGCTGCCCCACTCAGCACCCCGGGTGCTCACACACAGCCACCCCTTTTTCCTCGGCCCAGGGATGCCCCTCGGGACCCATGGACCCATGCCCTGACTCATCACCTCCCTCTGCCTCCTGGTTCCCCTGCCCAGGCCAATGGCTGTCCACCAACTGCCATGGAATCTTCCAGCAAAGGCATTCCACCCATACCTCCCCCAGGGTTCTTTCTTCTTCCCTGGTTCTTCCCACGCCAGCCCCTTTGGGATGAGGGCTGTGAAACTGAGGAAGAAAAAGGCAGCTTCCCACCCCCAAGAGAGAAGGAACCTTTAGGATGGAAGGCACTGGGGTCCCTCAGCCTTTGCATATCACCACCAGGGGGCGCCCAAGCCCACGGCATCTCCAAAAGCAGAGGCTGGGCTCCCCCCCTCCCCCCCGCCCAGTATAATTGAAATATAGCGTTATATTCGTTTCAAGTGCACAGCATAGTGATTCGATATTTATATATATTGTGAAATTATCACCACAACAGGTCTAATCACCATCTGTCACCACACAAAGTTACCTGTGTTGTTTTTTTTTCTTGCAATGAGAACCTTCAAAGTGCATTCTCCCAGCGACTCTCAAATACCTAATACACAGGGTTCTTAACCTCACAGGGAGAGAAGGCGGGCATGGAAATTCCATTTAACAAGCACGCATTGGGTGCCTACTGTGAGCCAGGCCCAGCCCGGGCTCTGCTTCGCCTGGAAACAGTATGCGGTCCAGCCTCCACCAAGACGCCTTGGAAAGAGCCATTTACTTGCCTCCTGGAGGAATCCTTGCCTACCTATCTGCTTATGTCACCACCTCTGGTAGCAGCGCCCTCACTCCGCTTCAGCCTCTTCCCTGCACTCAGCCCCTCTCCACCCCTCCTGACCCCGGCCCAGGCCACAGCTCCATATCTGCTCCTCTGACTCCAGCCACAGTGACTGGAACTTCCCTGGAGACCAAGGTGGGTGGCGAATTTCCTCGGGGTGGGCATTGTCTCCCTCTCTCTTCTGGGTCCCCGACCCTCTTCTGTCGAAGCCCCATCTCTGTTGCCATTACTGGGTGTGGACGGTGTGGGTTCAGGGAGGCTACTGGCTGGGAGGCTGGGGGGCTGGGACGGGGAGCCCCACTTCACCTGGCAGTGCCCCTCCAGCCGGCAGAGACTCGGGAAGTGGGCGAAGGTGGCGATAACAATAACAATAATAATATTAATAATAACACCGGGGCCCACAAAACGGCTGTGAAGTGCCCTCTAATGATCCCTTGTATTTATAGATCTCCTTCTCTTCCGAGACACTTCAGAGCCCTCGCCCAATTAACCCTCCCGCTTCCCTGGGAGGGACAATTAACCCCGTCTTTTATGGCCAGGGGAAACCAGGGCCCTGAGAAGGCAATGGAGGTGGCCAAGGCCACAGGGTGCATTAGTGACAGCGGCAAGGTGTAGGGTAGCACTCGCTCCTTCCTTCCTTCTCTGTCCGGCCCCGCGTAGGTAGACGTGTGTGCCCGTGTACACACATGCGCACACCCACCGTCCATCCCAAATCTGCCTCGCCAGGGACCTCGACATCTGGGAGAGGCTGCAACTGGGGCAAAGGATGGCTGTCCGGGTCTCACTGCGGAGGCCTTCTTGGGGCCAGCGCGGCTCTGCGGGAATCTGTTCTGTTGGGCAGGCCTCACGCCTGGCAGCGGGCCAGTCAGGACTACGCCTCTCCCAGTGTAAGGACTCAAGACGAAAGAAATGTGGGGTGTCTGGAGCCCCCTATACGACGTGTCCCCCACTGACAGTGCCCCGCAGATGTTCATCCTGAAGAGCAGTGTGAATGAAGCACCCCAGGAACCCCTCCCAGCCCCAGGATTGGGGATGGCAACGTGATTCCGAGCAGAAGAGGTGGGGTAGCCCTCGAGAGGAAGAGGAGAACGGCAGTGATCTGGCCTAGAGAAGAAGACGCTGAGGACTGGAGCCGGGGAGGAGGAGAGAGACGGTGCTGGGGCTGGTTACTCAATCTCAGCTTCCAGCCCTGGCCGTTCGCTCAGCGGATAGAGCTTCGGCCTGCGTGCTGAAGGGTCCCAGGTTCGATTCCGGCCTAGGGCACATGCCAGGGTTGCGAGCTCGCTCCCCAGTAGGGGGCATGCAGGAGGCAGCCGGTCAATGATTCTCTCTCATCATTGATGTTTCTCTCTCTCCCTTCCTCTCTGAAATCAATAAAAATATGTGTTTTTTTAAAATCTCAGCTTCCAGTCTTCACCAGAAAAGTAAAACCGACACAGGGAGAAGCATGCGTCTGGTTCTGAACTTGGGTGTGGAAAGAGGGAATGTGCTTTTGTTTACAGCAGCTGGGAGCAAGGTTCTCTCATGGGAGAGCTTCCTGCTCATACAAAGCAATGCCCTGGAGCAGGGGACAGCCCAGGGCCGTGAGGTAGAAGTGGGGTGCCACTGGGCTAATACGGACTCTGGTTGCAGTCGGCTTGGACGCAGGACTGGAGGGTTGCACGTGGGTGAGTCCCCGTTTGGAGAGAAGAGCAGTGGGAACCACTGTGAGGCGGCCAAGGCTGGATGCTTCACTTCGCCGCTGAGGCTTCTGAACTGCCCCCCACCCCCCCACCCCCGCCCCACAGCCTCTCCCCTGACTCTCCTCTTGCCTCTGACCCCTGACCCCTGCAGCCAGGGCCTGGGATGGATGGCCCCGCCCCCAGCTCCAGGTTCCCCGCAGAAACTCCCAGGTCCACATTGCTGAGAGTTTACTAGGGCTCCCAGCTGGGTCCCACCTTTGATCTGGCTTCAAAAAATAAAAAGCCGTCCCAGGAGAGCAATTTTCCCCGGCCTGCTGGGGAGGGAGGCAGGCTGGAGGCAGGTCCTGACCAGCCCGGCCCACTCCTCCTGGAGCCTGAAGTCTGACGCTGGTGGCAGGAGGGCTGAGGGCCACCGGAGTGAAGCCCTCTTCCCTCTCTGGCTTCCTCCTCTCCCCGCCAGAGCGCCGAGCTCAGGCTAGGCTTCCAGCCCGACCGCCTGCCACCCAGGAGGAAGGACGGTCCAGCTGCTCCCCTCACCAACTTCCCCCACACGGGGCTTCCCACCCCAACCTCTTGCCTATTGGGCTGGGCGAGAGCAGCGCCCTGCTTGGGAGGCCAGCGTCTCTGCCCGCTCCCCCTGCGCCCCTGGCCCGGTCCTGGGAAGCGCTGGCTGACCTCAGGGTGGGGCCTGGCCATGGGCAAGTCTGCCCACCTGCTGGGCACCTGAGACATGAGTCAGCTGGCTGTCGCAGAGCCAGCTCTGGTCTTGGACGAGGGGGTGGGGAGGGGAAGGTCAGGCTGGAGAGAGGTCAGCCTTTTATGGTGCTCCCTCCCCAGTCCTCTCCGGGCAGTGCTTCAAGGCCCCGGCCCAGGATCTCCATCTTCCCGGGCAGAGGCCCCGCCCCCTCCCAGTTCAAAGGCTCTGGCTCCTCACCTGTCCCAGATGCTTCCCGGCCCTTTTAAGTGGTGAGCAGCGCAGCCCTCCCCGGCCCGGCTGAGGCTCAGGCTACTCCCTGCAGGTGCAGGGAACCTGGGGGACCCGGGTGATGGGGCGCAGAGTCCAGCGTCTGAGAGGAAGCAGAGACACACGCTCAAACCCAGCTGAGCTGCTCCCAGGGATGTGGAGCCCTGGACACAGGGCCATGGACCCACTTGCTAATCCTTCCTGTGGGGGAAGGAGCCAGGGGTCCAGCCCCAGGGAAAACCGCAGCTGGTTTCCGGGGCAAGAACTGAGGCTACGGCGCTGGCGCCGGGCACCTTCCGCTCATGAGAGTCACAGGGCTTTCTCTGTGCTTCCTTATTGTGCCATCTGTGTCTCCCTTCAGGTGAGACTCCAGCCACACCTACACACTCCGAAAGCACTCCCTCAATATCAGGACTCTTCCAGAAGCGGCCTGAAGCCACCCACACTCCTGCTCCCACTTCCAGGCCACGGCTGCCCCCCCTCCCCTCATCTTGCCCCAGGCACCTCTCCCCGACCTGGGCCAGAGGGGAGAGTCCAGGGTGGGGGAGGAAGTTGGGAGTCACCTAGTCTGCAGGTGGGGCGGGGTCCCCGTGGCGATACCATCTTTCTGGCAGCTCCAACCTGTTCTATTGGTGAGCGAGTTTTTTTGTTTTTTTTTTCCTAGAGGAGAAAGGTGAAGGCTTCGGCGGGGAGTTATTCTGGCTCTGAAGTGTCCTTGCAGCTCCCCAGGCCCCTCCAGGCCTTGTGCAAGAGCTGTAAATCTCTCACCACCCACAGGCCTGGGGGGGCCTGCTGCTGGGACTTTCATGTCGGGAGGTTTTATGCGTTTGCTCCCCTGTCAGGCTCCACAGCTCCTGCCCGGGGCCTCTCCCCAGCCTGTAAAATTCCAGTCCCATAAATCTTAGCTGCCCCCCTAAGGGCCAAGCAGTGTTCCTCCCACTCCACCCCCCACCCTTAAGCATCTCTCCCCCAGGAGAAATAGCAGAGCAGTGGCAGGAACGGAGGCAAAGGGCTTCCCAGGAGGGCCGCAGTTGGGTGGGGCTTTCTGGGGCCTTCTGCCCCCCCCCCTTCTCTGCAGCAGCTGCTGCCTGGTGGGTTTGGACATTGCAACCGAAAGGTCCCCTGTGGCTGCTTCCAGCGCTGGAGGGGCTGCTGGGGGGTCTCTGGTTGGGAGGCCCTTGGCCTCTGCGGCCTGCTAGCATCCACCTGAGCCTCCTGAGACAGGTGGCTGTCTGTCTGCCAAGCCCCCAGGTGTAGGCAGAAGTGGCAGGCAGCCCAGCGACTAGGCCACTTTCCTGGATCCAAATGGGGAGCCTGGAGAATGGGAAAGGGGGTGCTAGTGGCTGAGACCTGGAGGGGTCCCGGATGACTCGTAGGGGTCCGTGAATTCCATAGTAAAACAGTTCTTAACTTCCCAGTCTGATGGGGGAGACTGGGCCAGAGAGAAGGGGGTCAGGCTGCAGGCCCTGGGGTGAGTCTCGGGGCTGGGCCAGGAAGGGAGGGATGGGCTTGTTGTGCCTGGGGACCTCTGGCTGGAGAAGGGGAACACAGGACTAGCCGACGAAGGAGGAAAAGGTGGGAGCTGCAGAGGGACAGGGCGTCTCCGGTGGAGGGAACAGTCTGTTCGCAGGTTCCCAGGGGGAGAGGATGCGGCCTGGGCAGGAGCCCAGAGCAGTTTGTCAGGAAGGTGAGGAGCCTGTGCCTGGCTCTGCCCGTCCTGGAGTCAGAGGTGAAACTGAAGGTTGGGAGCGGCCAGGTGGGCACTGGGAGAGAGGGCAGGCAGCGAGTCTCGCTTCTGGAAGAGAGGATACTGGGAAGCCCAGATTCTTAGCAAATGAAAGTCATCGCACCCACCCCTCCCCATCCCACCAGGCCCAGATTCAGCCTGACTTACATCCCAGCTCCCTGTTATCACTGTCAGGCCAAGACAGTGCTAGTGGCCGCCATTTATTGAGCACTTCCTGCATGTTAGGCTCTGCTCTAAGCACTTTACATGTACTCATCCCACTTTACAGATGAGAAAACTGAGGCACGGGGAGCTTATTGGCTGAAATGAGAGGTGGCCACCCAGGATCACCCAGCTGGATAATGGCCCAGTCAGAATTCCAACTCCAGAGCCCGGGTTCTCCACCTCTGCCCTCTACTGTCAAGGACATCCTCTGTACCTCCCCTGGGTGCCCACAGAAACCAACGGGGGTGCTGGCCCCTTTCCTCAGGAAAGGAGCAGCGTGGCTAACGTTGTTCTGATCCTCTCAATCCCCTTTGCTTCCTGGGGATTGCCCACCTCTGAAGCAGCACCAGGGACTAGCTGCTGCCTCCCTCCGGGTGCCCTGCTGCCGCTAGCACCCAGCAACCATCAGGAAACTGGGCAGCAGCAAAAGTGAAACTGACTCAGCTGGTTTCCCACCCCCCACCGAGGGAAATGGGGAGCAGCCTGGGCTGGACAACAACCAATTAGGCACTTTTTATTGCTCACGCCGTCATAATCCTCGGAACTTGGCCAGGATGGAGAGGAGGAAATGGGAAAGGATGGAATTCCAAGAAGCCTTCAGAGTTCATCCCAGCCGTCCCCCACTGCCGGGTGGGAGAGCCCCGCTGCCATCCAGGAGAACTCCAAGCGGGGCTGCAGCCCTGGGCTCCCTGTCTCCTGAGAGTCCTTCAACATCAGAAAGGCGTTTTCCCCGGCTGGTGTGGCTCAGTGGTTGACCCATGAACCAGGAGGTCATTCCCGGCTCGATCCCCAACAGGGGACGTGCAAGAGGCAGCCAATTGATGATTCTCTCTCATCATTGATTTTCTCTCTCGCTCCCTCTCTCTGCCTCTCTCTGAAATAAATAAAAACATTTTTTTTTAAAAAAGAAAGGGGTTTCTCCAGTCCTTTGTTCCAGCAACTCAGGGAAGAAGAGGAATCGTATCTCTGTTTGTTCCCAGAACAGAGTCAGCAGGGAGCAGGCACCCACACGGTGTCGGAGGCCTCTGTGCTGCCTCTCTGCACGTTGGCTCAGGGGTCAGAGGATTACAGGTGTTTCTAGTACGATCTGACTTCTCTCTCAGCCAGTTGCTCTCGGAGGACAGTGGTTTTGTCTCCTTCAGACTGAACACTCCTCGAGACGGTTCTTCCAAGAGCGGGCCATGCCTCACTTGTCCCCGGCCCCTTCCTTCAACCGCCCGGGGCAGAGCTCTGTCCACGGTGGTCACTCCTGCTGTCCACAGAACAGTGATTCTGGCCTTGACCCCAAGGGGGCTACATCCTGGTTAGGAAGTGCCACCGTGGCCTTTGAGAACCTCCATGTCCTCAGCTGTAAAATGGGGTAATAATAGAGCCCACCTCCGGGGTTGTGAAGGTGAAAGTCTGGCCCACAGCCAGGACTCTGTACATGATGGCTCTTATCAGCTTCTTGGGAATCTGAGCCTCCTTCCAGGAGAACACAGGACGGGACTCCAGCAACCCAGGCATCGAGGGGTCGCCCTCAGAATGCCAGGGGCCAAAGCTAGCTGGCCTGGTGGCTCTGGGGGGGTCTCCGGCTGAGACCCAGG
Organism: Myotis brandtii; assembly: GCF_000412655.1. Classification (NCBI taxonomy): domain Eukaryota; kingdom Metazoa; phylum Chordata; class Mammalia; order Chiroptera; family Vespertilionidae; genus Myotis; species Myotis brandtii. Next base: position 6,199,924 of record NW_005355708.1, on the reverse strand, counting down.
TAGACAGGTGAGGTCCATTATCTGTAAGAAGGAGCCAGGAGGGCTGTGGTCAGTGTGGGCAGCCTCAAAGACTTGGCGCAGAGAGCGTAGCCATAAAAATGGGCATCAAGTTAGGACCCAACTGTCTCCGCCGAGTGGAGAGGAGTAGGGACTGTGCATCTCAGAAGACCAGGCAGGAGTTTGGTGGCTTCTATGCCAGGATGGCAGTGGTTTCGAGCCCCACAGAGATGCTTGGAGGGTGGTGGAGGGTTGGGCATGGGCAGGGGGATGGACTCAAAGACCTCTCCCAGATCAGGGATTCCAAAATCTCCTGAAGGAGCGGGGAGGACAGAAGGTGAAACCACACCCAAGCTGAACCCACACCTTCTTCTCTGCCAGGTTAGAGACATGCCCCGAGTTCAGAGTGGTCCATACTGCCCCTCCTCAGGGGGGAGGGGACCTGGGGGGCATGGCAGCTGCTTCCAGGGTGAGCAAGCACTGCCTCCTCAGCCAGTTCTCCCCTGAGTATGGACCCGATGGGGCTGAACGTATTGACACTTGGCCTGGAGCCAGGCCCTCAGCAGGTGGGGCGGGCGAGTGGGAGGAGGAAGGAGCACCATGACCTTACAGAAGAGATAGCCCAGACCCCACTGCCCTGGGTATTGGGCCCGGAGGCCGAAGCCAGCTGGAATGGGGAAGTGCGGTGGGAGGAGGTGCTCTGAAGCTCTTGTGAGAAAGAATCTGGAAGGAAAATGCTCTTTTCTTCCTTTCCGAGTTTCAGTTTCAACGCAAAAGTCGCCTCCATGGGAAAGCCTCTCTATAAGCCCACGGCTGGCTCGCGCCCCACACCCAAGCTGAACCCACACCTTCTTCTCTGCCAGGTTAGAGACACGCCCCCGAGTTCAGAGTGGTCCATACTGCCCCTCCTCAGGGGGGAGGGGACCTGGGGGGCATGGCAGCTGCTTCCAGGGTGAGCAAGCACTGCCTCCTCAGCCAGTTCTCCCCTGAGTATGGACCCGATGGGGCTGAACGTATTGACACTTGGCCTGGAGCCAGGCCCTCAGCAGGTGGGGCGGGCGAGTGGGAGGAGGAAGGAGCACCATGACCTTACAGAAGAGATAGCCCAGACCCCACCGCCCTGGGTACTGGGCCCGGAGGCCGAAGCCAGCTGGAATGGGGAAGTGCGGAGGGAGGAGGGGCTCTGAAGCTCTTGGGAGAATCTGGAAGGAAAATGCTTTTTTCTTCCTTTCCGAGTCTCAGTTTCAACGCGAAAGTCGCCTCCACGGGAAAGCCTCTCTATAAGCCCACGGCTGCTCCCGCCCCCACCCCCTGCCAGTGACCAGGCTGAAAGCGGGTCTCAAAGAAGAAGACACAGTCAGGGAGCGGCTGGTCAGAGAGGGGAGACAGGGTTCTTGACCACAGAGATGTCCCAGGCTGATGGGGGAGATAGGGCGCATTCCTGACCCTCCGTCAGAGCCCGGGACCAGGGACAGATAGGGAATGAATAGGACCGCTGAGGTGGTGCTAGAATGGAAGAGCATCTAGGGAGGGGGCTGGGTGCGGCTGTTGGGACAAAGCTTCCCGGAGGAGAATGTGAAGCAGATTAAGGGAGGGAGGCCAGGGAATGCCCTTTATCCTTAAGCTCTGCCCGTTTCTCCAGAGAAGAAACTGCCTGAGACTCTACAGCACATCTGAGCCAGGATTCTAAGTCTCCCTCCCCCCCAGGGTTTGGGGAGGGTGCCAGGATAAAATGCAGAAGGTGGAGGAGGTGGAGGGCTAAAGGGGTGAGTGGAGAGGGAGGGGAAGCTTGTCATTTTGGTGACATTCCTCCCTGGCCCATGGATGACCCAGAGCCACTTAAAGGAAAAGGAGAGAGAAGAGGCCAGTTGAACAGGTCCCGGTGGCCGCAGTGAGTCAGGGTGCCGGCCGTCTGATCCGATGAGCCAAATCTCGAATCTCTGGGGCTTTAAAGGCTCCTTGTGTCTGGCCTCAAAGCCACCGCCGAGTAGTGATCTGCCCCCTCCCTCTCCTCCTCCTCTTCCCGCCCCTTTGCTGCTCTCTGATCTCTGACCCCAGAGCCTGCAGGACCCCTTCTCCCTGGGAGGCTGAGTCGCTTCTCCCCTTACCCATATTTGGGGAAGACATGGATAAGAAAACGGCAGGATGAAGGGGCGAGGCAGCTGGGCACAGGGCATGGGGGCCAGAGAAATCAACGCTGTCCAGCTAATGGGAGGCCTGGCTGCTGGTCCCCCTCCAATAGCCACGTGGAACTTAACCTTTTGTAAGGGGCGGGCCTGTGTAGAGTGTGTGGGGAGAAGGTGAAGGTGGAGAGAAGGAGGAATTAATATGGGCCCCCAGAGCCCCTTTATGTGGGTGCTAATTGACATTAGAGCAGCGGTTCTCAAGCTGTGGGTCGAAACCCCTTTGGGGGTCGAACGACCCTTTCACAGGGGTCGCCTAAGACCATCCTGCATATCAGATATTTACATGACGATTCATAACAGTAGCAACATTACAGTTATGAAGTAGCAACGAAAATAATTTTATGGTTGGGTCACAACATGAGGAACTGTATTGAAAGGGCCAGAAGGTTGAGAACCACTGCATTAGAGGAAGTTAATTAGAAGGAAATACTGCAGGGGGACAGGACCCTTCAGCTCTGGGTCTGAACCTGTGGGGACATCAGGGAATTCCCATCAGCCCCTGCTCTGGATAGGTCCAAGTCGGGCCAGCCCAGGGGGTCTCCTTGGGTATTTTCTTAAAAAAAAAAAAGATACATATATATATATACACACACACACACACACACACACACACACACATAATTAAATTCAGAGAGGAAGGGAAAGGGAAAGAGAGATAGAAACATCAATGATGAGAGGGAATCATTGATTGGCAGCCCCCTGCATGCCCCCTACTGGGATATGCCCTTGACCGAAATCAAACCCGGGATCCTTCAGTCTGCAGGCTGAAGCTCTATCCACTGAGCCAAACCAGCTAGGGCTCCTGGGGCATTTTCCAAGTTAAGACCCTTGGCCCGCCCAACCTCTCAGTAGGAAGGACCTAGATGGCCTAGGCCAGTGGTCGGCAAACTCATTAGTCAACAGAGCCAAATATCAACAGTACTTCTTCAAAATAGACTCGCCCAGGCCGAAAACCGACTTCTGCGCATGGGCCACGAAGTTTCAATCGCACTGTACGTGTGCCCGCACGTGGTATTTTGTGGAAGAGCCACATTCAAGGGGTCAAAGAGCCGCATGTGGCTCGCGAGCCGCTGTTTGCCAACGACGGGCCTAGGCCATCCTCCTGTCGCCAGGCACATTCATGGGGGTGGGTCTCCTTGGCAGAGCCAAAGGCTCCTTAGAGCCCGTCCGAGCCAGGATGGGGCATGGAGGGGGGGCAAGGAATGGGATGTGTACTGTTCGCTCTGTTGGAGGAGAGGAAGGAAGGGGGTGTCTCTTGAGCTCCTGGACACTCTCCCCCAGCTCACAGGCGCTGGCACCACAGGCCTGCGCCTGACTGGCTGGGGGAGCTCAGAGCCTGGCTGAGCCCCAGTCGCAGGAGGGAGGGAAGACAGTGGCGAGGGGGTGGGATGTCTCTTCCGCCTGGTAGATTAGTGACTCTGAGACAGGAGAGGGCCTGTCACCAGGCCCATAAATAAAGCATCTGCGTCGCTCCCTCCATCTGTGTTTATCTGTCTGGCCTCCCGTTTCCGGGACAGGAGATGTCTCCGCACCCCCAGCATCAAACGCCTGGCGCTGGGAGGGAGGCGGGGCAGCCTCCCTTGGCCTCCGCTCTCAACCTGTTTCTGCTTCCTCAAATCCCTTCCTCTCAGCCCTCCCTCTCCAGCCCGGTCACTGATTCCAAGAGGCCTCTGGGACGGGTGGACGGGGAAGTGGGGTTGAGAGCATGATCTGGGGTCTCTATTAAACAGCTCTGCCATCTCCTCTCAGTGCTCATCCTTGGTGGCCTCCAGAGAAGGTGCCCTGGGGCCCAGGGGGAGGTGAAGGGTAGGAATCACAGGAGCTGGGAGGCCTGAGTGTCTTCAAGGAGCAGCGCCAGGGGAGGGAGGCGGGCTTGCCCCCTAGTGATGCTGAGGGACCAGGAGGGGCCCTCAGGCAGAGAGCCTGGTGGAGCCCCAGCTCCTCCCAGGATGTAGTGGCCCCGGGGAGAAGACCCTGCCTCTCCCCTCCTACCTCTGCTGACTTTTCCTCTCAGCACCCTCCTCCCCTCTCTCTGCTTTCTCGGGCCCTAGGCAAGTCCAGGCTGTTCTTAGAACCCAGGACATGCCACCAGGGCTTTGTAAAGTGTGGTCCTCAGGCTACTTGCATCGACATCCCTGAGAAAGGGAAGGGGAAATGCTTGCCTGAATGCACATTCCTGAGCCCCACAGACGTACGGAGTCAAGAGGGGCTCAGGACCTTTCATTTTAATGAGCGTCCAGGGGGTGCTGGTGTAGTTCAGGCTGGAGAACCACCCCCTTGTGCTATCGGAGGTGCTATCAGGCTGTCTTGTTCTCCTTTACATTCTTGGAGCCCAGCACAGTGCCTGGGACATGGTAAGTGTTCCGTTCCATAGACATAGGGGGATTGAATGCATTTCTAGACAGCGAATGCCCCTTCTTTCACGCCAGGCCTCCTTCCCTGGCCTCTCCAACAGCCCCAACCTCAAGCTCTTGCTTTCTGCTGAGGGTAATGCCAAAATAGTTCAGCCAAAACCCCCGGTGTCACATGTCACAGGTGACCCCCAGCGTCACATGGCACTGGCACTCACAGAAACACTCTAAAGGTAGGGATTGCGGGTGCCAGGGCAGGTTGGGAGGCGTCTCTCACTGGGGCAGGTGAGGCCTCTCAGCTCTCCCCTGATGCCACATGAGGCGCCATCTCCGTCACCCACCCACAGGGAGCAGTGCTGGGGTACAGGGCCCCTGTGCCCGGGGCAAGGAGTGGCAGGAGTCAGGGAAGGGGAAAGTCACAGAGACGGAACATGATCAAAACTGCGTGACCGAAGAGCCAGCGCCGCGTGAGGTCTGAGGCAGAGACGAGCACGCCTGCTGCACACTCAGGATTTCCCAGGGGGCCCGGCCGTCCAGGCGGGAATGCGTGCACGGTCCCTCCTCCTCTCTGAGCCTCTGTTTTCCTGAATGCAAATGAGCACCTCGCACCTCTCCAAAGAGCCAGGGCTCTTGCAGACGTGGCATCCCCTCCTTGGGCCAGGGCCAGGGCCATCCTGTGTTGCTGCCTCTGCATCTGGTTTGCATGGCATTGCTTGGGCTGGACCTCAGTGCAGTGGGCAAATGAATAGAAAGTGTTGGGGCTCCAAGGTAAGGAGTCTGCCTGAGGCAAAGGCAAGAGATGATGTGGAGGAGAGAAGCACAGGAATGTGCCTGCAGCTACAGTGAGACACACACTCTGATGGCCTTTCCAGCTCCAAGTAGCGAAGGCAGCCTAGGACTGTGGAAGCCCTAGCACTGCAAGCCCAGGAAGCCTGGGAGGGAAGGGAGCAGGGGACCGAGGTGTCTGGGGGTGGTCAGGACAGCTCTGATGAAGGGCAGTCAAGCAGGGTCCCAGGACCCCGGGGGCCAGCAGGAGCCTGGGAGCCAGATCCATGAGTGCAGTAACATGGGGATGGCAAGCCGAGATGATGGAGGCTGGAGGCTTGGGAGAGGAGGAGGCGGAGGAAGAGGAGGAGACAGATGCCAGGCCAGAGTTTGCTGAGGAAGGAAGAGGCACAATCACCCCGGGCAGGAGGGGGAGATGGCCGAAGCTGCCACCCTGGCCATCACTGGGGTTGGAGGGGAAGCTGAGACATGCGCCAGTGGAGGCAGGAGAGGCAGGCTGTCTGGGTTGCTCCCCTGTGGTGGGTAGAACGTTTCCTGCTGAACCCAGGCTCGGGCAGGTCAAAGAGGCAGCGTCCTCGACCTTAGAGAGAAGTGCTGATCTGAGGGCGGAGCACAGGGCCACCTGATGGGAGCTCTCTGTCCCTAATGAAGGGGACAGCATCCTTGCCTCTGGACTCCAGTGGCGGTGGGGGCACAACTGGGCACTATACACACTGAGCCTTCCCGAGGGGGAGGGGACCCCAACGTAATGTAGCAATCAGCTCAGCGGGCTCAGCAGGGGAAGCTTCCTGAAGTGGATTTTGAGGGAGGTTTTGAAGATGCAGAAAGATAGGGGTTAGGGGTCCCTCCTCCGTTGGCCTGGAGCAGTGAGGGGGGTGAGCTGGTGAGGGTGAAGGGGGGACAGCTGGCACAGCGGCCTCTGGGCAGCAGCCCTGGACGGCCCTGGTGCAGGGGAGACCCCACGTACGGAAGAGCCCTGTTTCAGGGGAACGGCTGAGAGGAGACATGACCTGACCAGGGTGACCCCGCTCCTCGGAGGCAGAGCTGAGACCAGAGACCAGATCTGCAGGCTCCTCTCTTCCCCGCCCCCGGCTGGCGAGCTGACAACCTGGGCTGCTATCAGAGGGCCCCCAGCGCGGGGCCACCTTCCAGGCGGCTGTTAGAACCGGGAAAGTACCTGACGCTCCCGTGGCCTCTGTTTCCCCATCTGTACTTTGGGCCCTTTCATCTAAGGAGGGGAAAGTCCTTTGCAGGGAGGTCCCACGTGAATGCGAGGTCCTGGCCGGACCTGCTAGCAGTTTTCCTGTAGGAATAGGGGTGGCTGGAGCCGGGAGAGGAAGGGCGGCAGAGGCGGGGATACCCCCAGCGGATCCCGGCGCTCTGCTTCCCCAGGCCCGGGTTTTGGGGGGGGGGGGGGGGGGGGGGGGAGATGACTACTTTGCATTTGATTTACATATCAATGGTGTGAATTCCAGGCCTGGCCGCTCGCTCTGGAATCTCCCTGGCTCCTGCTCCCTCCTCTGTGGTTTCCCCACCTGCCTGAGAGCCTCCTGGTTGCCAGTTGTGTGGCC
>NW_005355708.1:6180484-6192707 GCF_000412655.1 Myotis brandtii | reverse complement strand
CTCCTCGCCCTCTGCAGAGGCCGGGGCCTGGGCGGCAGTGGGCCGGCAAAGGGCTGTCCCCTCCCACTGGAGCCAAATAATTGCCTCCTGCTTTGTTGTGTGGTGTCTGGGGCCCGGGGCCTCTCATTTGTGGGGACGTGCTGTGGCGAGAGCCTCCCAGCGTAATTATTGCCCGGCCCACAGCCTCTCGGCCGCCCCCTGCCCCCATTCCCTGGAGCCCGGCGGGTCTGCCTCTGGGACAGGGGCCTTTCTGGTCTGAAGACATCCACCCCTACCCTGTCCTCCTCCCCCCGGAGCCAGACCAGGGACGGGGCCCTGGGCACGCGCCTCGCCTTGCGCAACATCTGGACAGGAGATTCACCTGTCCGGACTCGTCCCCAGTTGTGGTTGGAGCGACCTGCAACCCTGATACCTGGGAGAAAGCACTCCACTCAAGCTTCTATTCCTCCCCCCCCCACCCCTTTTCCTATTTCTCAATCACCAGTTTATCTGTCTGTTGGGAAGGACAGGAGAAAGAGAGGATGAGAGATAGTGCGTTCCTGGCGCACTCACACACCAAAGAAGAAATAGACTTCAGCTAAGAAACAGACACAGAGGAGCCACAGAGAAGGCCACGGTAGAGAGCCTCAGGCACACACGGCGACAGGGAAATAGATCTTTCCACTTCTCTTAAATTGAGACAAAGTTAGAAATAGAAAAGGCAAGATATGTATTAAATCTCGTGTGACTCTTGGAGAGAGTCCCTTCCCTCCCAGGCTTCCTGGGGCTTGCAATGGAGCCATATTTACTAAATCTTGTGTGACTCTTGACGTTAAATGAAGGCTGGCATTGGGGATGGAGACGGACAGCAAGAGGCATTGGGATAAGCCAAGACTCTTAAGTTATGAGGAGACAGTCACGGGTCACAAAGGTTTGCACGTAGTAGGTGCTCCATCAACTATCATTGGTGGTAGAGGACCCCTCTCTCCTGCGACCAGAACACTGAAAATTTAAATGGCAACAATAGGGACGTCAGGTGGACTTCCAGAGGAGAGACTTTCCAAACAGAAGAACCATTCGTCATCAACAAAGATCCTACTCTGTACCAGACACTGTTCTGGGTGCTTCTGGCACAATTATGGAGCAAAAGACCCTTGGGAACACTTGCGGTTATGGACGCTGCCTGCTGGAAGGTAGATCAGAAAAGTACAAATTCCTCTTCTCGGGAGGTTTTAGGGGTGCTACTTAGACAGGATGGGTGCAGGGGGTCCTGGATTTTGCCAGAAAACTAGGGAAGGTGAGCTCTAGCTCCAGGTTATGGAGACCATCTATCTCGCCAGTGGAGACCAGATCACCCGTGGTACACCCACTGAGTTCAGAGCAGGGAGGGTGGGTCCCTCCTGAGGTCAGAGGTCACGGGCAGAGTTTCGGTCTCTGGTATGGCTGTGAGTTCTGGGGTACCAGCTGGGAAACCCAGACATTGAGGATCTCTTCTCATCCAGATAAGGCGAAGTTAGGAGTAAGCTCCTTCATGGGGGGGAGGGAAACTCAGCAAGCTTAGGATCCTGTACGGTGATCTCATTTCTCCCTCAGTCTCCAGGCAGGTCCGTCTTCAAAGAACTCTTCATCGCCCTCCTGGTTCTCTTCTCACTCTTTGGAGGACTTCTCTCGCCACTGCCCCGCCCCGCCCCCCCCCCCCCCCCATCGGGGATTGTCCCGAAGGTCCACTTGAAAGGCCTCTCCCTCATTAGCAACAGGGGAAAGCACTGCTTCCTGCCCTTTTCAGGGTGGAGGATGGACAGGGAAGCAAGGCTGTCATTTGCTGAGGTGGGGACCACAGGCTCCTCCACAAACATCCCTCCACCTCTACCCAGCTACCTACCTCTTTTAGGCCCTGCAGCAGAGGCAGGAGATGAAAGGGACAGAGCTGACCCTGAGGGGAGGGGGGAGAGCAGGTGGGACCTGACTGGGAAGGATTTCGGGAGCAGATAGAGGGGGTGGGGCAGAGGAGAGCAGGGATTCTGGCAATCTCATTGGTTCCCTTGGCATCAAAGCATCCATTGGCTTCAGCACAGTAGGACCCATTAGTGTGTTTGTGTTGGGTATTGTGGCGGTGGTAGGAAACGGGGTGCAGGACCCTAATATACCAATGTGTTGACTCTGCATAGCTTCGCATTCCTCCTTCCCACCCGCACACACAGGCAGCTAAATCCTCCAGAATCTGCCCTCACCGGGTCTTCATTCTGGAGTGACCCCTGTGATCTTCCAGCTGAAGAAAGAGACACACGTGAGAGCCCCTTAAAGGAATCATAAAGCAAAGATCGGGCCTGACCTGTCAAAACACTGTAACGCAAATGTTTACGAACTGTGACATGCATATAGGAAAGTGTCACGCGCAGAGGGCATCAGTAAATCGTGAGTGGAAAATGGGATGCATTTGCACCAAGTGATCACACCTGGGTACCCAGTGGGCCGCTCAAGGATCAGAACATAACCCTACCCCAAAGCCCTTGATGGGCCCCCTTCTGGTTACTAACCACACACCCCCATCCCCCAAGGGTAACGGAATCTCTGTTCTGACTTCAAAGAGCATAGATGTTTTTTCACCTGTTTGTTCCTCCTTATAAATGGAGTCATATCCTGTGTGTTATTGTATCTGGCCTCTTTCCCGCCACATGTTTGTGACATTCATCCTTTGCTTGACTTTGAACCCGGCTGTGGGGGGAGGAGTGGGATGTATCAGAGGTGCTCCCCTTTGGGTCTCAAACTCCGACTCACAGAGATCCCTTTCAGAGCACCCCCACTTTGCTGGTGCTCTAGACTCCCAGGTTCCAAGCAGGAGGAACACCCTGGAAGACCTTGTCCTCTCGGGGCTCCTATCCAAGCTGGGATCTGGGAACCACTGGTCCCAGACCACACCCCTCCAAAGGGACTCCAGAGGAAGTCCCCAGCCAGGGCGGGGTAAATTAGATGGCGCTTTGAGATCTCAGGATGAAAGGACTGCCCAGGGCCATTGTCCTTGGCCTCCTGTCCAGCGTGGTGGGGGAGGGGAGGGAGTACCCTGTCCCCTCAGGCTCTAGGGATGGGCATCAGCCTAGTGGGATTGGCACTGCCAGGCTCTGGAGGGTTTTTGTTCTGAGAAGCTCCTGCCCAAAGAGGCAGGGAGCCCAGGCCTGAGATATTGGGGAGTGGGGAACCCAGGGCCCAGGCCCCAGGGTCTGCCCCCCACCTCCCGGGCAGCGCCCAGACAGCCCGGCTCTGGTGCCGTGTGTGGTTTCAGGATAAGCTGCCGATGCCACCCAGAGCGCCCTGCTGACAGACAAGGATCTCACCCGCTTTCAAAGACGCCCTTTCATCTGCCAGGGCTAATTACACCTGCAGAGCGGAGGAGAGGGCACTGGAGCCAGCCCCCTCCCTCTTCTCCTGTCCCAGCTCCCAAGCCCCCTGCCTCGGGAACCCATCTCCTCCCTCCCTTCTGCCAGTTTTAAAGCTCTGGCGGCAGCCTGGGCACCTGACAATTATGGCTCCTCTAGTGACAAGTGGCCCCGTCTCCTGGGAGGGAGGCACGGGAGAGCAGAGGGCTGGAGGTGGGCCTGTCTGTGTACCCGAGGGTCTGGGTGGCATCAGGAGGGTTGCTGAGAGGCACTGGGGAGCAGATGAGGGCTCATGAGTGTGAAAGTTCAAGTCTGTGATGGAGGCAGTTTAATGGAAGCCACGAGCCGGTTTCATTATTTTATGAGCTGCATGACTTGGCTTCTCACTTATTTGGGCCTCAGTTTTCTCTCCTATAAAACGGGGATACTAGTACCCACCCCACAGAGTGGCTGTGAGGAATAGGGGAGCCGATGCATCTAAAGGCTTAGCCTTTGGCAGGGGCTTATGGGGGCTTGGGAGAGATGCCACTTCACGGGAAGGCTCTTTGGACTCCCAAGGCTGTGTGGTCTCCATAGTACATGAAGTTTACTCTCCTTCCAGCTCTTAATGCCCTGCTTTGTGACAATGCGTACGAGTCCGAGTCTCCTATCACCTTGCAAACAGATTCCTTGGTGCCGTGTTGTATCTGTCTTCAGCCCAGCACTCAGGGCAGAGCAGGCGCTCACTACACCATCAGCTGTCATGGGAGTGGAGTGTGTGGTGGAGGCACATGACTCCCTCCAGGAGCCCTCTCTGGAGTGTGGGGGAGTCTCTGAGTCAGCATGAGTGTACGTGTGATCGTGTGCACCACAGTGACACACCGAGAGGGGGTATGTGTGTGTGGGTGTGCACACGAGTGGTTACTGTGGGCGCATGAGGGGCAGAGTGACTCCACAGCGTCTGTCTGAGTTCAGGTCTGAATGAGCCTCTCGGTGAGTGATGACCTATGAGGGTGTGTGGACTGGAAATGTGTGTGTGTGTGTGTGTGTGTGTGTGTGTGTGTGTGTGATATGGCAGAGGATCTACAGGTGTGATTGCATGTGAAACTCTGAGCAGGAGGAGCTGTATCCATCTGTGTCTGGGGGGTTGAGGGGCGGGGCACATGGCTGTGCCTAGGGGTCTATTTAGGGCTTCCAGTGGTAGCGAGCTTTTTTTTTTTTTTTTTAAATATATTTTTGTTGCCTTCAGAGAGGAAGGGAGAGGGAGAGAGAGAGAAACATCAATGTTGAGAGAGAATCATTGATTGGCTGCCTCCTGCAAGCCTCACACTGGGGATCAAGCCTACAACCCGGGCATGAGCCCTGGCCAGGAATTGAACTGTGACCTTCTGGTTCATAGGTCGATGCTCAACCTCTGAGCCACGCTGGCCGGGCAGCAGTGAGCTCTTTAGAAGAGCAAATAAGGTCCCCAACCAAGGTCCTTGACCTGGGAGAGAAAAAATAGAAGGGCCCACTCTTTTCCCAGAGCAGAGTAAGCTGGAGGCAGCTACCTCCCTAACACCACAGTCCTCCGCCCCCGCCTGGTTCAAGGGAACAGATGAGGTGCTGGCAATGGGTGGGTCCCAGGGGCTGGGGTGGTGATTTGCCCTTGAATGGAAGGCATGAGTCCACACTCCAGGGGTTCTGCACTCAGCCCCTTCATGGTCCTTCTACCCCAAAGCAAGGAAGTTCTGCTTGGTGTCTAACCTAAATCCTCTATATTTCAGGCCAGCCTAGGCTCTGCCCTCCCATTGTCACATCCTCACATAGACATGAGCCATGGATCATGGAAACCCTGGATCCTCAAGTCAGGAAGCGCTGACATCAAGGTTTCTCCACTTTCCTTCTAAGCCTCGCCATTTCTCTTTACCTTCTGACGTCCCCTTCTCTGATCGTGTCCATCCCAGGAAAGGTAATGCCCCAAGCTCACCCTGACGGCAGGTCCTTCTAGAGTCTAACCAGCTTCCCTCATGTTCTCAGGCCCTGCTCAGGGGCTGGGAGCAGGGGGACCCCACTGGAGCAGCTCAGTGAGATGGGGGGGGGGGTCTGATGGCCTAGCTTAGGTCACCGGCCACTGCAATACGTCAGCGGTGGGTGTGTCCATCCCAGCCACCGCACAACCTCCCTTTCATCTTTTGTTCCTGCCAGCCCGCCCGTTCCCACTGCGGATTCTCAGATTCCCAGCGTGGCGTATCCGATGAGCCAGAGTCTTCGCCCGGACACGATCTTCTCCCGGCCCTGCCCTCTGCTCACCTCCTCCTCCCTGCCTCCCTCCCAGCCATAGGGAAACCACTTTTTTGGGGGGGACAGTTGGGGGACAGTTGCTTGCAGTCTCCCTCCTTGCTCTTCTCTTTGCCAAGCCACCACCTGCCACCAGGGAAATGGTGGTCGGACACAGGAAGAACTTTAGGGGTGTTATCAGGTGGGGAACTTGGGCAGGTGGGAGGCCCCACTTTCCCTGGGAGCATGAGTGCTGGTCAGTGCGTCTGAGGGAAAGGAACAGTGTGCCTGGGGGCGGAGAGGTGGGCAGGTGACTTCTCCAGTCTCCCTTTTGCCCTTGGATGATGCCATCCTCAACCCTTTGTTCCCCACAGATGTTTGGCTGTTCCAGTTTGGCAGCCAATCCCCAAACATGTCTCCATTCACCCTGGCTTAGAGCTGGGTTTCCACATCACCTGCAATGACTGCTCACCTTGCACCCTCCCAGCTGCCCTCTTGACCCTGTGTCTGGGCTCCCAGCCCCTTCCCTCCCCAACTTGGGCTGATCTGCCTCCTCATTTCCAAGAATTCTGTGGCTTGGATTTTCTACTCCAAACACCTTCTCACATCTTCCTCCCCCTCCCCATCCCCAGGAAGCCCTCCCCTGGCCTTGCTTTTTCTTCCTGCCCTACCCGATCTCCCCAGCCCTGATGTCCAATCCCATTCTTTCAGCCAGTCTGCCAGGGTGTCTCCTGGTGTGTGGGTTGGGTCTTATTTAGATAAGCCAGGAGTTCCCTGAGCTGGGGCCTGGATCTCCCCCCACCCCAATTAGAAACACCCCAGGGAGCCCTGCTGGTGTGGCTCAGTGAGTTGGGCGTAGCCAGGAGTTCCCTGAGCTGGGGCCTGGATCTCCCCCGACCCCAATTAAAAACACCCCAGGGAGCCCTGGATGGTGTGGCTCAGTGAGTTGGGTGTTGTCCCATGCACTGAAAGGTTGCTGATTTGATTCCTGGTCAGGGCATATGCCCAGGTTGTGGGCTCAGTCCCCGGTGGGAGGCCTGCAGGAGGCAGCCAATCCATGTTTCACTCTCCCATCCATGCTTGTCTCTCTTTCTCTCTCTCTCTCAAAAATCAATATTATTTTAAAATAGAAAGAAAGAGACACCCCAGGGATAGGAACCTTGATATTTTCCCAATTCTCAGGAAAAGCCCTTGAGAACAGAGGGGATAAGGGCGATTGTCAGAGGAGGTGATGAGAAAGATCTGGCAAGAGCTGAAGAATAAATAAGAACTGTGTCTCCCCTGAGCTCTGGCCCAGGAAGCAGGGCAGAGAAGAGAAAGAAAGAGTTGTGAAAGTTTAGTGGGGAGGAGTTGGGGCGGGGGGAGAGAAAGTTTTGATGGCTCTTCTGATGGATCTGGCCAGAGGGTCCCGGGAAGCCTTTAATAAAGCAAAGGCTGGGAGAGGTGACAGCCCTTCCTATAGGGCAGGCGTGGGGGAGGCCAGCGTTGGTGGCCAGTTGTTGAGGGCAGAGGGAAGCTGCTCCATCAGCCTCCTCTCTGGAGCCCCACATGCCGAGCAGTGGTATTTGGGTGCCCGGGCTCCCTGCAGCATCCAGAGTCACAAAAGGTGCTAACAAAAGCCCCCAGGCAGCCTCCAGTCTTGGCCTGGAAGAGAAGCCATTGGGTTCTAATCCTGGATCTGCCATTAATTAATTTGCTGAGTGATCTCTGGCAAGTTCCTCAACTTCTCTGGGCCTCCCTTTCCTGTTCCCATCCCTCCACCCCATGAACAGGTGCCTGAGGAGGGAGGTGGAGCCTCCTCCAGGCTCGCTCTGAGGCAAGAGGATGGGTGAGATGACCTTCCCAGAGGCCAGGGCCAGTGGCTTGGTCATGGACCCTTTCTCTGGTCAGTGGAGCAGGTTGATGAGGGGGATTTAGTGCTTTTCACTCCTGAGGGGAACATTAATCTCTCCCCACCTTCTTCCCCACCCCTCCTTAGGGTGTCTCCCCATGAATCCCCCCGCCCCCCCTCACCCGGCCCTGGGCCTCCTCCCTTGACCAACCCCCACCTTCCTGCCCACCTGGGGCCCGGCCCGACCCAGGAGCAGGAGCAAACCCTCGGAGAGAGATGAGCCCTGAGCCCAGCAGTCCTGATGAGCAATAATTTGTTTTATGACAGAAAAGGAAATTGTCTTCAGTTTCACAAGAGCGAAACGAATTCGTTTGAAGTAGCTTGCCCTGCGGCAGGCAGGAGAAGGTTTCTCTCCCCAGCTTGCCTTCCCTCTCCTTCTCTCCCCCTCTCTCCCTCTTCCCTTCTAATTACTGCAGCTTCCAAGCTGTTGGCATGAGTTGATGCCAGGCTGTCAGATGCCAACTGCCCCAGGAGCTCACCTCTTGGGTGTGGATAGGGGGATGGAGCCACAGGAACAAGGTGGGGTGGCTCTCGGTTCAACCTCTGCCATGCCCTAAGCCTTACCTGGCACCACCAGGGAGGGAGGAGGAGGGCTGGGGCAGAGGGCAGCTCGGCGGAGCCCAGGAGAGCGCTCAGCCTTGGGAGGCACTAGCACTTTGAGGCCCAGGGAGAGACCTGTCATGACCTCCTGGGCTCTCCTGCATGGACTGCCGCTGTTTCCTGATCAGCCCTCTTTCTCCATCCTCTCTTACAGCATCCTAGAAGCTGACCGCCATGGTGGCCTCTGGGCAAGAAAATGACCATTGGCCACCTATCGGTGTCAAGACTCTAAGATTCATTTGGGGTGGACAGGACGGGGAAGACAGCACCTGTGGCTCATCAATGCTCTTATTAAGAAATCCAGTGGAGCCCTAGCTGGTTTGGCTCAGTGGATAGAGCATCAGCCCAAGGACTGAAGGGTCACGGCGTGCAGGAGGCAGCTGATCAATGATTCTCTTTCATCATTGATGTTTCTATCTCTCTCCCCCTCTCTCTTCCTCTCTGAAATCAATAAAAATGTTTTTGTTTGTTTGTTTTTAAAATCCAGTGGAGCCCTGGTCGGTTTTCTCAGTGGTTAGAGCGTCGGCCCAAGGACCGAAGGGTCACGGGTTTGATTCCAGGTCAGGGGCATGTACCTCGGTTGCAGGTTCGATTCCCAGCCCCAGTCCGGGCATGTGCAGGAGGCAACCAATGGAAGTGTCTCTCACATCAATGTTTCTCTCTCTCTCCCTCCCTCGTTTCACTCTCTCTAAAAATCAATGGGAGGGGGGAAAATTCTTGAGTGAGGATTAAAGAAAAAAAGAAGTCCAGTGGACTGAAAAATCACCTCTCACATCAATGTTTCTCTCTCCCTCCCTCCCTCCTTTCACTCTCTCTAAAAATCAATGGGGAGGGGGGAATTCTTGAGTGAGGATTAAAGGAAAAAAGAAGTCCAGTGGACTGAGAAATCACCAGGACCTTCCTATGTGCATTCTAAGGGCTCCTCCCTCCTCCTCTCTCTCCCTTCCTCCCTTCCTCTTTTTCTTCCTACTCCCTATCCATCCTTCCATTCATGCATTTCACAAACTTATAAAACCTTTATAGAGTGTCAGGCACCATTCCAAGCACTGGGAGTGGAGCGATGACAAAAATCCCTGGCTCCATGCAGCTTACCTTCTCGTGAGCGCTGTGTTGGCTACAGGGGGAAGCGCTGTGCCTGGCACAGGCCTGCATTCCAAGCACTGGGAGTGGAGCGATGACAAAAATCCTTGGCTCCATGCAGCTTACCTTCTCGTGAGTGCTGTGCTGGCTACAGGGGGAAGCGGCTGTGCCTGGCACAGGCCTAAAACAGAGCAGGCACTTAAAAATATTTGCTGAATCAGCACCTAAATGCCCAGCCTGAATGAAAGGTGACGTGACAAAAGTTCAGCTGCTGAAGAAAAAGAACCTCTTGCTTAACCCCTTCTCTATCCGCTCCACCCTCCCTCCCTTCCTCTCCTGAGAGCCTTCCTGCCATGGCCCTGGGCGAGGTTGAGAAGGGGCAGCTGGCTGCATGGAGAGCAGGCAGCCGCCAGGCTCCAGGGCTGCCAACCTGGCACCGCTGCTTGGCGCTGGGCGCCCTCTAAAACAACAAACTTTATGTCTCTAATTGGGCCCTTCCTGTTTGTCTTGATATTATCTCTGGTCCTTGAAGTCCACAGGCCCAATCAGGGACCGGGCAAAGGGCAGGAACTTTGGGGACTCAGGGCCCTGCGCTGTAGGTGTCTGGGCTGTGCTCAAGGGCACTGGGCAGAGGTCTGAGGTCTAATGCCCAGGGCACTGAGGGAGGAGCTTGGACCACAGCAAGTTTCTAGAGTCCGGGTTCTGTCATCGCGGGTTCTTGGATCAGTGACATGCCTTTCCCTTAATGGCTTTTGGTTTCCTAACGCTGCAGAGCGGAGAACTCGGGGTGGGAATCCCCAAGCTTCACTGCTCTCTCCCTTCCTGATTCCCAACTTGGCTGGGAAGTCCTTCTTTTTTTTTTAATATATTTTTATTGATCTCAGAGAGGAAGGGAGAAGGAGAGAGAGAGGTAGAAACATTAATAATGAGAGAGACTCATTGATCGGCTGCCTCTTGCAGGCCCCCTACAAGGGATCAAGCCCTCAACCCGGGCATGTGCCCTTGACCAGAATCGAACCCGGGACCTTTCAGTCTGCAGGCCAGCGCTCTATCCACTGAGCCAAACTGGCTAGGGCTGGGAAGTCCTTCTTGATGTTTAACTTCAATACCTTTCACTAGCCTTTGGGGAATGGCTCCAGCTTTGGGTGCTCTGGCACCCGCGTCTTACCTGTCTTAGGTTCCCGAATCAACATTATGGCCACTTTACACATGAAGCTTCTAAATGTTGAAGTCCCCCTGGGACCAGCTGTCTCCCATAAAAGGAGCCCCCCCCCACCTTGTGACTATGTCCACCCTGCTAGGCATCCTGGCTGCCCCCGTGGGTGGTAGGATCAGGGCAAATTCCAGACAGGCCCCCACCCCGTCCAGAGGGGCAGCCTCTGCCACCCCCAGAGCTCCAGGTAATAACCCAGGGGCCACGCCAGGCTCGCCAGCACCTGAGCCACCGGCAGCAGATAATGACGGGGGAGCTGGGCAGGCAGAGCCAACCCCTCAATCAGGAAGCAAATTAAAAAGGGGAGGAATCTCCCAGACAGACCACAACAATGAGACCGGCCCCCTTTCCAGGGCACTGCCCGCCTTCCCCCCTACCCACCTAATGTTGCCTGCCAGGCCCTGGTACCCAGCCCTCCCTCTCTAATCCCCCGCTTGTGGGATCCAGCTGGAGGCTTTCTGGGTGACCCTGGCTGCAGGTTGGTGGCAGTGCCAGGACGCAGGATGCTGGGCCTCCCAGGGAGCCTCATCTCCCTACCTGATCTACCTGATCGTGGATTCCTGACAAGGTGCTGGGCACGGTGGGGGGCGAAAGAGGAAGACTAGGTCATGCTTCTGGTGCAGCATCTTGAGCCCATCCGGACGGTGTGACAAAGGGATTTATAGAGAATCAGCCTCTTCTGCATCAGCCGCTGGCAGCTCCCCCTCTGCAAAGGGCACTATTGAATCCAGTGCAACGCATATGTATTGCACACTCCGTACTAGTTACTGTTCGAGATGCTGGGGGACACAAAGATGAACAGAGATAAAGATAAATAAATAAAAAAATGAACAGAGAAAATGCCAATCTTTCAAGGAGCTCATGATCTCACACACGCGCGCACACACACACAACTTATCATATTACCCATCAGACAGTGTTAAGCCCTTTGTACGTTAGGACTATGGGAACGCAGAAGAGGGTGCCTGGGAGAACTGGGGAAGGCCTAACAGAGGAGGGAGACATATGAGTTGGGCTTCAAAGGATCGATAGGAGCTCACAGACAGAGAAATAGGAAGAGCATTTCAGACCAGGAACAGTATGGGGCGTGAACACGTATGAACAATAAGGATGGAGCAGGATCCCCCCGTGGCTGGGACCTGGAGAGTGTGAGGGACGAGGCTGGACAGGCAGGCTGAGCCCAGACGGGATAGAGGGCTTCAATTCCAGGCCTAAAGAGCACGGATTTTTTTCCTGTTGGTAATGGGGAGCTATCGAATGCTTTTGACATGATGAGGATGCTGCAACCCTGGTAGGAAGCGTTTTAACTGCCGAGTGGGTCAAAGTAAATTCTGCCTTTTCTTCCTCTGCTTTTCTCCATGACGCCCGTGTAATCAGCCCCTTCTCCCAGCTCCCACTCACGGCCCTTGCTCCTTTTGTCCCAAACTTCCAACTCATTACAGTGGGGCCTTGACTTACGAGTGTCGCGACTAACGAGTTTTTCGAGATACGAGCCATCTCTCAGACGATTTTTTGCTTTGAGTTGCGAGCTAAAATTCAGGTTATGAGCCAGCTTCAGATACCCCACCGCTAGTTGGCGCAGCGAACGTCACAGTGAACGCCACAACATCAGCCCAGCATCACGTGTCTCACTCGTTCACTTTTTGATCTGACATATGAGTAATTTGAGTTATGAGCTCCGTCACGGAACGAATTAAACTCGTAACTCAAGGCCCCACTGTATACCAAACAGGCTAACAGGGCAGAGTGCTTCAGCCTCCCCCGGCTCTCACCCCAACCCTGCACGCCCCAGACATCCTGCTGGACCCCTCTCCATCCATCACACAACCTGGGCCAGTGGCGGGGGGG
>NW_005355708.1:6172676-6180407 GCF_000412655.1 Myotis brandtii | reverse complement strand
AGGGGGTGGGTGGGCAGAGAAGGGATGGCAGGGAAGCTGGGCTCGTTTCCTCCATGGGTCTTTGCATCTCAAGGCTTCTGTTATGTCTTCCCACCTGACCCATGCTTCTGCCTTCACCACTACCCACCTCAGCTAAGAGACTCTAAAAACTTTGATTTCAGGGAAACATTTTTCTAATTTGCTCAGCTGTGGCTTTTCCACCCGCTTCTCAGAAAAGGCACTGGGCTGATGACTGTGTGGAATGAGAAGGACGTGATCCTTGCCCTCCAGTAGCTCACCGACCCACTGGTAGGGACATACCAGCAAGAAGGCAATTCCATGGAAACAGGTCATGTGGCAGTCAGTACTAAGGAAGTTCGGAGGAGCAAGCCAGTGATGTGCTGCTGCTCAGAGGACTTGATGGAGAAGCAGCCTTGCAGGATGGGAGTTTGAAGGATGGAAAGCCTTTCTGAGGCAGAGATGGGGTGGCAGGGTGGAAACAGTCGGAGGAAGGGTAGGAAGGCTGGGCATATTGGATGAACACCAAGTCCAGCGGGCTGGCCGGGACTGGAAGGTTTGTACCAGGACCCAGGGAAATGAAGATTGCAAAGGTGATGGAGGCCAAGTAGGAGGGTCTTGAATGTTATGGTTACCACTGGGGAGCCAATGATGTGTTTGACGTGGAGAGTTCCAAGATGGCGTGGCACTTCAGGACGATTAACCTGTTGTTGGCCTGTAGGACAGTTTAGGTGCCTGGGCCCAGAAGTGGCAGAAAGCTGATAGGAGATCTGAAAAATAATCCAAATGACAAGTAATTCCTGTTACCAAGTTGGCACCTCTCTAGGATTTTCATAGGCCAATTGCCATTCCCAATTCATTCACCCATCCAACAACTATTTATTAAGCACTTGCTAAGTACTCCAGGAACCATTTTAGGCTCTTTTTCACCACCAACCCCGCCCCTCCCCCCCCATGGCTTTTGGATTTGAAGACAAAGATACACTCTCACCCTCCCCTCATGCACCTTAGCCCAGTCTCTCTCCCAACTCCATCCCAAGCTAATCCAGTAGCTTCTGTCTTTGAAAAAAAATTTTTTTTTTAAACAATAGAACACATGCAGCCTGGCCAGCGTGGCTCACTGGTTGAGTATCAACCTAGGAACCAAAAGATCACGGTTCCATTCCAGGTCAGGGCACATGCCCGGGTTGCGGGCTCAATCCCCAGTGTGGGGCGTGCAGGAGGCAGCTGATCAATGATTCTCTCGTCATTGATGTTGCTGACTCTCCCTCTCCCTTCCCCTCTGAAATCAATAGAAATATATTTTTTAAAAAGTAGACAGCTGAGTGTAGGGGGGACCTGGGATCTCTGGGGGAGGGAGGCTGGGAAGGAGGAGAAAGATGGAGAGGAGTAGGAGACATCTGGGTAAGGATGGGGGCTGGGAGGGAGGGACAAATTAGAGAGCTGGAGAAGGAAGTAGAGTCTTAGCAGCTAGAGGAGGTGGGGGACTGGGAGGCGAGGGCAGAGGAAATGGGCCCAGGCACTGGAGACAAAAGTCTGGGAGTCTGAGCCTCTGAGGAGCCACCTGGAAGGTGCAGGCAGCGGCAACATCAAACTTGGGATCGGAGGGTTGGCTCTGGAGTGAGCCGGAGTGGGGGGAGGAGGGCCTGTGGATCCAGGGAGAGCTGAGAGCAAGAGAGAGGGGCTCGAATCTATCATTAACCCCGCGGGGTCCGCAGACTCACCCAGCACCAGAGTCCCACCCTCCATGTGTACCCACCCCCAGCTTTCCTGCCTTGTCATTGGTGGTGGGGAAGCACGCTGTGCTGAGGAGGAGAGGGGGGGGGTCTCCTGCCAAATAGGGTCTGTGTTCTGTTAGTAACTCCCCTCCCCAAAAACCACTCAGGTCTCCATCTACCCTTCACGGCTCCAAAGCTGGGAAAGGGGTGTGGGCCAGCAGGGCCAGCCCAGGAGCTGTCTGTCCTCCCCCCAACTCCCCTCACCCCAAGGTTCTCCCATCTTTTGAACTGGACCTGCTACCTAAGCATATGGAACCGATTGAAAGAATTTGTATGCTCACCTTATAATTTATGCAAATCAACTCTGTAATTAACTATAATTTGGAGGCATCCTTTGGTATTTGAGACATTTATCCATGAGGAAATGCCCTGGTGATAATGCTCCCGTATTAACATTATTTACTCCACCTGTGTGGTCTCCGCTGCTTGTTTCCCCCTCACTCCGGCTTTCTGGGCTGGAAGGTAGGGAGGGACAGGGAAGCCCCTCCCTGGAGCCTCAGTCCTGCCGCCTGGGTGCCCCCAGGGGGTGGTGCTGGCCCTGTCCTCCTAACTGTGCTGAGGATTGAAGGAAGGGGTGCAGCTCTGCCTCCTAAACCCCCCACCACTCTACTCTCTCCTGCCTGATGGGTGGCTCTCTGCAGAGCTTCTGAGCTTTCTTAAGGGCCTCAATGTTCTCATCTCTGAGATGGGTAGAGGAAGGACCTGTCGAGGCCTTTATGGGGGTAATTACTGAAAAGCTAATGAAGGGACTGGGAATCCCCAGTCTAGAGGTTTCTGGGGGAGGAGCAGGACAAAGTTCAGGGCAAAGACTGCCTGAATCACCCTGTGGGGGACTTGGGGGAGGTGGCATACAAGCCTTAGGTTACTGGGTTCTGGGTGTTCGCAGAGGGGGTGCACAGCAGCTACTGTTCTCAGTGTCAAGGGCATTGAGCTATGGCTGAGAATGGGACGTGAGCACATGAAAAGTCTCCAGGCCACTCTCCTATGTGGGTCAGAATTCCTAGCTTCAGGGAGCTATGGGGAGCTGGTCTTATTCTGTTTCCTCTCCTTGCTCCTTCCTGGCCTTTTGTCCTTCTCTGCTCCAGCACATGCTCCTGTTAGCCAACATGCCTGAGCTTACAACTACCCTCAAGTTAAGTCCATGTAAATAGTTGGGGCTGTGGGGACTCCACCTAAATTCACCTCCAGGCCCCTTCTCCCCTTCCAGGCCCTGCTCCCAGCCTCTTCACTCCCCTGGAGTTCCCGGACCCCTGAACGGTCCATAACAGTTCTTGGCTGGGTTCTGCCTCTGGCCTTAGGTGACCTCTTGTTTATCCCAAGCTGCCTCACCCTAACCTAAATCAGGGAGAGAACCACTTGACAATGAGAGATCCCAGATCCAAAAGGTGGATTACGGTGGATCGTCCTGGGGATCTAAGTGGGGTAGGGGACGAAGAAAAGGGAGGAGGAGGAATGAGCCTCCAGCAGAAGTAGGAGAGACCTGCTGGAGTAGCCAACATCACTGATGGGGAGTCTGCAGGGAGGGACCAACTTAGTGTGTGTGTGTGTGTGTGTGTGTGTGTGTGTGTGTGTCCCAGGCCATAAAAGTGGTACTTCTTTCTTTCCCACCCAGTCCATGGAGGAACCCTCAAAAGGAGGGGGAAAGAATTTGGAGAGTTCCAGCCACCCAGCTCTCTCCCCTGGCGATGCTCTCCCTTCCTCCATCCCGGGAGAACCACTTGGTCCCTCTCCCACTGCCCGTCCAGCCTCTGGAGAGGGAAGGAAGTCTTACTCTCCCACCCCCACCCCCCGCTGCCTCTTAGAGCAGAAATCCTCCTTTCCTGGCACACCTCAGAGACTCAGATCTCACCCCCTACCACTCCCCCAGGAGAGCCGGGGGCCACTGTTTCCTGGATTATCCTAAAAGCTTTGGAGGCCGTGAGGACTTGGCAGCACCCCTGCCCACACCTCTCACCTCCCCCTCTGCTCTGACTGTCGCCTCCTTTATAAAGCCTGGCTCTCCCAACACCCCCACTTGCCCCTCACCACCGCTGCCAGCTCTGGGCTCCATGGACTGGTAAGAGGTTCCCTGTCCAGTTCAGGGGATGGAGGTCTCCACTTCCATGGGGATCATTGAGAAGGGTTTGGAAGTCTTGATTTTTCTCTGAATTGGGGAGGGGAAGATAAGAGGGAGATCTTGAAGGTCTCTGTAAGGAGAACCAAAGAGAATTCCTTTGGAGGTCTTTGGAGGGCTGGGCTGAGATCTGAGGGAGAAGTGGAGTGGATTCACCACTTAACAGATGACCGGGGGCTTCATTCTGATAGAAAAGATGGGCAAATATTAATAGACAAGGCACACACTCACCTCACAGAAGTTCATGCCTGATAAACACCTGCAGAAGTAGCAGGGGAGAAATCACGGTGCATGTCCTGTGGGGAACTCCCTTTGTCATAGAGGAAGAGGTCAGACAACCCACATTCAAAGGCACCCACGGCAAGATGAGTACACACAGGCATGATGTGCACACACACATTTGTAGATTACACCCCTCCCCCAACATACAGATGCACGATCCTCAGCTAGGTTCACCTTTCAGACTGGAAATGGATGTGGATGCCAGCAATATTTGGATTTATGATAGAATTAGTGTCCAGCCTAGTGCTTGGGCCCTGGGTAGACCCTCAGTGAATGTTTGCTGAATGAACAATGGATGAAGGAAAAGATACCATTTGGCCCCAGCTCTGGACTCATCCAGGTTCCCAGGAACCTGGGACAGTGGGTAGAAAGAAGAAAGGAAAGGAGAAATGTTGGCGTCCAAGGTCACCAGCTTGCAGTCTTCCGAGTGCAGCTTGGAGAGTGGTGTGGGGAGTACAGGAGAGTGAGCAACTAGACCAGGAATTAGGAGAATTGGGGCTTGGGTCCCTGCTCTGCTTCTAACTTGCTGTGTGACTTTGAGTTGCTTGCCTCTCTGTTCTGGGGTTGTTTCCCTACTAGTGAAATAAGGACTTGCATGAGGCAATTGTTATGGGCAGTCCAGCTTCGATATTCTCATAGCACAATCTCCACAGAAAGACTATTGAGGTTTGGAAGGGACCACAGATGTAGCTGTGACTTGTCCCAACAACTCAAGGCAGCTTTGATCTAGGGATCAGCTTAAGAATGCTGTCCCCTCCACCTTCAGGATCAAGGGGAGCCAGACTCCCAGAGCCATCACTGGTGCCATAGTGAGGCTGGATGGAATAGCAGGCAGAACACAGGCGCTGGAGCCTGACAGATCTGGACTTGATTTCCTTCTCGGTCTCTTAACAGCTGTGCAATCTTGGCCAATGGGAATAATAATAACTACTTAGCTGCGTGCTGATGAGAATTAAAGATATTTGGATAAAGCGCCTGGAATATAGTAGATGCTCAATAAGTAAATGTGTTATGATACAATTGGGGGCTAATGAGGCTGTTCCATGTACAAAATGGATTGCCAAATATCAATGAGGTGTGAGAATAGGAGTGGCAGGAATGGGAGATGGACCCTTGTGTCAAAATCTGTCTACCCCTTTGGGGGACTAAGGGAGCAGGGCAGAAATGGCCCACGTCCTGGGCAGATCTCAGCTTGTGTGGGAGGCGTGGTGGGCAGCATTGTTCAGTTTGAGATGAGATAACACTGGGCAGTTATGTCAACCTCAGACTATGGGCCCTGTGCAGTAGGAAAGAATCTGGCATGCAGGAAATGAAAGGGCTGGAGTCAGAGGAACGCAAGTAGAAGGTCATCTGGAAGGAAGATAGTGAATGCCCTGAGTCAGAAGCAGAAACCTCGGCAGGACGGGAAACCAGAATGGCTGAGTTTCCAAAACAACTGCCTTACTGTTAATTTTTTGAATGTTTATATCGATTTTAGAGAGGGAGATGGATAGAGATATTGTAACATTGATTGGATGCCTCCTGCATGCCCCCCACTGGAGATTGAGCCCCACAACCCAGGCATGTGCCCCTACTGGGATTCCGACCTGTAAACTCTTGGTTCATGGGTCTAGTGCTCAACCATTGACCCACACCTTCGGGGCCATGACTGTTCATTTTCATGCTGATAAGCCACAGGCAGATGGTGGTGGTGGTGGTGGTGGTGGGGTCTTTGCTTCTGGGAACCCAGGTATGTTCAGGTCAGGGTGGGGTGGGGGTAAAGGGAGCCTGTGGTGAAAGTGGCAAGTCTACCACCTGCGGACTGGATCCCTTTCCCTATTGCTTTTCAGGGAAACAGAAACCAGAAAGATAAGACAATCGGCTGCTCATAAACAAATGGAGGAGGGAACTCTGAGCAAGTGTTAGCTCCTCAAGAGCAGTAGCGTTGGGAAAAGCCAGAAGGCTAGAGGGCTGCAGGGAGGAGGAGGCAAGGAATGCCTAGGGGTCCAATGGGACTTAACCCAAGAATCTGAGTCACAGGCTCTGGGACATGAGCCCCTAACTCTGCTCTAGTCACGGCTGTGAACTGGGATGCAAACCCAGATAGCCAACACTTGCAGGTTGAGTGAACAGAAATAAAAACATGAGGATAGCCTGGCCGACATGGCTCAGTGGTTGAGCATCTCGACCTATGAACCAGGAGGTCATGGTTGGATTCCTGGTCTTGGGGCACATGCCCAGGTTGCAGGCTTGATCCCCAGAGTGGGGTGTGTATGAGGCAGCCAATCAATGTTTCTCTCTCATCACTGATGTTTCTATTTCTCTCTCCCTTCCTCTCTAAAATAAAAATATTTTTTAAAATACAAAAATCATGAGGATAGAGAGGGTTGTCGATGTATTAGTGGCCACAAGATCCAGAGCAATTCTTGGCAATCTATACTTCAGGGGCCTGAGTATGGGGAAGAAGGAAACCCTACGGATCAGAAAGTACAACCCTGACCTGAGGGAGGTGGGGGTGGAGGGACGCCTTCCTGGCTTCCCAAGCCCCGTTCCTTTGACTCCGAAGGGCAGCTGCTCTCACCGAGGGCTTGTACCTGAGCAAGTACAAGGCTGGGGCTAGAATTTCGTCCAAAGACCTTTGTGAATATCCCTTAATCCAACAACCATTTGCTGGGAGCCGACTTTTTAAATAATTATTAACAACAACAACAACGATATCTTCCGTTTTCCGTGAGCTTACCAGGCGCCCACGGGGCTAAGTATTGTAACTACATCAGTTCCTTTAAGCCCCAGGGAGCCCTCCCCAACGTGCCCTGGGGTTGTTCTGATGAGGAAACTGAGGCACGGAGAAGACGTGGATGCACAGATAAGTCAGACAGCGACTCTGGATGTGAGAGCGCGTGTGTTTCTTGGGAAAGCACATCCACAAAGGCGGGGTTTCCAGGTGGCGGGTGGCTTGCTTAGCCGTTTGGTAGTGGCACTTCGGGGGCGTCCCACGCGGGAATGCAGGGCTGGTAAACCAGCGGGCACGACAGCCATCGCGGCGGCAGGAGCGACAGTGAATCCGCCCGAATCCCGGTCCGGCTGCGCAAAGGACCGTCAAGACAACAAACAAGCGAGACGCGAACCTTTAATAAAAAGCCAATGGCAGCGCGCCCAGGGTCCGCCAACGGGCACAACATCAACAACAAAAATACGAAAATTGATCAGAATCCCCCGCAAGACCAGGGTCACTTGGGAAGTCAACGTGGCGGGTAGAGGAGACACCAACCGGGAAGGGGGCGTCGGACTAACGGGGTGCAGAGGCCCGCAGGTGGGGGTGGAGGGCGGGGGCAGGAGGGTCCCTCGCTGCCCACCGGGCTGGCCAGGCATGTCGATCCACTCGGACCTTGAGAGGAGGTTGGGAGCGGCGAACGCCCTGACGTTCTGCAGACGCTGCATCGAGTCTGTGCCTTCGCTTTCATCTAAGGACCCCTAGACCCTTCCCCCAGGTTAAGAACCCGGGGTTCCGACGGGTAGGTGGGAACCGGAAAGGGATGGTGGCGAGGGGTCCCTCAGTCCGGGCGCCTGCCCCGGCTGCCA
>NW_005355708.1:6171993-6172426 GCF_000412655.1 Myotis brandtii | reverse complement strand
AAGGTGCGGGTGGGGGGGGAGGGGGGGACAGGGGAGGAGGGCAGCAGCGCAGATAATTTCTCACGGCCTAGGGCTGGGCGGAGACCGGACACATACTTGGCGCGCGGTCCTGCTTCCTCCTCTCCTCTCGGTTCCGAGGCAGCGCTCGCGGGCCGAGGGCCGTCGAGGCCAAGGGCGCCCTAAGGTGGCTCAGGATCACCCCAGGGCCCGCCCCCTCTTTGGGCCCCCACCCCCACCCGCCCAGGGTCAGAGCGAGTCCTGCGTCCCCAGCCCAACCAAACCAGCTCCGGGGCAGCTTTCTTCCCCGCGGGGCGGGTCTTGGAACCCGGAGACACTCCGCCCGGGCCCCTGGCCCGAGACCTGGAGGGACGAGGAGGAGCGAGGGAGGTGGCGGGAGGCGACCTAGATAGCGATCCCTCCCCCTCCCTGCCCG
>NW_005355708.1:6167556-6171511 GCF_000412655.1 Myotis brandtii | reverse complement strand
GGAGGGGTGCGCACTCCCGGGGTCCTCTTGGAAAGACGCGCCCGGAACGCGCCCCCAGGGCCTCGGGGGAGCAGAATCCGAGGGGCTCAGAGCCCCAGCGGAGAGAAAACTGGGCGGACGGGAGAGACTGGAGGGACCGAGGAGACTGGAAACTGGGGAAACTGGAGCGACTGGGACAACCGGAGGACTTGAACCTTAAGGACGGGGAGTAGGGAAGTCCGACCGACCACCGGAGCGCAGCGGGGGAGAGGGGATCGGGTGTCTCTAGCCGCCTTCCCGCGTTGGGGAGCGCGAAGCCGGGAGTGTGCGTCCTGCGGTCTCCCACCCCGAAGCCTCGCTGGCAGGCCGTGCATCCCGGGCTTGGGCTGCCTGCCCTGGGTCGGGAGGGGCCGCTCTGTGGAGCCTGGGTCGTTAGCCTTCCCACCCCCTCGCCTTTGGGGCCGTTCCCAGGCGCCAAAAGCTATTAGGGTCCCCGGCCTCACTGCTCCCGCCCAGCCCCTCCTGGGCTGCCCCGCCTGGGCCTGAGGCTCCACTCCTGCAGCTTCACCCGGTTCCTTTCTTGTGGTGAGGCCGCCGGAGCCTGAGTAGGCGCCCAGCCCCTCTCCCTCTCCCTCTGCCAGACTCCTGCGGCCACCTCCCTGCTCCCAGAGGCAGGAGGTAGTAAGGTCAGCTGAGCCCCGCCGAGGAAAGTCCCTGCCCGAAACCAGAGCGCCTCCTCTGCCAATCAGATAGGAACCCCACACCTGGGGCTCCCCAGCCTTAGGGAGAGATGGTGGGAAGAGGGGGACCTTCAAATCACAGATAGATGGTCAAGAAAGGGGTACAGGTCTTCAGGTTCCCAGTGGTTCAGGGAGAGTGGAGAGACCTGGTTCACAGAGACACATACAGTACATACTTTGTGGGTGTGTGTGTTTCAATCCTCACCAGAGGACATTTTTCCATTGCTTTTTTTAGAGAGAGTGGAAGGGAGAGGGAGAGACAGAGAGAGAAACATTGATGTGAGAGAGACACATCAATTGGTTGCCTCCCGCACGCACCCGGACCAGGGCTGGGGATTGAGCCTGCAACCCAGGTACATGCCCTTGGAATCAAACCTGGGACCCTTCAACCCGCAGCCCTTGACCGGAATCAAACCTGGGACCCTTCAACCCGAAGGTTGACGCCCTATCCACTGAGCCAAACTGGCTAGGGTCATAGCTGTTGATTGAATGAATAAATGAATGTCTTTGTTCAAGTCACTTCTCCAAATACTGCCTCAGTTTCCTCTTTTTCAAGAGTGTTAGTCTGAGCGGTAGTTCTCAACATTTGGCTGCATATTAGAATTATCCGTGGGACTCCTATAAATGATCCATGCCTAGCCTTGGCCAGTGTAGCTCAGTTAGTTGGAGCATCATCCCATACACCAGAAGGTAGAAGGTTCGATTCCCAGTCAGGGCCCGTGCAGGAGGCAGCCGATCAATCTCTCTCTGTGTCTTCCTTTGAAGTTCATTTTTAAAAATGATTAAATTAGCTTCTTAGTTATTTGAAGTAAAGAACTTACTAGTTTTATTCTTAAAAAAATAAATAAAATAAAAATTATCCATGCCTAGAATACACCCCTTTATTAAAAACCCTTTGGGCAAGTCTTCCTCTTAATTTCTGTGATTCTGGCTTTTCCTGTTGCCCTCTGCTTTTCCCCACTCTGACCCTGCGTCCATCCCTTAAGGAGTGTTGGCCTTTTGTTGTTTTTTTAATTTTTTCTTTTCTTTTTTGTATTTCCCTTTTTTCTTGTTGTTGTTTTTTAATATATATATTAAGGATATTGTTATTGATTTCAGAGCGGAAGGGATAGGGAGAGATAGAAACATCAATGATGAGAGAGAATCATTGACCCGCTGCCTCCTGCATGCCCTCTACTGGGGATGGAGCCTGCAACTGGGGCATATGCCCTTGACCGGAATGGAACCCGGGACCCAGCAGTCCACAGGCCCAGGCTCTATTCACTGAGCCACACTGGCTAGGGCAGGAGTGAGCTTGATGGTCAACTCTTCTCTTCCTGACCCCCTTCTCTGGGAAGCCAAACCCCTCCCTGCTTCCCATCTGGGTCTCCGCTCCATGGCAGGAGGGCATGGGTAGCAGCCGGAGAGAGCGGGCTGGCACCAGTGTGGGTCAGGACCGGGGAGGGGGATTAACTTTCTCTGGTGGCGAGAAGTCCCCCAGAAACTGGCACTGCGCTGAACCCCAGGGAGGTGAAGTCCTTGCCGGAGGGAAAGCGTGAGGGCCAGGCAGGGAGCTGGGGAGAATGAGGCTGGGCAGTGAAATGCTCTTCCTCAAGGAACATGCCTCAGAAATGGAATTCAGGTTGTTTTTCTTTTTTTTTTTTTTTCTTTTCCAAAATCCCAGAATCTGCTTTGGGCTTGGGGAAGTCAGATAACCTCAAGCTTTGAGTTTCAGAAACAGGCCACCTCCCTCTCCCCACCTGTATCCTGAGTTAAAGTGGGAAAGCTGCGATGGGGCTAGATCCTCCACTTGGGCTGGCAGCAGGTCTGCAGGGGGCAGCTGGGGTCGGCCGGTGTGAGCACTGTCCTGTAGGAGTATCCTCCCTGCCAGCCTGGGACCAGCCCAACTCCCAGGATAAGCTGGGTCCTCTAGGAGAGATAACGTAGGGGAAGGGAGACTTCCATCCTCCTCTGCCCTTGGCCGAGACCTTCACACCCTCAAGTCTTCATAGTTCTCTCACATGCTCTTAACTGATCTTGAATCCCCCAACCTGAGGGGCGTTTCTCTTTTTCACCTGGGGGCGTGGAGAGGGAGGGAGGGGCACTTCGCAGGGAGGGGACTAGGTTGGGACTGAAGGTGAGCTGGTGATTTTGCTCACTTCACCTCTCCTTTGCCGTCTTTAGGTCTCACCTGAGGAGCCCCTGACCGTCCCTGTCCCCCACCGCATCCCGCACCCCGGCAATGCTAACCGCTGTCTGCGGCTCTCTGGGCAGCCAGCACACGGACGCGCCCCACGCCTCCCCTCCGCGCCTCGACCTGCAGCCCCTCCAGACATACCAGGGCCACACGAGCCCGGAGGCGGGGGACTACCCCTCCCCGCTGCAGCCTGGAGAGCTGCAGAGCCTCCCGCTGGGCCCCGAGGTGGACTTCTCGCAGGGCTATGAGCTCCCGGGGGCCTCCTCCCGCGTAACCTGTGAGGACCTGGAAAGCGACAACCCCTTGGCCCCGGGACCCTTTTCCAAGCTCCTGCAGCCAGACATGTCCCACCATTACGAATCGTGGTTCCGGCCGACGCACCCGGGCACCGAGGATGGCTCCTGGTGGGACCTTCATGCGGGGGCCACCTGGATGGACCTCCCCCACACGCAGGGCGCGCTGACCTCCCCTGGCCACCCGGGGGCGCTGCAGGCCGGCCTGGGGGGCTACGTTGGAGACCATCAGCTCTGCGCCCCGCCGCCCCACCCACACCCACACCACCTCCTCCCAGCCGCCGGAGGGCAGCACCTCCTGGGGCCCCCAGACGGGGCCAAGGCCTTAGAAGCGGTGGCGTCGGAGTCCCAGGGGCTGGATTCCGGTCTGGACGGGGCGACGCGGCCCAAAGGCTCCCGGCGGTCAGTGCCCCGCAGCTCAGGTCAGACCGTGTGCCGCTGCCCCAACTGCCTGGAGGCGGAGCGACTGGGGGCTCCGTGCGGGCCCGACGGGGGCAAGAAGAAGCATTTGCACAATTGCCACATCCCCGGCTGCGGCAAAGCCTACGCCAAGACGTCGCACCTGAAGGCGCACCTGCGCTGGCACAGCGGCGACCGGCCCTTCGTGTGCAACTGGCTGTTCTGCGGCAAGCGCTTCACGCGCTCCGACGAGCTGCAGCGCCACCTCCAGACCCACACGGGCACCAAGAAGTTCCCCTGCGCCGTCTGCAGCCGCGTCTTCATGCGCAGCGACCACCTGGCCAAGCACATGAAAACCCACGAGGGCG
>NW_005355708.1:6157305-6167397 GCF_000412655.1 Myotis brandtii | reverse complement strand
CAAGCGGGAGGCGGAGGGCGGCGGAGCTCCCTCCAACTGAGCTCCTCCCACCGCCTCCCCGCGGGTCCCCCCGGGCATCAGAAGAGAACCCCCTGGCCTGGTGTCCCCGGGCGGCTCGAGTGAGAACGTGGTTATTTATTGAGAGGGGTGAAGGCGGTGTGGGGTGGGGAGAGGGGACACTAGGGGTGCTTTAGTCTCTGTGGCTGGACAGGACGCGTTTGCCTGTTTGGCTGGCCGGGTGTGTGTGTGTGTGGGGAGCTGCGTAGGCCCCTCTGTTCTCGGTTTCCTCACTGTTTCCTCACGTCCCCCAGCTGGAGGGATGCGGTGGGGTGTCCCCACCGCGGCTGCAGGGCGGAGGGGGCCCGCCGGAGAAGATGGGCACCCCGGGAACATAGAGGAGTGGGGCCGCCCCTGCGCTGGGGGGACCTGTCTGGACGCGTCCTTAGCGCCTGGGAACCGGGACATAAAAGCGCCTCCGGATCCGCCCCGTGGCCTGGCCCCTTTCATCCCCTCCTGGTTCTCTCCCTAGGGTTTCCGGAGGCAGAGCTGAGATGGGGTAGGGGAGGCTGGGGGTCCCCTTCAGGGCGGGGTCTCCATCAGGCAGGAGGCTGTTGCTGTAAAAATAACTCCTTTGAGGCGCCTCCTTGTTAACCCTCCCAGACCCAGCCTGATGGAGCCATGAAGGAAGGGGGCAGAGGGCCAGAACCCGGGACAGCTTCCCAGCCCTAACTGCGGGGTGGAGCAGAGAGCCGGATAGAGCTGGGGCATGGGCAAGGAGGGCCCCTTCTAAGACGAGAGGAAGCAATTGAACGGGGGAATGGAGGAAACAACCCCCTTCGGCTCCAAGCTCGGATTCGGTCCTTAACTCTCCGTCTTGATGAAAAGTAAAGTTCAGTCGTCCACATCCCCCATCCGTTCCCCCCAGCCCCACCCCATGTGAGCTTTCCAGGCAGCCAGAAGCCCCCCCGCTCTAGAATTAATGTAGTTCCTCATCCTAGGTTCCCCATCGGCCGCCTTCCCCCCTGGGGATGGAAGGGACAGGGTTACCGGGCTTGTTGGGGTTCGGTGGGGGTGCCCCAGCAGAGGGACCTCCAGCAGTTCCCAGGCCCCTCCTGTAGAAGGTATGACGGGAGGCTCCCATCCCTGTCCGTGGGAGGGAGTGGCTCTCCCACTGGAAGGGGCTGCCTTCTGTGATGTCTAGGAAGCTGTCCCCTTTCCTTCTTTAGATGCTAGAAATACCTTCTGGTTGTGATCCCGGAGTGGGAAGAAGGGAGGGAGGAGTGCAGCAGAGGCAAAGGGGAGGGAGCCGATGAGGGAAGAGTGGAGTGAGCGGGCTTTCCCAGGCTTGATATGGAGGCTGTAAGGTTCCCCCTGACCTCCCCTCTTTCCATCCAGAGCCTTTTTGGAGGATTAGTTGTGTATTGACTTTTAAGTTATAAGCAAAGGGTATTTTATTTAATATTAGGGCATGTGTTTGTGCATGTTGTGTGTATGTGTACGTGAGTGTGTGAGTGTGTGTGTGTGTGTGTGTGTGTGTGTGTGTGTGTGTGTGTGTGTGTGTGTGTGTGTGTGTGTGTGTGTGTGTGTGTGTGTGTGTGTGTGTGTGTGTGTGTGTGTGTGTGTTTCTCTACTGAGCCTGTGGTCTCCAGCCAAGGGAGACCCTACCTTGTTCACCCCGTCCAAGGTCCTGGGCTTTAGGCCTACCGTGTCTCTTCCTCCCTTGGGGATGCTGGAGCCCGGTCCAAGGAGCTC
Source organism: Myotis brandtii (assembly GCF_000412655.1). Lineage (NCBI taxonomy): Eukaryota > Metazoa > Chordata > Mammalia > Chiroptera > Vespertilionidae > Myotis > Myotis brandtii. The sequence continues at coordinate 6,165,645 of NW_005355708.1, read as the reverse complement.
AAAGGGAAATGGGGCTGGGATCTGGGTGGGAATATGTGTGTGTGTAGAAGGGAGTCCTTACAAGGGATTGGCTGACTCTCCCAGCGGGACTCATGGGCCCGGGGTAGTTTAAGAAATAATGTTCTTTCTTTCTGTTCCCTCTGATCCCGACCTCCTGCTGACCCCGCCAGAGGTCCCTCTCCTTGCCGAGAGGGTTGGGGGCAGGAGAGAGTTGGCAGTGCCTGCAGGTTGCCTGGCCAGGAGAGAGGGGGAGAAAGGGAGGGCACCGTGGGTGTGAGATGCCTTTCTCCTCCACCCATCGAAACCAGCCGCCACCTCCCTGTGCTGCCAGGACAGCTGTTCCCAGTGACCATTCCAAGGGGAACTCCCGAATGAGTGGTGGTGGTGGGGGGACAGGGCTGTTCCCCTGTGGAGGCCCCAGCTCTGAGGTGGCCGGTGAGGGCTTTGGTTAGGTTTCCTGTCTGCCCCCTTCTAGGCAGCCCCCTAGAGGAGAAATGTAGGATTTTTTTTCTTTATTAACTGCTGTGAACCCACTTTGTTGGGGGGGAGGGAGAAGAGGAAGAAACAGCCTGTGTTTTTTATGCCGTAATAAAGTCATCAACCACATCATTGCTTCATTTGTCTTTGGTTTCCTCCTTGACTCCGTGTCCCTCAGCCATGAGGACCAGGCTGCTGCAGGGTGGGGTGGACACTGCCCTTTGATCTCACAGCCCTGGGCAGCCTCACCTCTCCCCCTGTGTTTGGGGCAGAGCTGGGCTGATGGAAGGGTCCGATCCTGCCCTGGAGGTGGCTGGTTCAGAAGGAGGGAGGAGCTCCCTCTGGGTTGATAGCTCTGCTGACTGTCCCTCCCTGGTGGAACCTGTGCAGATGAGGAAGTTCTAGATGTTTCCTTCCTCCTCCACACACAAGCCCCCTCTTTCCCCTCCCCTGCCAAGAACGCTGCTGGTTCCCTGCCTTCCCAGAGACCGCCAGCCTCTTGGCACCCTCACCCCACACGGGGGTGTGTGTGTCAGTCGGTCCTTCTGGCTGTGAGTGAGGTGGGGGTGACTGACAGCGATTTCTTCACCCAGGATGATCCCTATCAGGAACAAGGCGATGAAAGGCAGCCAGGATATCTGATGGGCTCCCGCCCAGCTGGAAGGTATGAGGGAAAGGCTCCTGCTGCAACTCCCAGATAGAGACCTGCCAGTTACACAACCACGCTGTGCACGAATGCGCCCTCGCCGGACCCACGGGGCGCCTTCGGATATGCAGAACTGCCCGTCTGTGCACACTTTCCCAGGCTGCCCAATGCCTGGCATGTAGTTGGCGCCTAATTAATGTCAAATGAGTATAAAACCTCAACTGAAGCTTTATTTTATGAGTATAAAGCCCCAAAGCCAGGAAGGTGGATGAAGGATCAGTTTTGGGCTCCAAGGGGGCAGATAGATTATTGTGTTCTTTTTATTTTTATTTTTTTAAATATATTTTATTGCTTTTTTACAGAGAGGAGGGGAGAGGGATAGAGAGTTAGAAACATCAATGAGAGAGAAACATCGACCAGCTGCCTCCTGCACGCCTCCCACCGGGTATGTGCCCGCAACCAAGGTACATGCCCCCGACCGGAATCGAACCTGGGACCCTTGAGTCCGCAGGCCAACGCTCTATCCACTGAGCCAAACCGGTCAGGGCTATTGTGTTCTTTTTTAAAAAAAATATATATTTTATTGTTTTTAGAGAAGAAGGGAGAGGGAGGGAGACAGAACGAACCATCAATGATGAGAACGAATCACCGATCAGCTGCCTCCTGCACACCCCACACTGAGGATCCAGCCCTCAATCCGGGCATGTGCCCCCTGACTGGGGATTGAACCGTGACCCGCCCAATTCATAGGTTGATACTCAACCATTGAGCCACACCGGCTGGGCAGATTATTGTGTTTTTTTCACCTTCCCATCCTCTTTTTTTTTTTTTGCCAAAATTATTTTTTGTTATCTAGTGGGATTTCTATTTCCCCCACTCTAACCCTAATCCAATTTTTCAGAACTAAATTTGGTACCCAGGTTGGCCCATCCCATCACAGGTTTGGGTCTGGGCTCACAAAATCCACCTTGTGGTGGGGCACCAGAATGATTTGGGGGTCAGACAGGTAACCACACTGGTGTGTGTGGGGCAAAAATTTGTTCCCATCTGCTGCTGCGTTAGACGTCTGGGAGGACAAGAAACAGGTGTGTTTTCCTGTGACCTCATGCCCACCCCACTCCTTGGGGTGCTCTTTTGTCCTCCTGGTTCTGGGGGAGTTAGACCCCAGGAACCTGGTGAGTCCTCTCCTGTCCCCCCAGCGCTGTCCCCGCTGTCCCCGGGGACAGGAGGGCCGCTGTGGGGCCGGCTGGGCCTGTCTGGGCAGGGCTGGCTGCCCCTCCTCCCCGTGCAGCTCCTCCCGCTGACCTGCATTCTTAGCGGGGGCCTTTGGTGGGGCTCTGACGCTCCCTGGGCTCGTTTGCCTTGACAGCAATGCTGCCTGGCTGGCCTGGCCCCCCCTGATGGAGCCCAAGGCTGGCCACCTCTGACCCCTCAGGTCAGGGGCCCCTGGCAGGACGATCCCGGAGGAGCTGGGAGGGAGGGAAATCAGAACATCTGGACTGACCCTCTGGGCGACTTCTCTGAGCCGCCAGCTCCTCTCCTAGGACGTGGGAGTGGAATTCCGAGGTGGGTGAGTGAAATCTGGAATGGAAAGTGACAGGAGCAGGCAGCCTGGGAACTGCCGCCTGGGGCTGTGCTGCGCCGACTCCGCCTCTCCTCCTGCCTGTGCCTGCCCCCTAGCGGGAAGCTGGGGAAGTGCAGACGGTGAACCAGCTTTCCGGCTGGCCGCTTGGGCGCTCCTGTTAGCCCACAGACAGCCTTGATGTTTGTTTCTGGAATGCCACGCAATGGCAACCTTACCACCCCTCCCTGACGCTGCACCCGAAGCAGCCTTCACCTCCACGTCAGCCCAGGAAACCTGGCTGCTCAGCGTCCGGTCCTAGCAGTGTAGGTTTGAAAAGAATCTCAGGAACTAAACAGTCCTGCTGTTCCCAATCAGTAGACTATTGGGATCACCCGTGGACTTTTTCAAGATACCGCGATTTCCTCCCCCAAACCCCACCCAGGTATGCCCCTTGGGGCTGTATGAGAGCAGCACTTCTCAGACTTCATACCTGAAGTCTGGTGAACGTGCAGCTTCTGATGCAGTAGGTCTGAGGTGGGGCCCAAGACTCGACAATTTTCACAAGCTGTCAGATGATGCTGATGCTGGCAGTCTGCCGACACTTTGATAGCAGAGAATTAAAGTGTCGTGTTGTGCAGTGGGAGATGTGTGGCTGAAAAACAGCCACCCTGGCTGGGTAGCTCAGTTGGTTGGAGTGTCGTCCTGATACACCAAGGTTGCCGGTTCAATCCCCAGTTAGGACACAAACAAAAGTCAATGAATGAATGAGTAAGTGGAACAACAAGTCGATGTTTCTCTCTCCCCCTTCCTCTCTCTAATATCAATCAATAAATACAAATGAAAAAATTAACCCTCCCTCTCCCCACCTGTGGTTGAGAACCACGGAGGCCCTTGCAGGGTAAGAGACCTGCCCAAAGAGACCCCACAAAAGCAAGATCAGATGCCGGTCTGCAGAGTTCCAGGTGATGCTCCTCCCTACTCCAGCCCAGCTCCTAGGCCACTCTTCTGTTCAAGTGGCAGTCCCCTTCCTGACAGTGAAGCTCGTCTTCCTGGAGACACGGGCATCTTCTTGGGATACCTGAAGGCATTTAGGAAACATCTCAGGTTTCAGGCCCCCCACAGCCTTATCTGCCAGGTCTCCTCCAGCCATCACCAAGCACACCCACCTACAGCCTGCCTCCGGGCAAAGCCTCAGCCTCTGCCTTCATTCCCACTCTAGGAGTGACCCGATGGAGCAGCAGCCCTGATTGTGTGGCTGGTGGATGTGGGAGAAATAGACCATCTGTAGTGTCTCCCCCGTTCCTGAAGGACTTCACAGAGCAAAACGGTGTGAGGTGCATTCGCTTAAATGCTGGATATGATGGAGATCGCTTATAGAGGAAAATGACCCAGCAAGCAGAACACTCAAGACTTCTCCTGTTTCAGCTTCACTATGTGTAAAGACACCATATCTTTGGAGTAGAAATTTCCAAATTTTCTTTCAAAGCACCTTGGGGGGGTAGGGGGGGAGCAGAATCATTTTTTGGGGGGGTTGAATGGGTTTTATGTATAGGTGCCCTTCAAAAAGGCATTAACTTATGTGTTCCCTACATCTCCTGGCCAAGCCATTCTTTTTTTTAAAAAATACCTTTTTGCCCAGTCGGTGTGTCTCAGTGGTTGAGCCTCGACCTGTGAACCAGGAGGTCACAGTTTGATTCCCGGTCAGGGCACATGCCTGGGTTCGATCCCCAGTGTGGGTCGTGAAGGAGGCAGCCGATCAATGATTCTCTCTCATCATTTATGTTTTTATCACTCTCTCCCTCTCCCTTCCTCTCTGAAATCAATAAAAATATATTTTAAAAATAAAAAATAATTTTTCTTTCTTTTTAAAAACATTTTTTTTTTTTTCAGAGAGAGGAAGGGGCATCAGCTGGCTCCTGCATGTCCCCCACCGGGGATGGAGCCCACAACCTGGGCATGTGCCCTCACCGGAAATGGATCCAGTGACTTCTCGGTGCATGGGACAAAGCTCAACCAACTGAGCCACATCAGCCAGGGACTGGCGGGTCGGGCACCAGCCTGGGATCGTGCCTTCAGAATTCAAACCAGGGCACATGGTTTAATTCCAGATGCCCCAGCAGTCCCAGCTTTCTAGTAAAACCGCCCGGCTTTTCTTCCCTCTCTTTTCACGTGGCTCCTTTCCGCTCCCAGCTCCTGCTCCCCACGGTGACCTTACTGGAGTTGCAAAGCTGCGCGCCGGGAAGGGCAGGCAGCCAAGCAAGACTAGGGAGGCCGCTCTTCTCCAAGAAGCGGTGCTAGCGCGCACCCTGGTGGAAGACCGAGGAACTGCAGGTGCTCCGTTCCAGCTCCGCCCCGGGGGGCAAGGCCTTCCAGGTCACCTGGGAACCTCGGTCCAACGGGCAGACCTGACCCTAAATGGAGGCACTGGCTCCCGGAACTAAGCTGGGGATCTAGCAGGGAGAGAGGGTGAGGAGCACACACGACTGGGAAGCCAGAATGGGGGGACAGAAGAGGGGGGGTGGGACACTTGGAGAGGCGCAGGGCAACAAGGGAGATGGGCCAGCACTCTCAGAAGGGCAGGGCCCGAGGAGCGCGCCGGCCTGCTGATTCCTGAGCCTGGAGCGTGGGGAGAGAGTGGGTGCCTCCGGGTCGCATTGCACATGGAGTGTGCGCGGGGTGCGGGGTGTCCAGAACCCGACTGCACTGCCTTCCCTGGGTGTCTGTTTTCACGTGTTGGGAGAGGGGCTCCCTAGCACTGATTCCAGGCTGGGATAGTGGAGACACAAGGACACACTCGTCTCCCCCTCCCCCCAGATGGCATCATGGAGCCCTGATGCCCCATGTTCCTGTGACTGCTTTGTCTCCGTGCCCCCGGCCTCGGCCATCCCAGCTGTCATCTTTGCCAAGAACTCAGATCGGCCCCGGGATGAGGTGCAGGAGGTGGTGTTTGTACCGGCGGGCACTCATGCCCCTGGCAGCTGGCTCCAGGTGGGTTAGGCCTCTGGGGTGCCGGGTGGTGGCAGAGGTAGGCCTTCTTCTAAGTCAAGACCTTTCTCCTCTCTGCTCCCCACACCTGGGAGGCCTCCAGATGTGGAAAGAGCATGAGCTTCACATCTACCAGCCTGGACTTAGCCTATTAGTTAACCTCTGTTGTCCTCAGTGTCCTTCTCTGTAAAATGGGAATAATAAGGCCTTCCTCTAAGGCAGTGGTTCTCAACCTTCCTAATGCCGCGACCCTTTAATACAGTTCCTCATGTTGTGGTGACCCCCAACCATAAAATTATTTTCGTTGCTACTTCATAACTGTAATGTTGCTACTGTTATGAATCGTAATGTAAATATCTGATATGCAGGATGGTCTTAGGCGACCCCTGTGAAAGGGTCGTTCGACCACCAAAGGGGTCGCGACCCACAGGTTGAGAACCGCTGCTCTAAGGGCTGTGGAAGGTGACTGCCACTTGGTAGGAACCTTCCCCTTTCTGATCGGACTCTCCCTCTCTCCGTGTCCCCCCCCCCCTTCCCCCCACGGCCTGCAGTGCACCTACATCGAGGTGGAGCAGGTGGCGAAGACCCATGCTGTGATCCTAAGCCGCCCTTCCTGGCTGTGGGGGGCGGAGATGGGCGCCAACGAGCATGGCGTCTGCATTGGCAACGAGGCCGTGTGGACCAAGGAGCCAGTTGGGGAGGGAGAGGCCCTGCTGGGCATGGATCTACTCAGGTGTGGCCCCTGCCCTCCCTCGTCCCCTCAACACACCAGAAGTCTGGGGACCGAGGACTGGCCCAGGCCTTCCTCCCCTCCTCCAAGCCTGGTCCACAAAGGGCCCCTTCCTTTCTGCGTCACCACCAGGAGGCCGCCCTGCCCCTCCCTCCCCTGGCCCCATCTCCACAATCTGGTTGGAAGCTCTCCCAGGTGGCCACCTCTGGGCCTCCCCTGGCCCAGAATCAATAGAGGTGAAATGTCTTTCTAATGAAATCTCATCCCGATTTATTAACCCAATGAAAGCGGAGCAGCTCTGATTGAAGAGGTGGTGGGCTCAGGGCACTTCTCCGAGACTGTGTGTTGGGCCTTTGCGTGGCCCCTCAGAGACAGCCTGACAACCACCGGCATCACTGCAGTGTTGGCAGGTTTTCTAGGGGACTCAGGCCTGACACCAACCCTCCCTGGGCCTCTTCTGTCCCCTGGAGCTCCCGCCACCAGCCACGGTGCCCCATCACCCTCCTGTCCCCTGTAGCTCCCACCACCAGCCACGGTGCCCCATCACCCTCCTGTCCCCTGTAGCTCCCACCACCAGCCACGGTGCCCCATCACCCTCCTGTCCCCTGGAGCTTCTGCCACCTTTCACCCTCCTGTCCCCCGGACCTCTTTCTGTGCCAGGCTGGCTTTAGAACGCAGCAGCTCAGCCCAGGAGGCCGTGCACGTGATCACAGGCTTGCTGGAGCGCTATGGGCAGGGGGGCAGCTGCCGGGAGGACCCCACGCCTTTCTGCTACCACAACACCTTCCTGCTGGCTGACAGAACCGAGGCCTGGGTGCTGGAGACGGCGGGGCGGCTGTGGGCCGCACAGAGGATCCAGGGTGAGGGGCCAGTGCTGGGGCCTGCCTTTGCCAGGCTTGGGAGGGTGTGGGAAAGGTGGTGGCTGCAGGGAAGGGCCAATCCAGGCACAAGCCTCTCGGGTGGTGGGGCCATCCAGAGAGATGGAAAACGAGCCCCGCGGGGGAACCTATCCTCCCCCTGCACGTGGTTCAGTCCTCTTGTGCTCCAGCCTGCTGCTTCCTCCGAGGAGCCTTCCTGGACTCCCTGATGGTCGGGTTTCCCCCTGTATCAGGTTTCCCTCTGGCTGCTCTGGGGAGGGTGCCTCTTCACCACACTCACCACAGATGGCAGACTCACAGTTCTTCCTGTGATTGGTCTGTCTCCCTCTTCACCATTGTGTTCTCAGCGCCCAGCCGAGCGCCTGGCACAGAGTAGGTCAGTGATGGCGAACCTCTGACACGCGTGTCAGAGGTGACACTCGAACTCATTTTTTTGGTTGATTTTTCTTTGTTCAATGGCATTTAAATATATAAAATACACATCAAAAATATAAGTCTTTGTTTTACTATGGTTGCAAAGATCAAAAAATTTCTAGATGTGACACGGCACCAGCGTTAAGTTAGGGTTTTTCAAAATGCTGGCACGCCAAGCTCAAAAGGTTCGCCATCCCTGGAGTAGGTGCTCAGTAATGAACGAGCCCCGCCCCCCCCCCTCTCCTCCGCAGAGGGCGCCCGCAACATCTCCAACCAGCTGAGCATCGGCACCGACATCTCAGCCGAACACCCGGCGCTTCGGGCCCACGCCCAGGCCCAGGGCTGGTGGGATGGCCGGGGCCCCTTCGACTTCGCTCAGGTCTTCTCGCTGACGCAGCAGCCGGTGCGCATGGAGGCGGCCAAGGCCCGCTTCCGGGCCGGGCGGGAGCTGCTGCAGCAGCTGCAAGGTCAGAGGGTGACGGGGGTGAAGGGGTGACGGCCAGCCTCTCCCCCGTCCCGTAGCTTTGGGGGCCCCTGACCCTGTCCCGCTTGGCAGGGGCCATCACGGCCGAGGCGATGATGGGCATCCTCAGGGACCAGCAGACGGGCATCTGCATGGACTCCGGGGGCTTCCGCACCACGGCCA
>NW_005355708.1:6151605-6157203 GCF_000412655.1 Myotis brandtii | reverse complement strand
GCGGCCCTGCGTCCACTTCCTCACGGCCACACCAGACCCTTCCAGGTGCGGGGCCGGGCTGGGTACGAAGGCGGAGTGCGCGGGGCCGGGTTCACGAGGGACGTGGCCGTCCTCCATCCCTCCATCTGCGCCCCCTCAGGTCAGTGTTCAAACCTTTCATCTTCGGGGCGGGGGCGGCCCAGGCCCCCCAGGTGCTGTCCCCCACCTTTGGAGCACAGGACCCCGTCCGGACCGCGCCCCGCTTCCAGACTCGGGTGGATCGCCGGCACGCTCTATACCGCCGACACCAGGAGGCCCTGGGGCTGATGGAGCGGGAGCAGGTGACCCCCAGGGAGCAGGGCCTCCTGGGGGGACCACTCATGGCCCCCACGCCCGCTGGGTTCTGGGAATATGAGGGGGCTCCGGAGTGGAGAGGCTCCAGGCTGGGGAGAGGGCTCTCTCCCTTCAGAGCCAGCTGCCCAGGAGCATGTCGGGTCCTTTGTCCCTTCCTCCTGCTCCGTGAGACCAAAGACGACATGTCCCGCTTCATGGGGGGCGAAGCCTGCGCCCGGGACTCACCTCTGCCTCTCCCGGCAGGACCTGGGGCAGCAGCTGCGGCAGAAGCAGCGGGATCTGGAGCAGGAAGGCCTGGAGGCTGTGAGGGGGCTGCTGGCCGGTGCCCCACCCCCCCAGGAACTGGGTGGCCTCTTCCAGGCCTTTGTGGAGCGGGAGAGCCAGGCCTACGCCTGAGCGCCACAGCTCCTCCTGGCCTGGCGTGGGGCACGGGGGCTGGGGGTGGGCCTGGACCCCGGGAGCAGTGGCATCAGAGCAGGTCCTCCACGCCCCTTGTTCTGAGTGGCTGGCTCAGCCTCGTCTTCATAAATATGTTTTATTTCTTATGTGTTTTGCTGATTTTCCCTCTAGCTGCCCGCAGTGACGTGGACACGTTCAGGGCCTGGAGACACTTTATTGGGACAGGCTCCCGCCACAGGGGGGCTCTGGGAGGGGGTCTCCCCTTGTTCTTGCCCAGCCCTCCTTCCCGTGGCTTCGCTGACAGCCGAGGGCTGTACTTCACTTCTTGATTCTCCTGGTCATGGTTTTGGTTGTGCTGGGGGCCCCAGCCAGGGCGGCCTTGGGGGCTGCAGCTGCTCTGACCCCCCTCCTTGCCTGCACGGTGCTTTGGGGGCCCCTGGAAACCAGGGGGCACAGCTTCTTGGTGGCAGAGGAGGCTTGTGGCAAGGAGGCAGGCTCCGGGGGTGGCTCCTTCCCCTGCTGGGGAGTGGCAGCGGAGGGGCGGTCCCCAGCCATGGGCCTCCCGGGCAGCTGGGGCAGCTCCGTGAGGACGGGCTGGGTCTCTAGCCTCAGCTGGTGCTCCGCCTGGGCTGTCTGCTGCCTGTGCGCCTTGTGCCTGCTCATGTCCTGCTCCAGCTCCTGGAGGAAGCCTGTGAGGGCCAGGACGCGGTGTCAGTGTGATCTGAGCAAACTGCCATTCCCAACCGGGAGGAGCCTGAGGCTGGGTGGGTGGGGGTTGGGGGGTCACCTGCGTGCCCAGGCTGACATCTGGCCCTGGCTGTACTGTCCTCTGGCCCAGATGCTGAGCTGGGCCGGGGGCTACTTTCCCAGACCCCCCAGGGCAGGGGTGAGCTCTGGGGAGGCTGCGAGCCTTGGGAAGCAGGGTCACCTCGCTCTGCTCGGAACGGGCCACTCAGCTCTGGGAACTCTTCATCCGAGGCTTTGTCCTCCTCATCTGAGTCCCAGCGCTCCGACACGGGCTGCCTGTCCAGGTCCATGAGCAGGGGCAGGGCTCCTGTCACCAGCTTCCTGCGGGCAGCGGGCAGAGGCTAGGCTGGAGGGCACCCCTGCGTGTGGAGCCTGGGACACTGCGCACAGAGCAACAGCACCCACACCGGGCAGGATGGTGGCTCAGGAGCAGGAAGTCCCCAGATTGCTAAGGGCTGGTTTTCTGTGGCGTGATGGGGGTGAAAGGGAAGAAGGGGCCGACTTGAGCTGGGGCGGGGGAGGGGAAGGGACCATGGGCCAGACTCCAGATGTGCAGGCTGAGAGGCAGCCCATGTGGAGTTTGTAGGAGGAGCTCAGCCAACACCTCTTTCTTCTCACCTTCAGTTGCCCTCACCTGTAGCCATCCTGGTTGGTGCAGCTGTTCCCAATCAGGTTGAGGATGAGAAGGCTCTGGGGGAATTCATCTGCTCGAACCAAAGTGGGGGAATGAGGTTCTCATACCCACCTTCCAGCCCAAAGCCACTGCCTCTCTGCACAGCCCGACCCCTGGAGGGTGTGCAGTTAATGCAGGCACAGGGAGATGGGGCAGGGAGGAGGGAGGGCCCCGCACCGGACTTATTTCATCCCCGCATGGGACTTATTTCATGAGCCAGGGTGAGGGCATCCTACCCAGCTCCAGTTTTGCTATCAAGTTCTCCGAAAGGTCCAGAAACTGGAGGTATGGGAGGTCACGGAGGTTCTCCACCTGCCGGATTCTGTTTCCTGCCAGAGACAGGAAGCTGCAGGGGAAGGGAGGGGTTCAGAGAAAGAGCTGAATTACAGAACAGCTGCAGGAGAGGAAGAGGGCATGAGGTGCGCCGGCCCCAGGCTAGGCAGCTGGACGACAAGTGGGGACACATGGCCTTTTGGGGTGAGGGAAACAGAGCTAGGCTTGCTGGGTCCTCAGCTGACAAGAAGCCAGGCTTGGAGAGATCTGAGCCAGTTCTTTGGGGATGTTCCCAGGTTTCCTCCCCTTCACCCTCCCGCTTCTTTGTTCCCCACCCCACCCCCACCTGAGCCCTGGCACCCCATACCGTAAGGAGGGGACACAGGCCAGGTTCTCAATTCGCTGGATCTTATTCTGCAGGAAGAAACCAAGGTGGGGAACCAACCTGAGGTCAGCTGGGTGAGGGACCCTTTAAAGGGACACAACCCCAGGACCATGTCAACTCTTGCAACTGGAGATCTGGCAACTGGGAACGATGATGACCCAGTCACTGAACTGTTTGTCACAACCTTGGGATGACTTGCTTTCTCCAGGTGGATGGTTCAGGGTGTAAATTTGGGGCTGGCTAAAATTGATTAACGTTTACCCTGCTCACCCCACAACCAAAGAGTGACCTGGAAATCAGAGAAGGAAACCAAGGGGACTCGGGGAAATGGAAAGGGTCTTGGTGGGGGCTTGCATATATGAAGAGAGCAATGAACATATCTTACTTTGATTTGCATGGTTTCTGTGGGGAAAGGTTCAGGGAGCTGGATATATTCAATCTGGGGGAGGCTGAAGGTCAACCCCTCCCCCCACCACCACCACAGCCTTCAAGTTTCTGAAGGACACAGAGGAATCTTCTTGGCTCCCTCCTCTTCTTCAAAACAGAAAAAGAGCTTGAGCTATAGAACATGAGAGATTTAGGGTAGACACCAAGAGGAACTAGAGCAGCACAAGTGTCTGACAAAAATCGGATTCAAGAACACGCTCAAGATCTCTTTTGGGAGGACTGGTCTTTCCATCCAGGAGACTCTGGTTCATCTGGGAACAGTTTCAATGAAGGTCTGCCTGCCTGAACTCCAGGGAGTGGGCAAGGCGACCTGGTTGGCTCCTTTCAGATTAAACAGACTTGGTCCACAGGAAGCAAGTGGAAAGGAAGGAGAGGGGGCAAGAAGTTACCGCTTGCAGATAGAGGCTGTGAAGGTTCTGGAGGCCCTCTAGATTCTTGATAGTGGTGATCCCCTCCCGGTCCAGGCGGACAGTCTGTAGTTCAGCAATAGTGTGGAACCTGGGAGAACAGTCAGTGGGGTGGTGTAACAGAGACACACTTCTGTGGTCTCTTAGCAGGGAAGATGGGGGGAGGGGGAGGGAGGAAAGATTTTTAAGGAAGAGTGGATGGCTAAGTGACATATGAGTAGGAATTAGCCAAGAAGGTGAGATGGGGTTGAGGAGAAAGCATTTCAAACAGAAGGAATAGTATGTGCTTATTCAGCCTTTCTCAAACTTGAATGTGCCCATAAATCCCCTGGGGGTCTTGTTAAAAATGCAGATTCTCATTCAGTAGGTCTGGGGTGGGGCGGAGATTTTTCATTTCTAACAAGCGCCCAGGTGATGTGAGTGCGGCTGCCCCCCTCCCCTCTCCCCAGCACCAGACCACTCTTAGTAGTAAGGCACTGAGGTGTGAGAACATGGGGTCTTTGAGGAATTGCACACCTGTGGAGAGTGGCAAGAAATAAGGCTGGATGGGCAGCAGAGGTCAATTCATGCTAAGGTGTTTAGATTTTATTTTGGAAGATTATATCATGGAGGGACTGATCAGAATTCTCATTTAAAAGGATCACTTTGGCAACAGTAGGGGGAGCCTGGACTGGGGTCTTGGGAGACTAATTAGGAGTTTGAGAGGTGATGACAGCTTTATCTAAGGCAGTTGAGTGGGAAAGAAATAGAATGATTTGAAGGAGAGGAAATCAATTGGACATTACCACTGATTGAATGTGTGGAGTAAGAGAGGGACAGAGATTAGCTGACAAGTCAGTACAGCTCAAGGGACTAGTCATCCCGGGGATTTCAATACTATTCCAGCACCCTTATCTCTCCCTGCACTCACATCTTCTCTGACAGATCCTCATCCTCAGGGAAGGTCAAGTTCCGCTTAGTGATAAGGGCTTCGGTAATGCACACTTCCCCTTTCTCTGGACTCTCGGCAAGCTGAGCTGTGAAAAGATGGGTTCCATTGTTACAATTCCTTATTCTCGGAGGCCTGACCCTACTGTTATCCAACTGTTCTACCTACCACCCATCTCCCTACTCACCTCCAGGCATGATCTAAAGGCTGCTGGCCTGAGGCGGATTGGAACGAAGAGCAGAGTTTGGATAGCCCTTGGGGATGGCGGGATCCAGGGTGGTATGAAGAGAGAGAAGCTCAGAGACTTGGGGGACAAGGGAAGGGGGTTGATTCAGGGCAAATTACTGAAGTGGGACAGGAGACAAAAGTAAATCGAAGTGGAGGGTCTGGAGTTTGCGGGTTGTAGAGGGGTTTTGCTGGCCGAAATCTCTGGGAGGTTTTAGTGCGTGCGGATGCAGAGAGCGGTTCAGCCGTTTAGCGTTGTTGCTAGGAGACCGACGCCAGGTCGGGCGTGGCGGGTGGGGAGAGGGGAGGGCTCGCGGCGCATGCGGATTACTGCTCCAGCCGGCGGATCCTCCCACGGCTTCCGGCCCCAGGTATCCCACAATCCTTCGCTCTTTCCGTTTCACTCGGCTCCCGTCCGTTCCTCCGAAGGCAATGGCTGCGGCCGTGGCTGGGATTCTGCGAGGCGGCCTCCTGCCCCAGGCGGGTAAGGAGCGGCCCAGGCCCTCACGGCGTGTTACGGCCGGTGCTCTCTGATCCCCGTCTCCCCTCCTCTGCCACTGGTCCCCCCCGTAACCTCTGACTGCAGGCAGCTCTCGGGGACCCCCCAGCTGGGTCGCCCGCCTCCTTCCCCAGTCCAATTCCCGGCGACTCCAGATTCCAGTAATGACCGCAAGCAGCGACAGCGGCAGCCCTGCCACAGTATTTGTTGTCTACGCCCCCCTGCATTCTTTGGGTTTCAGCAATCCATCACCTAGGTTTTGCTCGCCTCCAGTTTCCTGTT
>NW_005355708.1:6143559-6151591 GCF_000412655.1 Myotis brandtii | reverse complement strand
CATTACGTCTCCTTAAGATCTCAGCCTAAATGTCACTTCCTTAAGCCTGCCCTTACCACCCTCTGCAAAGCAGGTTTCCCCTGTTAAATCTGTACCTTGCACCCTCTCTTTGGCCCTGTAGTTTTGCATTTATTTGTCTCTCTATTAGACTTTACAGAACCAGCCTAAACAACAGGTGTCATAATGCCTGACATTCTTAGGCATGCCGTAGGTATTTAATAAATGACTTTGAGCACACTTATATAGGCCTGGCACAGTGATAAATGCTTTACATGGTGTTATTTAAATCTTAAAGCATCCGATGAAAAAAGCATTCTCATCCCCTCTTTACCTACGATGAAACCAGTCAAGTTTAGACCAGTCAAGTGACTGGTCAAGGTCACAGCTCGAGTGGCAGAAGAAAGATTAAAGTCTGGTTCCATCTGGGTCCAGAGCCTGTGCTCTTGATAGTTAGATTTGTGGTCCCTGGCAGTACCACCTCACACCCCAAGAACTCTCCGTGCTCTCTGACTGTTAGAGCTCCCTTCTGGTTGAACCTTTCCCTGCGATCTCATCCCAGTCTTGGGAAGGGCTGAAAGCGGGAAGCCCTAGCCTGGATTCTTTTATTGGGGATGGAGGGGTCACTCGGGCTCAGGACTTTCGAGTAGTTCCCGTCTTCTGAGGGGTGCTCTCTGGCGATGCCTGCAAACAGGACGAGCAGAGGGAATGGAGACTTGTTTGGGGGAGCTCTGAGGGCAGTGTAACTTTCCCCCCATCTCTTTCTTGAAATCATGGGAGAAGGCCTTCAGAGCAGTGGTCAGAGCAGTGGACTTCACCCTTCAGCACACAACACCTGGCGGGCTGATTCAGACATTGCGGGCTCCACAGATGCAGTAGGTCTACAATGGGGCCTGAGGACTGGTATTTCTAAGAAGTGCTGCTGATGTTGGTTGGTGCTCAAAATACTTTCTCTTTGGTTCTCATCTCTCCTCCCCTCCACCCCGCCCCCCATCTGTGCATTAAAAAGTGCTGGAAAATAATAATAACTAAGTACTGGAGAAATGGGAGCCTCAAAGGATCAGGCAACTGAACTAAGGTCAGCCATTAGGAGAGAAGGTTTGGGGATTCAGGATTTCTAGCGGGAAATTCTTCATCCCACTTTGGCGCTAGGTTCAGCTCTGGGAGCCATGGTCGTCTCTGCCCCGAGGGTGGCCCCTTTCTCCACCCGGGGCAGACTGAGGCCTCCAAGAGGCAGCATCTCACTGCCCTGCTGCTTCCCCTTCCAGGGCGGCTGCCCGCCCTCCAGACGGTCCGCCACGGCTCCAAGGCTGTGACCCGCCACTGGCGCGTGATGCACTTTGAGCGGCAGAAGCTGATGGCTGTGACGAAGTATATCCCCCCGAAACCCGCGATCAATCCGCGGTGCCTGACACCTCCCCCCAAGCGCGTCCAGGAGGTAAGAAGACGGGGCATGTCACTTGGCGGTGGTGTGGAGGTGAAAGCGGTCTTATATCCGCGACCATAGTGACGTGGGGTTCCAAGACACAGTCATCCACACCATTACTTCCTCGCTTTGGCCCATGGCCCAGATGCTTTAAAGTGAAATGGTCACTTGATTTGGCTTTGGCCCTTTGGCCTCTGTGGATTGGACGGGTCTCCTGAATTTCCCTCATTCCCAGCTCCATGCTGTCCAAGTGTGTGGTGGTGGCGGCCGGGTAGTTGGGGAGAGTATCGCTGTCCTGTCTTGAAGGACTTGAAGCTTTCATGTTTTCCTAGAAGAATGATAGAGGTTTTCTGTTTTTAAAAAGAACAGAAAGACCAGTGGGTGAGTTTGACTATTGTGCCCTTGAAATGAGGTTAGTGTGACTGAGGATCTGAATTTTTAATTGTATTTAATTTTAATTAATTTAAATAGAAATAGCCACATTTGACTAGTGCAGTGATGGCGAACCTATGACACGCGTGTCGGAGGTAAATAAATATCAAAAATATACATCTTTGTTTTACTATGGTTGCAAAGATCAAAAAATTTCTAGATGTGACACGGCACCAGAGTTAAGTTAGGGTTTTTCAAAATGCTGACACGCCGAGCTCAAAAGGTTCGCCATCACTGGACTAGTGGCTGCTGTATTCTACAGGGCCGATCTAGAATCTAGATTTAGCACAGTAGTGAATCTTCCATTATTTTGCCTTACATGTATTAACATTTTCATGGAATTCTGCAAACAGCAACATGACTTCTAGGTCAAATAACGTTGACTGGGTCAGACTGCTGACCAGATCGGGGGGATCAGTTCTCAGGTTGGAAAAACACTGCTCTATTGACCGATCCTCTAATGAAAATGAAAGGGTAGACTGGGGGGTGGAGCATGTCTCTGGGAGTCAAGGGCCCGACTATCCTGCCTGTACCTGGTCTTTCCCCGCATTTGGGCCTCGTGGGAAGCCCGGCACGCATCCCTGCGGGAGCCGAGGGGGACAGAGAAGCAGCAGCTTATGTCCCCTTGGCTGTCCCTGATTTCAGGAGACAGGCCTCATCCGGCTCCTCCGTCGGGAGGTAGCAGCAGTTTTCCAAAACAACCGAATGATAGCCGTCTGCCAGAATGTGCCTCTGGGTGCGGAGGACAAGCTGTTTATGCAACACCGGCTGCGGAAACACAATATCTTGGTGAAGGCCTTCCCTAACCAGGTAGGGAGCCGTCTACCATGGACCCTGCCCGTGCTCCCCTTCCCCTGCCCACACAGACCCAGCATCTCTCCCCAGAGGGCACTTCCGACTCCTCCCCTCCACTAGCAGCTCTCTCTTCTGGTGCCTACACTGCGATTAGGGGCTGAGGAGACCCTCTGGTTTCACCCTTAGCTGATGTGGCCTGTGACCAAGGTGGGCAGCTCTTCCTCCCACTCGTCCCCAGTGAACCCTTCTTTCCTGCTGTTCCAGATCCTGAAGCCCTTCCTGGAGGATTCCAAGTACCGAAACCTGCTGCCCCTTTTTGTGGGGCACAACCTGCTGCTGGTCAGCAAAGAGCCCAAAGTCAAGGAGATGGTGCGAATCTTGAAGGGTGTGCCCTTCCTGCCACTGTTAGGTGAGCAAGCTCCCCTGCCTGTTGGGGGTGGGGTGAAGGGAGCGGGTGCTATAGCCGCCTAGTGCCAGCTGCTAGGCATGAGTGCGTGAGACCGTGGACATCTTTGGAGAAGACATCCTCTCCCAGATGGGGCCTCAGTCAGCATCACCATTTGTCAAGGGCTGCCTGTGTCTTCTAACACCTGTGTTGGCTCACTGCCTGCATCGCTTATGCATGGGGGAAGGTTAGGAAAGGCAGAGAGGACTCTACTGGGGGAGGAAGTTCAGACACCTTGAGTCTTTACTAGGTGCTAAAACCCACAAAGATAATTAAAACCAATAGCCCAAGTATAGGGTGCTGAGGAACAGGCAGCAACGTTTCCCAGACTCCCCTGGTACTAAGAATCCCTAGAGGTCCTGTTTCTGTATAGGATACTGATTTCATAGGTCTCTGTGGGAAGGGGCAGGAATCAGTTTATAACCGCCCCCCCATACACACACACACATACTCACATACTCCATGGTTCTTCAAGAAAGTTTAGGGAACAGCGACTTAGTGGGGATCGGACCAGGTGGATGATTTATGTAAGGATTTTCTAGAGAAGAGTTAGGAAGGAGGCGAGGGGATCCGTCCCAAACACAGTGTGAGTGGGGTGGGGCACAAGTGGGAGCCAGATGGGAGGTAGAGAAGGGAAATGGAGAGCAATTCCTAGGGTTGGCATGTTGTTTCGGAGAGGAAAGGCATTGTGGGGAGCCCCCTGACCCTGTGTTTTTCCAGGTGGCTGCATTGATGACACCATCCTCAGCAGGCAAGGCTTCATCAACTACTCCAAGCTTCCCAGCCTGGCCCTGGTGCAAGGGGAGCTGGTAGGAGGGCTCACGCTCCTCATGGCCCAGACCCACGCCCTGCTTCAGCACCAGCCCCTCCACCTGACGGCCCTGTTGGATCAGTACGTCAGACAGCAGCATGAGGGGGACTCTGTCAAGCCAGCCACTGGGCAGCCCGGTCCTCCCGACTCTGTTCCGGACTCATAGCCGGCCGGCCCGTAAACACACCTGCCCCACTGGCCGTGCTGTCCTCGGGAATGTGGGTGAACTCGGGGTGGGAGTGGCACGTGTTCCCTGGCTTCTACTGACGACAACCTCCTCCAATGAAGGATTTCATTTCAGAATGGAGGCTTTTAATCACCGTCTTTGCCCTTCGTTTTTCCAACCTGCGACCTGATAAGAGCAGAGTGTCAGCTCCAGGTTCAAGGCAGAGCAGCTGGGCAGATGAGGATACTGCCCTCTGCCTCCTGTTTACTGTCCCTTGGACATGCCTCCCCAGCCTGACCCTCGCTGTCAGAGTAGCTCAGCTGAGTAATTGTTCTAAGAATGGGTTCTGTGGAGAGCCTGCTGTGCCAGGCTGCATGCTAACCCTTTCTAGGTGTTAGTTCTTTTATTCCTGGGGCAGAGAAGTTACAGCGCCTGCCCAAGGTCATGCGGCTGGTAAGTGGCAGAACAGGACTTGAACCAGGCTCTGCTCTGAGACGTGCTCTGGATTCTGGAGCTTCCTCAGTGAGGTCCCGGGTGGGCTTGGATGTGAATTCTCCATCCGCGGGTGTGCCGTGTTGTGGAAAGGCTGGGAACACTGCTTTATGACAAAAATAAATGCATTTTACTTAGTCTGTTTTGCTGTTTACAAACTTACCTTCCTGTCCACTTATCCTCAGGCTCATCTCTGACTCTCACTTCCCTTCCTAGAAAATCCTTCCTCTCCCGTGTCCACGCCTGTTACTTCCCTGTCCCCACACCCACAAGTGGCATCCCCACAGGCTTGTCCTTGGGAGGCAGCCACCAGCTCTGCCCAGCAGCTACCATGTCTCAGGTGGTTCTGAGCAGAGGAGCTGGGGGGCAACCAGCATTCTG
Organism: Myotis brandtii; assembly: GCF_000412655.1. Classification (NCBI taxonomy): domain Eukaryota; kingdom Metazoa; phylum Chordata; class Mammalia; order Chiroptera; family Vespertilionidae; genus Myotis; species Myotis brandtii. The sequence goes on along the minus strand of NW_005355708.1, from coordinate 6,146,646 downwards.
CGAAGATGAGGGGCTTTGGGGTCTCTTAAGTAGAAGGTGTCATCCAAGTCCTGGGGAACAAAAGTGCCTAATGAAGGAGAGAGGATGTTTAACTAGAAGCTGACCCCTGCCCTTGGCGCATGCGCTGGGTGGACGCAGGGTGCGTGGGGAGGGTGGCTGTTGAGCTTTCCTCCTGGACTTGGAACAGCGCCTGGCTCCCCGGGGCCTGGGCAGGCACCACGCTGGCAGCGGCGCTCTGCAGCAGCTTCTCTGTGGCCTGGTCTAGGACCAACTGCCCAGAGCCCAGCTCTGCTCCGGACACCCAGGATGCTCAATCAATGTGAAATGCGTTAAAAGGCCCTTGAGGCTCACGGGTGCCAGAGCTGGTCTGCACAGAGCTGCCCCGACTCCCAGAACCACAGGTGCAACGGCGCCCTCCTGGGGCAGAGAGCTGAGCTGAGGTTCTGAATGGCGCAGCGAGCAGGCTTCTGAGAGGTGTAACACCATGAGGAGTGGCCTAAAGCATTTCTCCCCACATTGCATCCTATACCTGCTGGCGGAGCCCGGAGCCCGAGGCCCCACCATTAAAAACCCACTTTCCAGAAAGAGGCTTCGCTGCACTTAGAGCTGTCAGTCAGTTTCACATTCATTTCAGTGGAGTTTAGACCTTTCTCAAGAGCTGACTTTTAATTAGATTTGAGCACTCCAGCAGGGCAGAGGTGCTCAGAGGGAGGGGACTCAAGTGGGCTCCAGCCAGCCCTTAACGGCCAGCCGGTCCCCACCCCTGCCCTGCTCCTGGTGCAGGGACAGCAGGCTGCGGGCTTTGTCTCGCCGCAGAGGTGCTTGGAGTCCCCCATCCCAGGGCGCCAGTGGCAGCCTCTGGGGGGCCATCCGCTGGCTCTTTTGAGCCTTGACTGCCCTGCTGACTACGCTCTTGGCACTGTCTAAAAGGGGCATCCATCCCTCCCCATCAACCCGATACCTTTGCTGGCTCCAAACTTTGCAATCTATTTTCAGATGTAAAATGAGAGGCAGGAGTTAATAATAAAAAAAATGGACGTGGGTACCAACGGGTCAAGGCCAACTCGAGTCTGAGTAAACCCTCTCCCACCACTGGCGTGAGGCCAGCAGCTCCCCAGTCCTCTGTAATCCCTGGGAGCTGTGCCCAGTGGGGTCCCTGCCCCTGTTCCCAGGCCTCAGCTCTGGGGAGTCACTCAGCCCTGAGTCCTCCCGGGAGCAGGGGGGCAGAGCTGAGCAGCTGCCCAGAGCTTGGCGGGAGGAAGAGCGGGGGAGGGGACGGTGGGGAGATCCGGCGAGAGGGGAGGCTCCTCGGTCTCCTTCCTTCCTGGTTCCTGCAGCAGCCGGTGCCACTTGGCTCCATGAGGAGGGAGCGGGCGACTTGGAGACGGTGACTCAGAGGCAGAGCTGCGTGCGGGCCAAGGAGCACTGGCGCCCATGGACCCTGCGGTAAGGGGCCGAGTCAGCTGACCTGCCTCCCACCTGCAGCTGGCGGGTCTGCTCTGGAGAAGGGGACCGGCATGGAGGTGGAGACGGGGCACACTCACCTGACTCACCTCGACCCCACACCCTCCAATGACAGAGCCTCTCCCTCCGCCGCCAGCAGTGCGGGGCCAGGATCCCACGGGGCCAGGGAAAGGGCACAGGGACACCCCAACACTGGGAGAGTTTGGGAACTTTCAATGGCTGAATGCGGGCATTTCCCCCCGGGTCAGCCTCTGGCAGCCTGGGCCCCTCTGCCCCCACCTCCCGGTCACCCCTGCCCCAGTCACCCCTGCCCCGGTCACCCCTGCCCTGGCCACCCTTGCCCTACCTCCCTACCTGTCCCTGTTCCCTGTTGCCTCAACTCCTCAGGTGCTTACAGGCTTCACAGAAGATCTGAGCGGTTTCCCCAGCCTCGGGCCAACCTTGCCCCTCCAGTCCCCTCCCCCGTCTCACACACACAGAGCCTCATGCATTATTGATCTCCCGGTGCAGCCAGGATGGCCTGAGCTGGTGCCAAGGGCGCCAGTGGGCACCGCTGCGGGGACCTGTGCGGACCTCGGCATGCTCTTGGCCAGCTCTTCTCCGCCCCCCACTTCCTCACCATCTCCATCCGCTCGGTCCCCTGCTCTCCGGGTGGGTGGTACTTGTCAGGACCCCCAAGGACTGGGGTGATAGAGAGGGGATGGAGAGGCTTTGGGGGACACTGAGCATCTGAGGTGGGCATCCTAGGGGGCTGTTGGAGGGGAGGAGGCACAGGGAACAATGGGGGCTGTCTTGGGCCTCAGTTTCCCCATGCAGAAAATGGGAGCCCAAGAACTAGAGGATATGGGGACCAGTTAGTGGGGAACTGGGGTGAAGGGGTTGGGGGGCTCTGCGTTGGGGAGGAGGTCATGGTAGAGGAGTCTCCGGCCATGGTGGTGGCGGTGCGGGGTCCTGAAGGAGGAGCTGGATGAGATCTTGCTTGAATAGGCTCTGAACTCCTCTGGCCTTTTCTGGAGCCTCTCCCTCCACTCCTCTGCCTCACTCCGATCCTCCCAAGGAAGCCTTCAGAGAAAGCTCCCAGTGTTTCCTGGAGACCAGGAATGTGTGCTCAGGGTGGGGCTGGGTGGACTGTTCCTGGTTTTCTCTGGGCACTGCCTGCCTCTCTGCACTATCTCAGTGGCTGCGGGAAGGTGGAGGCAGGAAGGTGGAGGCAGGGAGACCCATCCTCGGTGGGGGAGGACTGACCAGGAGAGGTGGGACGGGAGCTGATGCTGGTGAAGTGTGGTCCTAGAGGGTGCAGGACAGGGTGGCGGTGGAGCAGACGCTAGCAGGAACCCAGCTAATGAGTCTCTCTCTCTTGCTTCAAGGGCCCCCTCAGGACAAGGCGGCATCCTTCCCCTTCCCCCCGGCTCTGAGTCCTCAGCAGGGAAGGGCCGCTCCTTCTCCATGGACTTCCAAGAGCGGGGTCCCCCCTCGCTGTCCGAGAGCACTCAGTCCGCAAAGTCCAGCAGCGCCCAGCAGGTCTGAGGGCGGGAGGCAGGCAGGGGGTGGGCTTTATTTGGCCCAAAGGGCCCTCACCAGCACCCCCCCCCCCCCCCCCACACGCCCCCCCCCCGCCTCCCG
>NW_005355708.1:6138655-6143548 GCF_000412655.1 Myotis brandtii | reverse complement strand
CCCAAAGGGCCCCCCCCAGCCCCCCCCCCCCCCTCCGACTCTGTCCTGGACTGTAGGCCTCTGAGCTGTGGGAGGTGGTGGAGGAGCCTCGGGGCCGGCGAGGCGCAGAGGGTATCATGCCCGAGAGGCAGGAGGGCCACCTGCTCAAGAAGAGGAAGTGGCCTCTGAAGGGCTGGCACAAGGTAGGTTCCAGGGCAGAGGGCAGGGCCAGGTTCAGGGCAGCATGGGGGGATGCTGGAGGTGGCTCGGCATGCTGTGTGCGTGCGTGCGTGTGTGTGTGTGTGTGTGTGTGTGTGTGTGTGTGTGTGTGTGAGAAGAAGGGGAAGAAGGATCCGTGTGTGCAGTTGCTCTCTCCCCACACCCTTCCTCTTGGTCACCTGGGTCCTGTTCCTCCTGGGTGACGTCACAGAGATACTTCGTGCTCGAGGACGGCATCCTTCGCTATGCGACCACTCGGCAAGATGTGAGTCAGGGCCTGGCTGGGGGTGATGGGGGAATCGGGTCCCAAAATGCCCAGGGCAGGCAGGGGGCTTCTGAAACCCCCCCAGAGCAGGGCCCGAGTCCCAGGCCCACTATTCCTGGGTGTGGCGTCTTGAGCAGGTGTCTTCCCTGGGCCTCAGCTCCCCCCTCTCTAAGACGGGGAGAGTGCGATCACCCATGTGTAAGGTCATTGTCATCTTGGTGAGGGCCCTCAGGACAGGGCCTGGCACAAAAGTGCCCAAGAAAGGGGAGCTTGATCCTCCTCCTCCTTGTCCTGTCCTCGTGCTGGGAAGAAGGAGCTGAAGGCCAAGCAGCCGGGCTCTCTATGCCTCAGCCTTGCGGACCCCTGAGAGGGGGCGGGGTAGTTTTCCCTGCTCTGTGACTCCCTGGAGCTCAGAATGTGACTTGTGAGTTCTGTGCACAGGACGACAGAGAGGTCCCTGCTGGTACTGTGACTTGGTTATGAGGGTGAACCTGCTGCTTGGTCTCAAGTGGCCTCAGGGACATGATGGCTCTGTGGCCCAGGGGTCTAAAAACATCCCCTTCCCCCCACTCCCCTCCCCCCACCCCAGATCACCAAGGGGAAGCTGCATGGCTCCATCGATGTCCGACTGTCTGTCATGTCCATCAACAAAAAGGCCCAGCGCATTGACCTTGACACCGAAGACAACATCTACCACCTCAAGGTGACATCCCTGGGAGCCCGTTGGTGGCTTGGTGCCCAGCCTGGCAGAGGCACTGGGGCCCCCAGGAGAGGGGGACAGGGGCTGAGGGTCCGTCCCTGAGTTTGATAAGAAGGGAGCTCCCATCGTGTCCAATAGCCAATGGCAACCCGCCCCTGTTGGTTGTTAGATGAACAAACAGAGCTCAGAGCTCGGACATTGGGGAAGCTGGGTTCCATCTCTTGCCGGGGGCCTTTGCAGAAGCTGGACGTAAAGCGAGAGAGCCTGCTTGCCTGGGGACCAGAGCCCCAACTTCCTGCCCTGGAAAGCACTCCTCCTTTCATGTGTCCCTCCCCCTCCCATCACGTCTGCAGATCAAATCCCAGGACCTGTTCCAGAGCTGGGTAGCCCAGCTACGTGCCCATCGCCTGGCCCAGCGCCTGGACATGCCCCGCGGCCCGCTGCCCAGCAACTCTCACCGGAAGGTAAGGTGGGCCCTGGGGCAGGAGCCGCGGGGATTCAGGTGTGGCGGCCTCAGGGAACAGGGAGACCCAGGGAGGCGGGCACCATCCTTCCTGACCCTTGACTCGCCCCACAGGTTCCCGGTGCCCAGCTTCCCACAGTGGTCAGTGCCTCAGCTCTACCTGGGGTTGGACCTCGGGAGAAGGTGTCCTCCTGGTTGAGGGGCAGTGATGGCCTAGACCGCTGCTCTCACGGTGAGGGGCCCCTGGCGCCGCGTCTCGGTGGGTAGGGCCCACACGGTCACGTTTACATGGCATCAGCAGTCACAAGAAGGAGAAATGTTAACACGTTATCCTCGTGCCTCAGGGAGCCCCGGTCTGATGGGGGAGGCAGCCTCTGCCTCCAAGCTGACTGGGTCTCCTCAGGCCCTGTCGGGGGAGTTCCAGTCCTACAGCGGGTGGTGGGGCTCCTGGCTCATGGGCAGGCAGGACACAGGGCCAGGCCTCATGAGAGAGAAGATGCAGTGCCAATGTGGGGAGTGGGGCTCTAGAATCGGGTTCCTGGAGGGGGGCTGTGAGGTTGGCCCGGGAGAGGGGAGTGCAAACCAAGTGAGGCCCGAGAGAGCGTGAGGCAGCAGAGGGAGGGTGTGCTGTGGCGACCGTGGGGATTGGGTGCCGCTTTCCCGGGGAATCCAGGGTGGGGCCAGGTCAAGGGTGGGAACTGGGAGCTTCTGTGGGCTCAGGATTCGGGGTCAGGGGGAGGAAGACTCTCAGGATTTCCCTGGCTGCCGGGGGAGGAGGAAGGAAAGCTGGGGGACAGACTCTGGGGTACCCGGCCAGCGTCGGGAGGACTTGCTCATTCATTCTCCCCGCAGAGCTCTCGGAGTGTCAGGGGAAGCTGCAGGAACTACACCGACTCCTCCAGAGCCTGGAGTCTCTGCACCGCATCCCCTCGGCCCCTGTGATCCCCACACACCAGGTGAGGTCCAGGGGAGGAGGGTGCAGGCTCCTGCGGGGGGGGGGTGTGTGTGGGGGCTCTCGCCTGATTGCCGCGTCCATCCCATCACTTCCCGGGACCGGTCCCCAGCCCCCTTACGTCACTGCTGTTTTCAGAGAGGCACGCACCGGCCCCCTACTCTCTTCCTATGACCAGCTGCCTCGGTGCTGTCGCTCTGTCCCTTTGGAGCGACCCTTCCTCCCGTCTGCCAGGGCGTCGGGCTCCTTTCTCTGGGAGGTCGCTTTCCCTGTGCCCTCCTCCATGGCCCCCTGCCTCTCTCCCGGCTCGATGGCTGCTGCCCCCACTCCCCACCCTGAGAGGGAACCTCCCTCACGTTGACTTGCTAGGCCTCGGTGACGACGGAAAGACCCAAGAAGGGCAAACGGACCAGCCGCATGTGGTGCACACAGAGCTTCGCCAAGGACGACACCATCGGGCGGGTGAGGAGGGGTGTAGACCCCAGTTCCCGGGGTGGGACGCTCCGACGGACGCCACCCCCTCAACCCCTCTCCTTCCCCCACAGGTGGGTCGTCTCCATGGCTCTGTTCCCAACCTATCCCGGTACCTGGAGTCCCGGGACCACTCAGGACCCCGGGGGCTGCCACCCCCAGACTATGCCCACCTGCAGCGCAGTTTCTGGGCCCTGGCCCAAAAGGGTGAGTGTGCGCTGGCGGGTGGTGGGAGCAGGGGGCGAGGAGGAGGTGCTGACGGCCTGCCCCTGCCCTCGCAGTGCACAGCTCCCTCAGCAGTGTCCTGGCCGCCCTCACCGCCGAACGGGACCACCTGAGGGATCTGCACCAGGGCTCCGAGCTGCCCAGAATGGGGGTGAGGCTTGGGGACAGGGTGGCCGGTGGGGGGAGGGGGCTCGAGACGGAGGTCTGCAGGCCTGGGGGTGGTCGCAGATCTGGGCCTGGAGGGCGCGTGGCAGAGGCCGTATCCTCCTGGGACCCTGTCTCCTCACCCTCTCCCTGCAGATCTCCGAGGCCTCCGCTGGCCCGAGGCGCCTCCATTCACTGTCCATCTCCTCGGACACCACGGCGGACTCCTTTAGCTCCCTCAACCCCGAGGAGGTAGGAGCCGGGTGGCCGATGGGGACCGTTCCTCCTGGGCCCTCTGTTCTAGCAGGATGAAGGCACCGTTGGATTTCAGACCTGCCACGGCCCAGAAATCGTAGCTCCCACCCTTTCACGTAAAACACTGGCAGCAGCCACCTCTTGGTCATTACTTAACAGTGTGCAGAATGCTTTCATTTAGTTCAGAGGCCTGTGAGGCGGTGATTCCTTCCCTCAAGGCGTAGATGAGGAAACGGAGGCTCAGAGTCCCATGGAGGGGCCCGCGCTCGCCCCCTTGTGGACCAGTGAGCTGGGAGTTAGGCGTTCCGAGCAGACTCCGGGGGCCTCCATGGGTTTGAATTTGGCTCCTCCGCCTGCCAACTTTGTGACCCTGGGCCTCAGTGTTAATAGTCTGCAAAGTGCTGGTAATAAGGACACTTAACCTCAGAGGGTGCGTGTCAGGACTGATGGAGTTCATACACACAAAGGCCTGGAGCCGGGCTCAGAGCCGGTGCCCAGGAAGCGTGAACAGTTATTGTGGGACCCGTGTCTCCTTACCCCCAGGCTGGGGTTCACTCCACTACGCTCGCCCCGTCTTCTCCTGCTCGACAGGTTTCACACTCAGTCCCGGTTATGCTTCCCTCCGAGGGGAGCTGGCAGGCTGGGGGGTCCTGTCTGCCTCTCCCAGCCCCGCTGACCTCCGTCCGCTCCCACAGCAAGAAGCTCTGTACATGAAGGGGCGAGAGCTGACGCCCCAGCTGTCCCAGAGCAGCGTCCTGTCCCTCGCGGATTCCCACACGGAGTTCTTCGATGCCTGCGAGGTGCTTCTCTCCGCCAGCTCTTCTGAGAACGAGGTGAGGGAGGCAGAAGCTGGCAGGCAGAGCTGGGGGCCCTGCGGGTAGAGGGGTGGGATGCAGAGACACTAGAACCTATGGAGTCCCAGTCCTTTCTGCTGTTCTGGGAACACGGACAGCCCGGCTGGGTTTGAGTGGCCCTGATCACAGATCTCTGCTGGGACCTTCGTCCAGTTTGACGCACTTTATCCCCATTGGGTTCCCCTGAAATTGCTGCCTCAGCTCCACCCCAGCCATCTTCTTGTGACCCCATTTCAGACCCGGGGCTCCCTTGACCCCCACCCTACACCCTCGAATCTTAGTGATCCCAGTTTCCATTCCCTTTGTGTCTTGCCAAGTCCCTGAGTTTCTCCCTGCGCCCCCCCCCCCCCCCCCCCCCCTCCCCCC
>NW_005355708.1:6137170-6138506 GCF_000412655.1 Myotis brandtii | reverse complement strand
CGCCCCACTCCTTCCCCCATAACCTCCTGCCCCACTCATACGGCCAGGCCCTCCCTCAGGTATGCCAGGCCTTCGGGGCAGTGTCTTAGGGCTCAGACCTCCCCAAATATATTCTCTTCCCCTTCCCACCAAAGGGCTAGCTGGGCAGAGTCTTGCCAGGCCCTGGGCACTGCCCAGCTGCCCGGGGGAGGCCCAGTCTGCCCGGCCTGTCATCTGTCCCGGCCCAGGGCTCAGAGGAGGAGGAGTCGAGCGTCAGTGAAATCACCACCAGCCTGTCCGAGGAGGTGCTGGACCTCAGGGGAGCTGAGCGCTATCAGAAAGGTGCCCGCCAGGTGTTTGGGCAGGGAGGGGCGGAGGTGGCCACAGCCCAGGCCCCTTGGGGAGGCAGTCCCTTGTGGTGACTGGTGTCTTTGGGTGCTGACTCCAGAGGTGACCCAGGAGGTGAGGAAGGCTAAGCCGTAAGCTCTGGAATGTTCCAGGAGTGGCTCCAGAGGTGGGACCGGCTCTGGTCTGGGGCGAGTCTCCATTCTAGTTTTCTGAAAAGGGTCAGGTAGGGCCTTAGAGACGGAGAAGACCCCACGTTGCCACTTCTCAGCAGTGAGGCTTTGGACTTGCTGGAGCCTGTGTCCTCATCTGTAAAACGGGCTGAACAATCTACATCCTGACATCAGTTTCTACCTTTATGAAAGGAACAGAAGGCAGGGGTGGGGACTCAGAAAGGGTTTCTGGGGTACAGGGTCCCCCCAGAGCATGTCAAGAATTAGATTCCGAGTTGACCTGCGGACAGAGGGGTCCCGGGTTCGGTTCCGGTCGGGGGCGCATGCCTGGATTGTGGGCTTGATCCCCGGTGCGGGGGAAGGGGGGGGGGAGCGTGTGGGAGGCGGCTGATCGATGATTCTCATCATTGATGTTTCTATTACCCTCTCCCTTCCTCTCTGAAATTAATAAAAATACATAAAAAAATAAAAGAATTAGATTCCCAGCCGCCTTGCCCCCCTAGTGAGTCCAGGCTGGGACTTGGGGTGGGAGACAGTGGGCTCTGGGCTGTGGGCCGGGCTGCGGGCCTGCCGTGTCTGGGTGCCAGAGTGACATGGCTGGGATGGGCCCCAGGGGTGTGTGTTCCAGGGAGAGCTCTGGGGCCGCCCCGTCGCCGCTGCCTGCCGGCGGCCAGTGGGCCTGGGGTCGACGTGAGCCTGTGGAACATTCTGCGTAACAACATCGGCAAGGACCTGTCCAAGGTGTCGATGCCCGTGCAGCTCAATGAGCCGCTCAACACTCTGCAGCGGCTCTGTGAGGAGCTCGAGTACAGCAGCCTCCTGGACCAGGCCAGCCGCAT
>NW_005355708.1:6132979-6137104 GCF_000412655.1 Myotis brandtii | reverse complement strand
GGCTGCCTCTTCCCCACCCCGCGGGCCCCCGCCTCCCAGAAACCCTGGCTGCGCTGTCCTCTTGCTGCCGAAGCTCCACCCCAGGCCCCCAGCCCTGGCTCCGATCCCACCACCCCAGTGGCGTTCTCCCCGCCCTTCCCCCTGCAGGTGTACATCGCAGCCTTTGCCGTCTCTGCCTACTCCTCCACGTACCACCGCGCAGGCTGCAAGCCCTTCAACCCCGTCCTGGGGGAGACCTACGAGTGTGAGCGGCCTGACCGAGGCTTCCGCTTCATCAGTGAGCAGGTGTGAGCCCCGGGAGAAGGGGGCTGTCCTTACGGGGGGTCGGGGCAGGGAAGCACCTGAGCTTCAGAGAGGCCAGGGCCTGGGAGAGGGCACGGGCAGTGGGCTCGGTGCCAGCCACTGGGCCACATGATGGAGGTACAGAGGGCTCTACTCGAAGGAGCCCCCACTGAGTGTGGCTACTGTGCCACACTCTAGAGCTGGGGTCATGGGAGCTCACAGGAGGTTACTCAGCACCCTGCCTGGGAAGGCAGGCTCTGGGCAGGGGTGGGGAACGTCCGGCCCGCGGGAGGTATAAGGCCCGCAAAATCATTTGGTCTGGCCCTGCCAAGGCAACCACAGGTGGGACTTGAAATTCAATAAATCTAGGAGCTTTTTTCATAGCAACATACAGTGGGGCCTTGACTTACGAGTCCGACTAACGACGAGTTTTTCGAGATACGAGCTGTCTCTCGGCTGATTTTTTGCTTTGAGTTGTGAGCTAAAATTCGGGTTACAAGCCAGCTTCAGATACCCCACCGCTAGTTGGCGCAGCGAACGTCACAGTGAACGCCACAACATCAGCCCAGCATCACGTGTCTCACTCGTTCACTTTTGATTTGACATACGAGTAATTTGAGTTACGAGCTCCGTCACGGAACGAATTAAACTCGTAAGTCAAGGCCCCACTGTAATTTATATTAAGTGAATTATATTAAGCGAGTGATGTTAGAAATATCCAAAAGGTTCCCCACCCCGACTCTAGGGGGTGATCTTGAGCTACGTCTTGAAGGATGAATTGGAGTTCGCCAGGAGTACACGGGAGTGGGTAGGACAGGATGTTCCAGACAGTAAAGGAACAGATGGAGCACGTTTAGGAGGCGTTAGGGACGGGGCTGGGAGACAAGGCGGGCCAGACCCAAGAAGCCCTGTAGGTGGTGAAGGTAAGGAGGGCTTGGTTGTTTCTAAGTCCTGAAGGCTATGGGGAGGGTTTTAAGTGGTAGAGTGACGTGCTCAGAATTACGCTTTGTCAAGAGCATCCAGGCAGAGGTGTACGGTCAGAGCAGCCATTAGGAGGGCATTTCGGCCCTTTCCCTGGAGCTGATGAGGACCTGCACTTAGGCCGTGGCAGCTGGATTGGGTGGCTGGGGTGGGGGGGTTAAGAGCTATTTATGTCTTGCCCTTGACAGGACTCAGCGGTCAACAGGATGTTCTTACGCATGGGGAGCAGGGAAGGCGGCTGATGAGAGGGAGACGTCTGAGGGGGTCTGGTCTGGAATTCGGATTGGGGCATTTGGTGTGTGTGTGTGTGTGTGTGTGTGTGTGTGTGTGGCGTTGCCAGTTAGCGAGATGGAGCGTATGGGAGGGAGGTAACTGAATTAGGGAGACTCCTGTCCACGGGGCTTGACTTCCAAGGGGAGACGTCCCGTAGGCCCTGGGGCATCTGGGCTTGGAGGTCCTCAGAAAAGTCACCCCTTAGATGGCAGGCAAAGTCCCCGACTGCTGCCAGAAAGGGTCTGGGAGAAGGGGGGGGGGAGGGGAGAGGAGCCCTGAGGTGCAGGGGGAGGGGGAAAAGAGGGTGGGGCCACGGGACTTGGGGGGTGTCATTAGCTTCCTGGTGAGGGAGATCTCAGACACAGGTTGGGGTGCGGCTGGGTTACAGTGAGTGTAAAGTGGAAGTAAAAGAGAGAGAGAAGTGCAGGCTTATTTCAAAAACATTTTACCGTGAGGGAAAAGAGGAAGGAAAGATGGTGGCAGTCAGAGCGGGAGATAAAGGGTTGAGGCAATTTTGTGTGTTTGTTTAGATTTTAAGTGTTTTTGAAAACATGGTGACGAGCTCCCCCAGCCCAGCCGTGTGTCCAGCAGAAAGTGACCCCCGCCTCGCCCCTCCACGGGCAGCTGCGGCCTGTGCTCGCTTTCCGCCGGCGCCAGCAAAGATGCGCCCGACTAGAAAGGCCAGGTTTACTCTTGCTTCAGGTGGAAGAAATAGGACATATTTCTATTCAGAGAGAAAGAGAGATATAGCGGGAAAGACTGCAGTGCAGAGAGAGGGGCGACGGGAGGCGTGGGGGGCCTGCAGGAAGGGGCGGGAGGCAGCGTGAGGAGGAGAGGGGCCCTGGCCTGGGAGAGGGTCGGGGTGGGAGCCCGTAAATTGGTGGAAGGAGTCGCCTGCTGTGTTCTCCCTCTGATTATGGGGTGAATGTGGCTTGAAGGGGAGGCTTGGGTGGAGGCCCTCAGAGGACTGGGTGATGCTGAGGTCCCCGGTGCAGACGCGCTGTAGGATTTGAGGTTGCTCAGCATGTGCTGTGTGACACACAGGGGTGGGGGTCTAGAGAGCAGGGAGCCGGGCAGCACCGAGGGGTCTGCAGGTGCTGGGATTGTGGCGAGTGGCCGCAGGTGGCCAGGTGAGTGGCCTGGGAGGGTGGGGGAGTCGCAGCTGCGTGGGAAGGAGGGGAAGCCCTGGCTGACAGGCCACCACAGAGCAGAGCGGCCGGGGGTCTTGGCAGGAGCTCAGGTGACAGGGATGGGCAGAGGCAAGACAGCAGGCTGGGGACACCGGAGTCCAAGGGTCCCAGTGTGGGCACAGGTCAGGGTTCTCCAGGTAGTGTGGGGGCTGCAGGATGACATCAGCGCTGGGGACAAGGGGAGGGAAGGGGTCCTCCTGGGAGGGTTGGCTGTCAGCAGGGCACCGTGGAGTCCCCACCTGTCCCTGAGAGAGAACTTTATAGGCCTCAGCAGGGGTTCTGGGTGGTGAGAGGACTCCAGCGGGGAGCGAGGGAGAAGGGAGAACGTAGGGGCCTCATGGACGAAGAGAAAATGATGGAATTTGGGTGGTGGCCAAGGGTCACAGGGAAAGAGACCTGGAACTAACTGATCTTCTGGTTCACAGGGGAATGGGGGGGGGGAGGGACTTTCGGGGGCCTCAAGGGCAGCCTCAAGAGAACTCCTTGCTCCCCAAGGTCTCCCACCACCCCCCAATCTCAGCGTGCCATGCGGAGTCTGAGAACTTTGTTTTCTGGCAAGGTGAGGGGGGGCATGGGAGGGTGGACCTGGGGGGAGGGTGCAGGGCGGATGGGGGAGGGGCTGGGACACTCTCTGGTCTTCTCATTGCTGTCCCTCTCCCTTCCCAACCCAACTCCAGACATGAAGTGGAAGAACAAGTTCTGGGGGAAATCCCTGGAGATTGTGCCTGTGGGGACAGTGAACGTGAGTCTGCCCAGGTGAGTGTTCCCAGCGCTGGGCAGCCAGGCCCGGCCACAGGCCCAGCCACAGGCCCAGCCACAAGCCATCCTCCGCCCGCTGGAGAGAAAGGTCTGGCCTGAAGCTGCCTGGGGTGGGCCGGTGACTGTGCGTTTTGCCCCTGTATTTGCAGCAGTTTCCAATAGAGAAAGGGGAGGCAGCTTAGCTTGGGAGAGCTGGGAGGGCTCATCTGATACAGTGGCTTTCACACTTTTTTGACCATGACTCACAGTAAGAAATGCATTGGAGACTTCAAGCCAGAATACACACACGCGCACACGCACACATGCATGCACACACACCTAAATGAGCTCAGAACTGGTCACAAACCACATTTGAAACATCCTCATCCAGCTCATTTTACAGGTGGGGCCCGCAGCCAGGAGTCAGCCAGAGGCCAGTGTGGGGAGCGGGAGGGAGAGCCTGGGCTTCGGGGTCAGAAGTCCTGGCTGAGAGCCCTGGTTCTCAATCGTTGTGCAAGTGGCAAACAGGACTTGACGCCTCTGCGCCTCGAGCTCCCTCTTCTATAAAGTAAGAGCAGCCTGGCAGGAAGTCACGGTTCGATTCCCGGTCGGGGCACATGTCCGGGCTGCGGGCTTGGTCTGTTTCTATCTCTCCCTCTCC
>NW_005355708.1:6132150-6132944 GCF_000412655.1 Myotis brandtii | reverse complement strand
TTAAATAAAGTAAGAGTAATGAGTAACTGATAGAAGTGGGGGGTAAACAGGGTAATAGAATAGAGCCACCACCGTCCCTGGCATCCAAGGGCACAGCCTGTGTCTTTTTTTTTTTTTTTTAAATATATTTTATTGATTTTTCGCAGAGCAGAAGGGAGAGGGTTAGAGAGTTAGAAACATCGATGAGAGAGGAACATCGATCAGCTGCCTCCTGCACACCTCCTACTGGGGATGTGCCCGCAACCAAGGTACATGCCCTTGACCAGAATCAAACCTGGGACCCTTGAGTCTGCAGGCTGATGCTCTACCCACCGAGCCAAACCGATTAGGGCCCGTGTCTTTTTTTTAAATCTCTATGACCAAGCATGTCAAACTCACGGCTGGGGGCGCTGCATGCCTTGTTTTGTGGCCTGCCAACCACGAGTTTGACATGCTTGACTTAGGCACAGGAGTTTAATGAGTGGAGATGTGTTAGTTGAATATTTTCTGGGAAGGCCGCTCTGCTTTGTAAGTCAGTCACCCTTCACGGCAGAGTCAGAGCCAGGACCCCAGGGTTTCTTGCACAGACCCATGTGACCTGCCCCCAAAGAGCCGGGGCGCCGGCTCAGGGCCGGCCGCTGCCCTCCCGTGCTCCGTCTCCCTCAGGTTTGGGGACCACTTTGAGTGGAACAAGGTGACATCCTGCATTCACAACATCCTGAGTGGCCAGCGCTGGATCGAGCACTATGGGGAGGTCCTCATCCGGAACACGAAGGACAGCTCCTGTCACTGCAAGATCACCTTCTGCAAGGTGG
>NW_005355708.1:6131122-6132116 GCF_000412655.1 Myotis brandtii | reverse complement strand
CCCGCTGGGGGAAGCGGAGGGAACCCCTCCCTAAACCACCTGCCCCCACCCCACTCCACCCAGGCCAAGTACTGGAGCTCCAACATCCACGAGGTGCAGGGCGCCGTGTTCAGCCGGAGTGGCCGCGTCCTCCACCGGCTCTTCGGGAAGTGGAACGAGGGGCTGTACCGGGGACCCCTGCCTGGTGGTCAGTGCATCTGGAAACCCAGTAAGTGGGGCGATGGGGGAGGACTGGGCAGGGTGAGGGCAGCTATGGAAGTCCACCTGCCCCAGCCCCTGCCTTCCCCCCAGACTCCATGCCCCCAGACCATGAGCGAAACTTCGGCTTCACCCAGTTTGCCTTGGAGCTGAATGAGCTGACGGCAGAGCTGAAACGGTCACTGCCTTCCACCGACACTCGGCTCCGGCCCGACCAGAGGTCAGTGCGGACAGGCTCCTCCCTCCCCCCCGTGGGTCTCCGAGGGGAGCTGGGGCTGCGTCCCTGCCCTCCGCTGCCTCAGGGCCTCGGGTTTGGGGGCCCGGAGGGGACCGTTCCCCTGATGGCGGTCTGGACGCTCAGGTACCTGGAGGAGGGGAACATCCAGGCCGCCGAGGCCCAGAAGAGGAGGATCGAGCAGCTTCAGCGAGACAGACGCAGGGTGATGGAGGAGAACAATATCGTCCACCAGGCTCGCTTCTTCAGGTCCTGGGCCCTCGCCCTGCGGTCGAGGCTCCCCTGTCCTCCCCGCTGGCCCCTTCCCGCTTTGAGGGGGGCCGCATTGGGAGGCAGCGTCTCCAGCCGGCCTTCCTCCTGGATGTTCACTCTTCTCGTTCCATGGCTCTCTTCCCCCAGGCGGCAGACAGATGGCAGCGGAAAGGAGTGGTGGGTGACGAACAACACGTACTGGCGGCTGCGGGCCGAGCCGGGCTACGGGAACCTCGACGGGGCCGTGCTCTGGTAGCCCCGGCCCTGGGGGCGGGAGGCTCATCCTCCTCCCTCCTGCCTCCATTCCCA
>NW_005355708.1:6124936-6131067 GCF_000412655.1 Myotis brandtii | reverse complement strand
GGCCCGCTCCCCTCTGCCGGCCAGAGGGGCTGCCTCTCAGCCATCGCCCAGCCCGTGTTTGGGTGAGAACAGGGTTCGTGCTTCCCCAGGCTCGTTGCCCCCATAACCGGCATGTAAGACGCTTCTTGCTCTGTCACCCCCTTTCTTCCCTGTTGGGGGACTTGGGGGAGACTCTAGGCTCTCCAGGATCTTTCCCCTGTTTCAATGCCTTCCTAGGACACAGGGGACCCCTGGATGCCCCCCAGGCTTTCTATGCCCAGGGCTCTGGCCCCAGCTGTGTGGTTGGGGTGAGTGAAGGAGAGGACACACCTGACATTTTCTTCCACCCCGTCCCTCCCAAGCCCCCCTCCAGCATCTCCCGTGCCCTGGCCCTGTGGGCTCCCCTTGCTCGGTCCCTCGCCATCTCTCTCATCCTCCTGGATCCCCTTCTCCCAGACTGCAAAACCCCTGCCGCTCCCGGCTCCTTCCGCCCTGGTCTCAAGTGGTTTCCTTCAGGATTCCTCCCACCCCCAGCCAGACGAGGCCTCTCCAGGGGCGGGAGCAGACTGAGCAGGCAGGGCTCCCCGCTCCGAGCCACCTGGAGTTAGTGTGTGAGGGTGTGCGTGAGTGTGTGTGCGTGTGCCCGAGTACTGCTTGCAGGCGAGCAGGATCCCCGATGCGGCCCGGACCTGGGCGTCCGCCACTGTCGCTGCTCATTTCCACAGTCTGCCTCTCACCAAGGTGAACTGCTGCATTCCAAGCTCAATAAAGACTGTCCCAAACGTTGGCCTGTGACCATTCACTTAAACACACGCGCTCCAGCTCAGCAGGGGCCCACAGCTACCCACTCACCTGGGCTAAAAGGTGGATGTTGTCTTTTTTTTTTTAACTTTTTATTTGCATATTAAAATAATTGTGCATTCCAATAATTAAAATCATTTGAAAAAAAAAATGGCACTCTGATTAAACTGCATTTTACAGCCCGAGGGACCCCTTGGACCAGCTTGGTTTTAACTCTGGATTTCACCCTCGTCCCACCCAGCTCGTTCCTTCACCAACATGCAAGTTGTCCCCCTTCCCCGCCAGCCAGCCAGCCAGCCAGGCAGATGGAGCGGCAGGTGTGGCCTTCCTTGTCAGTAGTTGTGATGTGAAAGGGGCAGCACAGGCACTCAAACTGATCCCACCTCTTTGCATCTTACAGAGTTAAACAGCTAAAAGAAGTGAAATAAGGCAATGCTGGTGGAATGTACAGTGCATACTGGCAGCACGTGCCTCATTACGATTCGCCTGCTTGCTTCTCCTGTTGAATCGTTTCTTTGGAAGGCAGTGGATTTTTCTCTTGCGTTTCTATCTTCAATTTCGACTTATCGAATTTCTCAATCTCAGCCATGTTTGTCAGACATGGTTGCAGAGGACGCCGAGCGAGGTGCGTGAACGAGAGGGCAATCTGCTCAGGGACCACCGCCCAGTCGGATGTTGTCTCTTTCCCTGAATCCTCACAGCCTGCGTGTACTGCTTCTGTCTCTCTAGGCCAGTGGGTCTCAACCTTGGCTGAACATTAGAATCACCTGGGAATCTTTTTTAAAATCCTGATTTCTGGCCTCCTCCGGAAATTCTGTTTCTTTGTTATGGGGTGAGGCCACAACATTAGTAACAAACAGAATTTCCGGAGGAGGAGGCCCAGAAATCAGGATTTTAAAAAAGATGCCCAGGTGATTCTAATGTGCAGCCAAGGTTGAGAACCACGGCTCTAGGCTGTCCCTGACCTGCCTGGAGGTTACTATTGCAGTAGCCTCGGAGCCCCGGTCACCCCCATTGCAATGCTGGCTTTCAGGGTGAGGTTGTTTTTAAAAAAATATTTTTATTGATTTCAGAAAGGAAGGGAGAGGGAGAGATAGAAACATGAATGATGAGAATCATCAATCGGCTGCCTCCTGCACGTCCCCTACTGGGGGTCAAGCCCGCAACCCAGGCACGTGCCCTTGACTGGCATCGAACCCGGGGACCCTTCAGTCCGCAGGCCGATGCTCTATCTACTAAGTCAAACCAGCTAGGGCTCAGGGTGAGATTTTAAAAGAGAAAAATGATACCTTGTACTGCTTCAAACATATCTATTGCTTCGGAATGCCTAAAGGTGTTGCGGCCAAAGGTAAACTGAGGGGGGGGGAGGGGGGTGAAAGGATTAAGGAAAGACAGACAAGAGAATGAAAGCTGGGTCTCGGTGGGACGCTGCTCCCTGATGAGGAGACAGCGCCAGCGCCCACAAGCCGTGTCTTTATTTTATAGCAGATGCCACGAGGCAAAGTAGGGGCGTGATCATGTTGTTTACAGCATTCTCGTGAGTTCCAACCTCACTTAACTACATGCACCTGAACTCTAGCACAAGGCACGTGGGGCCACGTGTTCGGACCACAGGCTCAAGCTTACAACCATAGCTGTTGGCTATGATTGTGCTGGGAGGGCCCTGCCCTCCAGCTGGGACTTGCACGTGGCAATGAGAGGACCCTGTCCTTTCATCAGTCCAAGGCTTGATCCTGGCCAAAACACCGTAACCGCACCCCCATATAAAGGAAAAGTCAAAACTCAACCAGCAGAAAACTCTGGTCCCTGTCGCCCTCTGGCACAGTGTGCTGACCCCCACACCCCGCATCCTGGGTCAGGTCTGTGCCTCCACCTCCACCCCCCAGGTTCGTGTGTGTTTAAGGAGAGGTGGGAGGGATGAGGAGAAGGGACTGGCAAACAGGGCAAGCTGCGGTTTCTCCCACTCCCCCACCACCTAGGCTGAGCCCAGCCGCTATTTCAAAACGATGTGATCTTGGTCAAGTGCTGTATCTCTCTGTTCAGACTCTTCGTTCCTACTTCCGGCCTCTGTTGTATCTTAGAGGAGACTAAGTGGAGGGGCCCAGGCTCCTGAATTCATTAGTTGTCTCAGCCCCGACCCCACCCCACCCCACCCCACGGCAGCAGCAGGCCCCAGGCCCCGCTCTGGTTTGATGATGTCCTAAGAGCAAGCTGTGCTTTCTCTGGGGTTTGGCAAGAACAGAGGGGACTCCTGAGTTACCAGGTCCTTCCAATCCTAGTTCTTTTTTTTAAAAAATATATTTTATTGATTTTTTACAGAGAGGAAGGGAGAGGGATAGAGAGTTAGAAACATCGATGAGAGAGAAACATTGATCAGCTGCCTCCTGCACACTCCCCACTGGGGATGTGCCTGCAACCAAGGTACATGCCCTTGACCGGAATCGAACCTGGGACCCTTGAGTCCGCAGGCTGACGCTCTATCCGCTGAGCCAAACCGGTCAGGGCCCTAGTTCTTTTCTTCCCTTTCCCCAACCCTGGGGCGGGGTAGAGGGCCATATTTCCACAGTTTCCAGAGTGTTAAAGTCAGAACCTATGCCGCGCCAGCACGGCCCAGGGTGACCCTGAGAGGGGGCGGTGAAGGATTGAGAAAAGACAGACAAGAGAAGAAAGCTGGGTCTGGGTGGGACGCTGCCCTCTCTGATGGAGAGACAGCGCCACGGACTCCAAGCCGTCTCTATTTTATAGCCAGATTCCACGAGGCAAAGTAAGGGCGTGGTTACAACATTCTCGTGGGTTTCAATCCTACCCAACTACATGCACCTGAACTCTATCAAGCCCACATCACTCAGGCACGTGGGGCCACGTGTTCGGACCATAGGTTCAAGCTTACAACTTTGGCTATCATTGTGCTGGGAGGGCTCTGCCCTCCAAGCTGGGACTTGCACGTGGCCATGAGAGGACTGTGCCCTCTCATTAGTCCGAGGCTTGAACCTGTCCAAATGCTGTAGCCGCTCTCCACAAAAACCAACACACTTGCCCTGACACCACGTACCAGAAATAACCCCCAACCCATCCCAGCAAAGCCAAAGCCTGCACATTCAGGATTTTTTTTAGAAAAAAGATGCTCAGCCTTCCTCCACTCCCCGCCCCCCCACCCCCCCACACACACTTCTTTCCACTCAGAGCAACACACAGCCTGACCCACCAGCCTGGGTTCAACTTCCATGTGTTTTAAGAATTAGGGTTTCAAGTAGACAGAATTGCACAGTTGTTTTTTCAAACAGCGATGGAAGACTAGCAACACCTCTGCCCACAGGAGCCAAGCCCTCTGTGGCTTGTGCCATCTAGACCAGCATCGTCTCCCAGCCCGGGCGCCAACTCAACAGCGGGGAAATGGTCAGATTGGTTTTGCTCTTGCTGGGGCCCAGCTGTGAGGGGCTTTCCTGCTGGAGGGCCGATGACTTCTTAGAAACCCTCCCACCTGGTCAGGGTGGGTCACTGCTCTGTGGACAGAGTGTGAAGGGCCCCAAGCAGCTGTGGGTGGGTGGTGGCCACCTCCCAGCCGCTGGGAGGTGGGAGGGGGTGGTGCGTGCTCAATTCTAGTCTGAGGCAGGAATAGTGAGCCCTATTTTTTTAAAATATATTTTATTGATTTCAGAGAGGAAGGGAGAGAGAGAGAGAGAGAGAGAGAGAGAGAGAGAGAAATATCGATGATGAGAATCCTCGATCAGCTGCCTGCTGCACGCCCCACACTGGGGATCCAGTCCACAACCAGACCGGGAATTGAACTGTGACCTCCTGGTTCATAGGTCGATGCTCAACCACTGAGCCACACCAGCTGGGCAGGTGGGCCCTTGTTGGGAACACGGCTCCTTGGATGCCGGGTATTAGATAGAGACATGAGAAGTCGTAGGCATGCATAGGAGAGACTTAACTGTAGGCCGAGTAGCCATTGCTACCACAGGGGCTGGGAGGTGGCCACCACCCAGTGGAAGGCAGCCGCACAAAAGCAGCCCCCAAACTGGCTGGTCAGTGGCAACTTATGTACACACGCTCCAACAGAAGAGGCCTCGGCCAGTTGGTGCTGCTCGGGCTACATCACCATAATCAGGTCGTCATTGCCCTCGCCTGCAGAGGGCAACGGGCCTCTCACCTCACAAGACTGCCGCGTCCTCGCCTGCCCGCACACGTGTGGCAAACTGGCCTTGATCATCCCGCGTCCTCTGATTAGGGTTCCCACAGCCCTATTCTTGAGCCCAGCTCAGTCCAGTCCAAGGACACATGGAGGTCTGCTCACCAGGGGCCCTGGGGCGGCCGAGCACAGACCTGGACTCCAGTTGGGGGATATGGCAGGCCTGGGGCCAAGGGGAGGACTGTGGGCTTAGCGGCCCCACATCTCTAGTTGGCTTGGGAAAGGCAGGAGATGGGCCACACCTGTTTGGAAAGCCAGCGACCCTACTTCCCTGGGGGAGCTGAGGTCAGAGCTTGAAGAGCCCAGGAAATCCCTGAGCCCAACAATGGTGACAGGGGGAGAGGGAGGCAGGCACGCGCTGGGGGGGGGGGCAGTTCTCACCTCACCTACTGTGGGCCTCCAACCCCAAACAGCACCTCCGAGAGAGAGAGAGAGAGAGAGAGAGAGAGAGAGAGAGAGAGAGATTGTGGGTGCTTAAAATTTTAGCTATTGAAGAGCTGAGGGGGTCGCCTAGTCTGCAAGGGGTACAAAGGCTGGAAATACGTATAACCCCCAACTCCCTGAGTTTTCTGAATGAAGAGTGGCTTTGGGGGTGTGTGTATTTATGATCAACCGAGAGGGGAAAGAACGTTGGACCAGTCAGGGAGCAGGGTTTCGAACATCCACACCGTCCGGACAGTAGTTAAAGTGGTGAAAACAGATTTTCCTGGATGACGACTGACAGGGAAGCTGGCATTCAAAGGGACAGGGAGGGAGTGGGGAGGGGGGCCAGCGGGGGCTCCCTGGAGGGAAGCAGGGCTCCAGTGTGGGTGCAGCGCTTTAGCCAAGAAAAGAAGGGTACAGAGCACCTTCACAAAACATGGGGGGGGCCCAGGCATTGGTCCAGGAGGAGGGGCGGCACCCCTCATCTTCCTGGTCCTCCCCGCCGCCGTCCCTGAGCGGGGACACAGCATCCCCACCCCGGTCAGCTGATGGACCCTCCTCCCCGTTAAGGAGCCTCGGACTATGGGACGTGGCTGCCCCGTCCACCCCAGACACACAGAGAAACTGGCTCAAGGGGCCAGAAACTTCTGGAAGGGCGGGAGGCCAGGCTGCAAAGACAAAGGTAGAGGCAGCAGACGTGGGTCCCTGCCCCCGGCGTCCCCATCGCTGCTCCGGC
>NW_005355708.1:6099465-6124665 GCF_000412655.1 Myotis brandtii | reverse complement strand
GGCTGCTGGAGTCCCCGCGCGCGCAATGCACACGAATGCGGGTCCCTCCTCCCACACGGGCACCCCAGGGCGCCCCGACCCTGGACGGCCTCTCCCCACAGCCTGGACCCCTCGCTCCCTCCATCTCAGTGGGTACAGGGCGTGTCCCGAGATGAACGTCTGGAAAAGGAGGCCCCGCCCGAGGGGAGGATGGAGAGGGCAGCACGGCCCCGAGTGCCCAAGGGCTGAGGACAGGAGGGGCGGGGGCAGGGATGCTGAAGGCAGGATGATTTAGGTCCCCGTGCGCGGGGGAGGAGGTGGGGACCACGTTCCCTTTCCGGTTGTCAGTTTCTCCTTGTAGCTCTTTTAAAAGGACAGCATAACACTTTTAACACTTTTGTTTTTTGTTTTTTTACATCCTTCACCCCCGTTGAAAATAACGCATTGTTCATTGTTGGAAAATTAGAAAATAACAGACAAACATGATTTTTAAAGTACAGTGGGGCCTTGACTTACGAGTTTAATTCGCTCCGAGACCGAGCTCGTTAAGGAGCTCGTTAACTCAAATTACTCTATCAACTCAATGCAAAACATTGGCCGAGAGACAGCTGGTATCTCAAACTCGTTAGTCCGGATACTCGTAAGTCAAGGCCCCACTGTATGCATAACATCCCACTGGAGAAGAGGCGGTTTCGATGTATAACCTTTTAAATAAACCATAACACAGCAATAAAAAAAATCCTTGAAGCAGTGTCTACATCTGATTTTTTAGGCTAAATGACTAAACATGAAATGATTAGACCTAACGCAGTGGGTGTCAGGCCTGGCTGCACACGCTCTCGCTCTGAGAAGTTTTACCAAAGGCCTGGCCCCTGGGGTCCAGTCATTACCAACCTTCACCACTCACTTCCAGACCCTCCAACCCAGCAGACGCACTCACAGATCTGCCTGCTGTCATCCTGGGGAATACTTCTTATTTCTTCAATATTAATCAAAATATTACTGTTTTCCTTTCTTCTCTAGTGGATTTTTGTCATTTATATTCTGCGAAAATTGCCCATTTCATCCACATTTCCAAGAATATCAGTACATAATTATATGTGTTGCTCATAATTATTTTCATTAACCCAGTAACTTATATCCCCTTCTTAATTCTCAAAATCTATTTCTGTCTGAAGGCTAAAATTAAAAAGACTGATAACATGAAGTATTGGAAAGGGATAGATCAGTAGGTCTTTCACGCATTGCTGGTGGGATTGTAAATTGGTACGACGACGCCAAGGTTTGGGTTTGATCCCCAGTCAGGGCACATACAAGAATCAACCAATGATGCCGTAACCGGTTTGTCTCAGTGGATAGAGCGTCGGCCTGTGGACTGAAGGGTCCCAGGTTCAGTTCTGGTCAAGGGCATGTACCTTGGTTGCGGGCACATCCCCAGTGGGGGGTGTGCAGGAGGCAGCTGATCCATGTTTCTCTCTCATCGATGTTTCTAACTCTCTATCCCTCTTCCTTCCTCTCTGTAAAAAATCAATAAAATATATTTTAAAAAATACCTCATATCTCCACAAGTCCCTAAAATATAAAAAAAGAATCAACCAATGAATGCATGAATAAGTGGAACAACAAATCAATGTCTCTCCTTTCCTCTCTCTCTCTAAAATCAATTTAAAAAATAGACTTAAAAGTTTGTTATTTCTAGAGTGAGCACTGAAAGAAAATAAAAATATTTTCTTCTGTATTTTTATAAAGCAGCAGAACACTTGCCCTAACCAGTTTTGCTCCGTGGGTAGAGCATCGGCCTGCAGACTGAAGGGTCCCAGGTTCAATTCCCATCAAGGGCACATGCCCAGTTTGCAGACTCGATCCCCAGTGCCCGGGGGTGGAGTGGGGGGGGGGGCGTTAAGGAGGCAGCCAATCAATGATTTTTTCTCATCATTGATGTTTCTATCTCTCCCTTTCTCTTCCTCTCTGAAATCAATAAAAATATATTTAAAAAATAAAAAAAGTTGCAGAATGCTTGAGATGACCCTGATCTGTCCAGGGTGCTGACAACTCACAAACCATCCTGCCAAACAGGTTGGAAAGATTTGATGCCAATTATGAAATTAGCTACAGTGACTTTCTGGCTTCCAGTCTCAAGAATTGTGGGTCCAAACTCTTCTCCCCACACCTCACCCTGGAGGAAATTAAGTCAGAGACATCCTGTCTTGAGCCCAGTAGACTAGAATCCCAAGGAGCCTGGAAAAGAGTTATGAAACTCAAAAAGAAGCACAACTAAATAAATAGTACCTGGGATAAGAGTATATGGACATTGGAGTTAAAATTTTTAAACAAAGGATTACAGTAATAGACTCACAACTCAGGATAATGGCAAATTCTGGGAGAGACCAGGGGAGCTGGATAGGGAAAGGGAACACAGGTAGATGGAAAATTATTGGTATTGTTTTGGGTCTTAATTTGTGTTTGATTCATTTATTTTTAATATTACACTTTAAATCCTAAGTATATGCCACATGTATCTTGATATGCACCAAAAGGTAATATAAAAGATAATGAAGATTAATCAATCATATTACTGAAAGGAATCTTGACAAAAGAGTTAAGCCTAAGGCTGTGTTTACCTGGTGCTGGGAGATTTGGGCCACCCAAAGAAATGCAAGTTTTTGGTCTATCGTCTCCCACATTTTTGTTACTATTGAAAATATGTAAATTGTTAAACTTACTACACTTTTCTATTGCGAATGACACTATATAAAATAATATAGACAGTTTAGAAATACTGCTGTGTCACTCTCCCATTTTATGAGACGATTTGATCCGAATTGCTGCTTTGGTATTTTATTCTTGTTTTCATTCCTGGAGCTAAGCACTTCCCCCCGATCGCTACTTGAGAAGAAGCCATTTTTGCATCATGTGTGATTATGTCTCTGGAAAATTTATCTCAAGATTCCACCGGCTATTCATGATCTTCATAATGTAACCACTTGTTGTATAGGATTTTCATTTTTGTTATGAAAATATAAAACAGACAATGTGGGGAGGACATACAACGAGCTCCTAAACTCTCACCCCCCAGAATGAACGATTATCAAACCTTTTGTGAATGCGTGTTTTCACGTGGCTGGGAGCGCAATTGCTGAATCCTGTGTTGGTGGCATCACCCAGATGATTTTCCAAACTACATATGAAAATATATCTTAAAACAGCAAGCATTCTGTGAACTTTCTTCCGAAACTCCCCTTTTATTTATTTTGTTTCTGTTTGCACCTAATAGTGTGGCGAGCAGGCACGGCCATGGCATACTCAGCCCCACATTGGGCGCCTTATGTCCCGCGCCAACTCAGCCAGGTTCGGTGACCCTGAGAGGGGGCGGTGAAGGATTGAGAAAAGACAGACAAGAGAATAAAAGCTGGGTCTGGGTGGGACGCTGTCCTCTCTGATGGAGAGATAGCGACAGTGCCACGGACTCAGGCTGAGCACCTCTGGCCTCAGAGCCTCTGCACAGGCACTTCCTTTACTACCGGAAGCCTCCTTTCCTTCCTTCCATCTTGGCCTGGCGCAGGCCTCCTGTGGGTCTCAGCTTAAATTTCTGACCCTCAGAACGGCCGTCCTCCCCTACACCTGGGTCTCCCCACTCACATTCTCTCTGGTATCCTGTACTTTTTCCTCACGGCTCTTATCCATTTGTAATTCCACTCTAATTCAATGTTCATTCATTCCTACCCGTCCGCCCCTCCAGCCTGAAGGGACACAGGGTCAGAGGCCCGTCTGCCTTACTTACCACTTCTTTGCATAGCACCCAGCACCGAGCCTGGCAGCTCCTAGAGCTCCAGGAACACTTGTCAGCTCAGGAACGAGTTGAATTCTCCATGGTCCTGTGGCTAAGAGCTGGCTGCTCAAGTCTGACAGTTCTGGTTTAGACTTCCAGCTGTGCCGCTTATGAACTGTGTTACTTTGGACAAGTGACTTAACCTCTCTAAGCCTCTGTTTCCGATCTCATAAGATTATTATAAAGATTAAATAAGAATATAAATAAAATATTTGATGCAGTGGCTGGCATATGTTTATGTTTTTCTTTTTAAAAATTTGTTTTAAAATTATAGTTGACATATGCAATATTATATTAGTTTCAGGTGTATGACACAGTGATTAGACTTTTATCCACCTTACGCAGTGATAACTGAGATAAGTCTAGTAACCATCTGTCACCTTACATAGTTATTACAATATTATTGATTGTATTCTCTGTGCTGTACATTACATTCCCATGCCTTATGTATTTTTTAAATCCTCACCTGAGGATATGTTTATTGATTTTAGAGAAAGAAAGGGAGAGAAAGAGAGAAAAAGAGAGAAACATCGATTGGTTGCCTCCTGTATGCGCCCCAATAGGGGATGGAACCTGCAACCTAGGTATGTGCCCTGACAGGGGATCAAACCCGAAACCTTTTGGTGTATGGGAAGCCGCTCCAACCACTGACCCACCCGGCCAGGGCACAATACTCATTTCTTTGCCCTCAACTTTTTATTTACCTCATGTCTTTCTCTCTCTCTCTCTTTAAAAATGCTTTATCTTTCCTGAGCTCATCTTCAAATTATTCTTTCAGGGACAGTCTGTGGGTGTTAACCTCTCTTAGGGTTTACACATCCAAAAGCCTCTTTATCTCACCTCTTGAATGTTCGTTTGGATGCACTGAGGATTTCAGGTTTCTAATTCTGGGCTGTGCTGGGCTCTGCTGCTCACCACCCCTCCGCGCAGGTTCCAGTTCTTTCTGACCCGCAGGGATCTCGCGCCGGCTCCAGCGCTGGGCACTCCGTGGACAGAACACAAGATCATGACAGTATCACATGTCTGACCCCCCTTTCCCAGTGAGGTGTCCTGGAGCTGCGGGGAGTCCCACCTCAAACACACTGAGAAACCTGGCTAAATGGACCAGAAAGTTCTAAAAAGGGCAGATGTCCCAGGCTGACCAAGAGAAAGGTCGAGGAGGCGCAAACGGGCACCGGCCCCAGGCATCGCCTTCAGCGCTCTCACCCCTGCGGGGAGGGGTGTTCACAGGGCCTTGGGGGGCAGAGCTGCGCTGCCTGCCTGGCGGCTCCCGTGCACGGCTGGCTGGGTTGCTGAGGGCCCAGGGCCAGAGACGCCCGCCCTCGGTTGCCTCTGCCCGAGCGGCGCGGAGGCCCCCCTGCTTCCTCAGGGGCTGCAGGGCTCTGAGTTGGTCACCCGCTGGCGAGAAAACCCAGCTGGGACGCAGGAGGGAGGGCACGGGGTCCTGGCTTTGGGAAGGGGCTCAGGGACCTTCAGGACTTTAGGTTTCTAACCCTTCTAACAGCCCACATCGCCACACCACTGCCTCCTTTTACAGAAGAAATGAAGACACCTGACTCCCAGCTCCTGTTCTTCCCGCGCCAAGAACTCGTGTTTTCCTGTGTTGTCACCTGCTTTGCCTTCTCACCGGCATGCAAGTCCCGGGTGGCAGGGCCCTGCTCCCCCCGAGGCCACAGACGATGCCCTCCCTGTGACCCCAGAGGCAGAAGGCTTCGGAGCCTCCATCTCAGCCAGGCTGTGGGGGGCGGGGGTGGGCACTTGGAACAGGTGGATGATGTGACTCCACGGAGGCTTCCAGAAGGATTTCTGGCCTGAAGGACCGACAGGTCAGGTCCTGGTCACAGCCGGGCTGGGAGGGCTTCCTGGGTCACTGCCCTTGGGACCGGCTCAGGGAGCGAGGCCCCGGCCGCCAGAGCTCACGCCCTGAAACATCAGAAGCCCAGGCTTACCTGTCGGAAGGGCGCCCACCTGAACTGGCACCTGAAGCTCACAGGGTGGTCTCGGCTGCCCCGACAGACGGACATCTGTCTCCTTCCTCAGTCCCTTGAGTTTTCTAGCCTGGGGTCCCCTTCACTGGGGGCCTAGGGTGCAGCCTTCCCCAGGACCCTGCACATGATCTCATTCCAACCCCCGAGTCACCTTAAATGGCCTGTGACCTTCCTTTGCCCACACAGGCTAAACCCTATGGCTTCTCTCAGCTGGCTGGTCGCCCGCTGGAATTTCTCAGCTGGGGGCTGGGGGAGACGCTGGCGTTGGAGTGTCTGTCCGCCTGCGGAGGCTGGAGGGAGCCTGTGGGCCCTCGGACCACTAGGGGAGGGCGTGAGGAGAGCCGTTCCTTCCCAGCTTCATGGAGTGCAGCCCAGTCCAGTAGAGCTGCCCGGGGCAGGGGTAGCCATGTCCAGGCAGGGACGGCCCTTCCCTTTGCTGGGCTTGTTAAGGCCAGACCTCCAGGCAGGCCGAGGACCTGCAAGTCTTTGCTTCGGGTCCCACCAAAGAGACCAGACCTTCCCCAGGCCCTTGGGGCCCCTGTCCTTCCAGAATCACAGACCGTAATGGCGCGGTCTGGGATGATAGCTTCCCCGCATCTGCACCAGCCACTCGGGGTCTCCCCTCCAGCATTGCAGCACCAGGGGTCTCAGGGCCTCTCCTCTGGGCCCTCACAGGGAGTGGGCCAGGCTTTCATCACCGTGACCACACGCAGACATGGAGACGGTGGGAGGCAGGAACAGGCACTCGGGCCGCTGGGTCCTGAGTCTGTTTCTCTTTCCTAATGTTATTTGATTAGTTGTTGCTGTTGTTTTTACCATGAATGTGTATTTTTCTTACAACAATTTGTTTGATTTTTAAAAAGAGGAAGAAAGGGTTGTCATTGTGATCCGCTGTTCCCCCATCATATACAAACATACACCTGAGGGTATGTGTCTGTCAGTGCATATGGGGAATCTTGAACCTTCCTTACTGAAGTGTGAATGGTGTCACCTCGCAGGAGTTGGACAAAGAGTGGGGGAGGACGTCAGTGTTCTCTTGCATCCTTTAGAATTGCTTATATATATTTACAAGGAGCTGAAATATCTTTTTAGAGTTAAAATAAATTTGAAATAATTATTTGTGTTTTCACTCAATGATTCCACTCTTAGTTCTTATCCTAAAAGAACAAGCATATGTTGGCATAGATTCCTGTGCAAGGATGTTGGCTGAAGCATCATTAAGAGACTACTTAGAGACTGACAGCCTAACCTTCCATCCATAAAGAATTGGCTACATAAGTTCTTATCTACTCTCCCAATTAAATGCAATGCAGACTTCATAAATCATGCTTTTATAAATTATTTGATGATATGGGGAAATGATCTCCCTATAATGTTAATTTTGAAAAACAGGATACAAACTTAAATACAGTCATTCATATACATAATCTATATCTGGGTGATACAATATATGTCTCTGAGTGATAGATTAGGAACAACTAATAATTTTCTTAATTTCATTGTAAAGTTTTTATCTGCAAGAAAAAGCCAGAATGATTTCATTAAATAAATACAATGGCCATTTAAGCCTGGAAAGGTTCCACAGACCCTTCAACCCCTCCTTCATAAAATGTTATCTGCAGTGGCTTGTGCCTCCAACATCCACACCCAACACCTTTTCCTCCCAACTCCCCCCTCCCCTAAACCAACCACTTCTTGACCCTCAATCCTTTAATTTATAGGGTTTCCACCATCCGATAGCCTCCTCACATCCCTTAGTAACAATAAGGTCAGAGAAGGGAGGTTCTTGTAAGTGCTAGAGGGCCACCAAGGTTGAGGAGCCCTGGGCGTGTCCTCTGCAGGGGGAGGAGGGCTGCAGAGAGGGGGCAGGGTGCAGGCAGAGCCCCGGTGCCCATGTTGGGGGAGGGACACACATTCCTGTGAGCTGGGGGACAGCTCTGTTCCTGCTCCAGCTGAACTGTTAGGCAATTGTAGGAACTATTTTTGATTCCCACCTGCAGCTGGCAGGACCCCTGTCCTTCCAGCTTCCTAAGCTTGGATCCCATCTCCTGCAGGAGCCAGTCTGCCACTCGTGGCCTTGTTCTCCCCCACTCACAGGAGAGGAAACGGAGACACAGGTAGGTGACCACAGGGGAGGACGGTGGCAGGCAGAGAACTCAGCTCTCCTGTAAAGTCCAGCGCTCTTTCCTCTGACCCGGGCTCCCTCTGTGAGGGGGTGGTGAGAAGGGGGAGGGGTTCAGAAGTGTTTCTGCCCTATCTGGGCCCCCACAGAACTGGCTGCAGGAAGAGTGGCCCTGGGCCACACTCCCTTTCCCAAATATCCAGACAGTCCTGGGGTAGCAGGGTCAAGCACAGTGCTAACGGCTGGGGGTCTCCGGGTCTCTGAGGATGGAGAGGTGGTGTTTATTGGGGTGCACACGTGGGCCACACTCCCTTTCCCAAATATCCAGACAGTCCTCAGGGTAGCAGGGTCAAGCACAGTGCTAACGGTTGGGGGTCTCCGGGTCTCCGAGGATGGAGAGGTGGTGTTTATTGGGGTGCACACAGCCTGAGTTTGGAGATGCTGAGCAGCTCCTTCAGCCATGATTACACAGTTATGGTCTGGTTCTGAGTGACCTGCAGTTGACACACAGACTCCCAAGTGGAAGTAAATGAAGGCAGTCAGTCCCTAGGGCCTAGGCTCTCCATTATGGAGTGGGCTCTTTTGGGAGAATTGGGTGCCCTCTGGTGGACACTTGAGGCATTTCACTATATATATTTTATCCTCCAAGAAGTTCCATGATCATTTCCACTACCACCCCCCAAACACCCACTCCACTGACAAGCCATTTGAGGGGGTCTCTTTAATAGGGACAAAAGGGCTTCTTGGATCCAAGATTGGATTTCAACACATGAAATTCATATATAGTCTAAGCAAGCGTTTACATAGCACGTGTGTACATGGGTTTATACAAACCCATTTATTCCTCACAGCTACCCTATGAGGTAAGTACTATTATCATCCCTACTGTAGAGATGAAGAAATCATGGCACAGAGAAGTTAAGTGACTTGCCTCGGGTCACACAGCCAGTCTGGATCCCAGACCCTCGGCCATGCTGCCTCTCACTGGTGTGGGAAGCTTCATGCAGCAACAGAGGCACAGCCAGAGGATGTGTATGCATGCAGCAGAGAGACTGTCACCAGAACCCCCTTCTCTGATTCCCCCCAAGCTCACCCCGTACCTCCCGGGGATGAATCTGTCCTGCCACCTGAATGGAGGGTCAGGAGATTTCCAAGAACCTCCTTTCTTTGACCTTATTGTTTCTTTCGATCACTTCTGGGAGGTGGAAAGTGAGAGAGGGGGCAGGGCTGCTCAAAACTTTGCAAATCTCAGGGAGAGTCAGAGTTCTCTAAG
Source organism: Myotis brandtii (assembly GCF_000412655.1). Taxonomy (NCBI): domain Eukaryota; kingdom Metazoa; phylum Chordata; class Mammalia; order Chiroptera; family Vespertilionidae; genus Myotis; species Myotis brandtii. The sequence continues at coordinate 6,115,474 of NW_005355708.1, read as the reverse complement.
GCAATATGGTCCCATCACCAACTGAGCCAGACACCAGTGCAGACACAGCCCCATCAGGTGGCATCCACACTGCCTTCTCACTCTCCACCCCCTTGGCTTAGAGGGGCTCCTGGTGAGCAATCATAAGACTTGCCTCTCTTCTGAAACCTGGAACGTGGGGGTGTGGGGTCAGAAGAATCCCTTTCCATCATTTCACAGATCAGGAAATGAGCCTTTTCATAAGACCCCCCCCCCAGTCATCACATGCTAGTTGACAATCTCCTGTGGGTGTTGGGAGACAGTGATACAGAGGTGGGTGAAGACCAGCTCTCTGACCTTAAGGAACTCTGTCTAGTAGAGGAAGGTCAGCTGAGCAAAACAATTGTAATTCAGTGCGATGGGTGTACAGTGGAGGTGACTGCTGCAGAGGAGGAGGTGGGCCTCCGCTTGAGTTGGGCAGAAAGGCTTTGAAGGAGGTGCCACTGATGACTGGTCTTGGCGGGGGGACTGGGATGCACAGGGTGGCGGAAGAAGAGCATTCCAGAGAGGCAGCAGCGGAAAACAACAGGGCAAGTGCAGGGAACTGTGAGTGTTGTGTTTTTTTCTGGCTGACACAGAGGCTGCCTGGGAAGAGGACAGGAGACTGGAGAGTTGGGGTCAGATTGCAAAGGTCTCACTTGCCAGGCGAGTGAGTTCAGACTTGACACCGTAGTGCAGGCAAGGGATGGTGTCAATCTCTCCTAAGAGCGTAGATGAGGAGGTGCCTGGCCGTGCTCAGAGGGAAGGAAGGTCAAGGAGAGAGGCACTGGAGATGGTTTGCTTAGTCTATTAATGTCTCATTAAACTTCTATGGAGCTCTCTATTAGGACTCAAGGACACCAGAACTCCATCTCTGCCCATGGCTTATCTCTGCCTTGCTCTGCTCTGCAAAGAGACTCTTCACATTGAGGGAAGCTGGCCACCCACAGCCCTGTGCCTGCATCATCTCAGCTAGCAGCCCTAGCATGAAGAGGGCCTCCTTCCCACATGTGTGTATTAATCCCAAGGAAGCCTCCTGCTTGATCAGTGATGACCTATGAACCAGGAGGTCAGGGTTCAATTCCCAGTCAGGGCACATGCCCGGGTGTGGGCTCCATCCCCAGTGTGGGGCGGGCAGGAGGCAGCCGATCAGTGATTCTCTCTCATCATTGATGTTTCTCTCTCCCTCTCCCTTCCTCTAATCACTGTTGCTGGGGGGGAGAAACTGTGGCTCGCCTGGGTTACATGCCCACCTCTATAGAGAAGGTATACATGGCGGGAGCAACCCGACTCAGCATTAGGACCACATGTAGTGAAGGAGGGACTTTTCCGAAGTTATCAGGAGGCGATGCATGGGCAATGAGCCAAACAGCAACAAACAAACAGACAGACAGACAGACAGAAGCTGCCACTTGTGTGGGCCAAATGCTCCACTAGATGCTAGGGAGTCAGAGATAAGATCCCATCTCTACCATTAAATGGCAACCAGTCCAGCCCTAACTGGTTTGGCTCAGTGGATAGAGCATCAGCCTGCGGACTCAAGGGTCCCAGGTTCGATTCCGGTCAAGGGCATGTACCTTGGTTGTGGGCACATACCCAGTAGGGAGTGTGCAGGAGGCAGCTGATGAATGTTTCTCTCTCATCGATGTTTCTAACTCTCTATCCCTCTCCCTTCCTCTCTGTAAAAAATCAATAAAATATATATTTTTTTAAAAAAGAACTTAAAAAAAATGGCAACCAGTCCAGATGAGGGGTCAGATGATTAGAAACTGTCACAATGATAATGGGATATGGGGACTCTCCAGAGACCTTGGAACTCAAGAGGAGAGCACCGAACCCAGACTGAGGCAAAAAGAAACCAGGAAACACATTCTGCAAAATGTTGCCCCTCAACTGAGCTATGAAAGATCAATGAGAATTAGCTTTAGGGAAGAAAGGAAGAAGGAAGTTCAGGGAGAGGGAGTAACATAGGAGGCATACGCCATTCAGCAATGGCAGGTTTCTGGCTTGAGCAAAAGGGAAAACTGTTGTGCAGTTCTTCAAGAGAGGGACACAGAAGAGTTTCTATGAGGTAAGAGGGACTGGAGGGCTCAGATTGACACCCGAGGAATTGGGGTGGGGGGGCTGTGGGCCAATCAGATGGAGACACCAGTAAATGACTAGATTGTTTTGGATCTAGAGGTTGAGAAAAGGAATTAAGTTGTGGAGGTAAATTTGGGCTCATCCTAATGGGTGGCAGTTAAAGCTACAAGGAGGATGCTGTCGCTCAAGGAGAATGAGAGGAAAGCTCAAGGTACACAGCTGGCGAATGGGCACATTGGCTGAGCAGAGAACACAGAGGTCACAGGCAGGAAGGAGTCTCGGAAAAGAATACATGCAGGTCAGGGACAGTAGCACATTGTGAGAAAAGGACTTGAACTCTCAGGTCCCAAGGCCCCTCATAATGTAATTCTCTTATTAAAAATCTTTCATGAGAGCTCGGCCAGCATGGCTCAGTGGTTGAGCATCGACCTATGAACCAGGAGGTCATGGTTCAATTCCCCGTCAGGGCACATGCCCGGGTTGTGGGCTCCATCCCCAGTGTGGGGCGTGCAGGAGGCAGCCGATCAATGATTCTCTCTCATCATTGATGTTTCTATCTCTCTCTTCCTCTCCCTTCCTCTCTGAAATCAATAAAAATATATTTTTTAAAAAATCTTCCATGGGAAAGAACAGATTGCCTACAAAGGAATGAAAACCAGATTGTCATCAGACATCTCTTCAGCAACCCCTGATGCAATCTGGAGGTGGAGCAGAGCCTGCAAAGGGTGGAGGAATGGGCAACACCACTGGTTGTCCCCGCATCTGTGCCCTTATTCTTCCTTAGTAAGAGAACCTTGGGATGTTAGCCAGGCGCAGAGCCATCCAGAATCAAGGTTACGTCCCCAGCCTCCCTTGAAGCTAAGTGTGGCCACATGACTAAGTTCCTGCCGTCCCTTCCTTCTTCGCACCTTCCTCCACCCAGGCTGCTGCCACTATGCAGCCATCATCTTAAACCATGAGGACAAGCACCGCATCTTATGTGGCGCAGAGTAGAAAACTGAGAGGAGCCTGGTCCCCTGCAGTCATTTCCATGAGAACTAAATGAACTTCAATTTGCTTGCACCACTGTTATTTTTGGTCTTTTATTTTCAGTTAAACTTAATCCTAACTAATATTGAGGGGAACTTATACCCAGCCCAAATATCAATCAAGTACAAGAGTAAAATAGTCATTCTTCTCTAGGCAATAATCAAAGAGAAGTCAGGGAATAGATGTTTAAATATATTATGTAAAGCCCTACAAGTGAAGAATGAAGGAGTACAGAGATGTGTGACTGGCAGGGATGAGGGAAAGAAGGGAAGCAGTGAAAACAAGCTAAATTCGTTGTCTTTCATCGCGGGAGTCGGGAGATACGGTTTAAACGTGATGAATTAGGCACAAAGATATTAGCATATTTTCTGGCATTATGGAAGAGCTATCAGAAAGGCTAAAAAGAGAATTGGTTGAAAATTATTGCTTCTGGGGAATGGATCGCATAATTGATGGGGGTGGGGGGGACTGACCAATTTTTCAATTTGACTCTTGTGCACAGTTTAAATATGTGTGTAGGAAAACCTCTGAAGAACAAGTACCTAACTCAGTGGTGTAACCCTCCCAGGGACAGAGTGGACCCAGTAGGTGAAGGTGTGTGAGCACAGACTAAGGTTTCACTTGATCACTTTTTGCATTATTTGGTGTTACAACACTCATTATTTTTATTTAAAAAATCTTTAAACATATGTATTTTTTATAAGCAGGGAAGGGAAAATAACAGACAATGGTCACAATCTGGGAGATACCACAGGCCGAAGGGCAGGACCTGCAGACTCGTTGCCCTTTAGTGAAATCAGGCGTCTCTTAGTAAGTCTGATTGCCCTTGATTTTGGCAGCTGCCTGGATTTGTCTCGTCCCGTGTCCTCCACAGCCAGGCCTGAGCGGAGTTTAAAGAGAATTCCCCTCTGGGGAGGTGTTCTGCTCAAATGTCCCACTTCCTGCTGGCATAGTTGGTGTTGGAATTCTCTCAGAACAGAGCAATTGGAGGTCCCTGTTTGCCAGGCTTGGGGTTTCTCTGGTGACACAACTCCCTTAAATCCCAGTTGGCTGTCTGCCATTTCGATTCCTAGGGATGCCATGTGCAAGTAACCCGTGCTAGAAATCTTGCCCAGTCATGAAACTTGATTCTGAACCTGGCTCTTGCGGTTTGTCTCCTAGCAACAGGCTTGGGGGCTCTGATTATCCATCTAGGCCTTAGGTTAAGATTCTTCCTCGGTCTATGAACATCTGGAGGGCACTGCCCAGCATCTTTTCTGGGACTGAAACCTTGCACTTCCTTTGGGGAACCATCTTTCCTTCTCCCATTCTCAGCCAAGAGATTTAATCCGGGGTTTAATCTCGGGGCGTGCCAATCAGTATGTTCCTGTCTCCGTAGCCAAAATGACTGTTCAGGGATGGGCCCGTGATCTATGGCAGCCCGATCAGAGAGAATCGTGGGACTTTTGCTGAAAATGGCAAGACATGGACTTGCTCTTTCTTGAGTATTGACCAAAGAAGCTTGTAGCTCCAGGAGCTAAAGGTCCAGGAAAAGGGAAGCTTAGCAATACATAAAACTGTTGGACAATAGTCACTTTACTACAGCCATAGACTATCAAAACAACGGTGGTTCACATGCCAGCAAAGACCAAGTGAAGAGTCTAGATTCATCCTTGTCAGTCTGTAAGGAAGCAACTGACTTCCCTTCCCCTAACCCAGTGGCCTGGCGTCAAGGAAAGACTGAATACGGGGTCGGGACTTTCCTCCCCACCGAGAGGAGCATCCCCCACCTTCCCTCGGGTCAGAGGGTGGAGATGACGTGGAAAACTTGGACTTCCACCTCCACCTGTCAGTAAGGAAAGAGTGCCAACCCTGCCTGAGCGGTGTCAGAGACAGCCAGTTACAGCAGAAGGGTCTAGAGCAGTGGTTCTCAACCTCCCTAATGCCGCGACCCTTTAATACAGTTCCTCATGTTGTGGTGACCCCCAACCATAAAATTATTTTCGTTGCTACTTCATAACTGTAATTTTGCTACTGTGATGAATCGTCATGTAAATATCTGATATGCAGGATGTATTTTCATTGTTACAAATTGAACATAATTAAAGCATAGTGATTAATCACAAAAACAACATGTAATTATATATGTGTTTTCCGATGGTCTTGGGCGACCCCTGTGAAAGGGTCGTTCGACCCCCAAAGGGGTCGCGACCCACAGGTTGGCGACCCACAGGTTGAGAACCGCTGGCCTAGAGTACCATAACACAGGTACCAAATGAACAGATTTCTGTAGAAAGTCACTTGCATAAAAAACAAGGAAGTTCTCAAACTGAATGAAAGAGAAAATTGGTAGATGCTCACACAGATGACAGACATGTTAACACTATCTGACAAAGATTTTAAAGCAACCGTGAGAGAAATGCTTCAACAAACATGCTTGGGACAAATTAAAAAATAGGAACCCTCATCAGAAAAATAGAAAGTTTCAGCAAAGAAATAGAAGGCATAAAGAAGCAAAAGGGAATCTAGAACTGAGACGTATTAATACCAGAAAAATTTTAAAGCTCAATGGATGCATTAGTAAAATGGAAGGGATAGAGGAAAACACAGTGAACTGGAAGATAGAATAATAGAAATGATCCAACTGGACAACAGAGAGAAAATAAACTAAAAACAAAAAATGAACAGAGTTTCAGGGACCTGTTGGACTACAGTGAAAGCTCTAACACTCCTGTCATTGGGGTCCCAGAAAGAGAGAAGAAAGAGGAAAGGGTTGAAAAGTACTTGAAGAAATAATGGCCGAAAATTTCGTAAAATTTGGCAAAAGACATAAACTTACAGATTCAAGAAGCTGAGTGAACTCCAAATGGGAAAGCTCAAAGAAACCCACACCAAGACACACCAGAGTCCAACTTCTGAAAGTTAGACAAAGAAAAAGTCTTGAAAACAGTGAGAGAGAAACGACATCTTTCCTATAGGGGAAAACAACTCACATGGGAGTGAATTTCTCATCAGGAACCATGGAGGCCAGAAGGGAGTGGCATATTTTCCATGAGCTTAAATAACCGTCAGCCCAGGATTCCATATTCAGCAAAAATATCCTTCAGGAATGAGGGACTATCAAGACATTCTCGGATGAAGAACTAAGAATTTGTTACCAACAGGCCTACCCTTTAAAAAAAATGACTAAAGGAAGTTTTCTAAACAGAAAGGACACTTACAAAAGAAGGATTCTTGGAACATCAGGAAGGAAGGGAGAACATGATAAACAAATATATGAGTAAATTAAATAGGATTTCCTTCTCCTCTTAAGTTTTCTAAATTGATGGTTGAAGCAAAATTATAACACTGCCTGAAATGGGTCTAAATGTATATAGAGAAAATATTTAAGACAATTGTACTAAAAATGGAAAGGGTAAAAAGACATAGGGGAGGGGAGGTTTCTAGACTTTATTCCAATTGGCAAAATGACAACACTAAATAGACTGTGACAAGATATATGTAATACATAATGTAATGACTAAAGTAACTACTAAAATAAACTCTATAAAGAGATATACTAAAAAACACTACAAGTAAAAGAAAAATAAAATTCTAAAAGATGTTCAAGTAACCTACAAGAAGACAGACAAAAGGAAGCAGTGAAATGGAAAAAAAATCCTAAAATGAACGCTGGCCAGTGTTGCTCAGTGGCTAGAACATTGGCCTGTGTACTGAAGGATCTTGCGTTGGATTCCCCGTCAAGGGCACATACCTGGGTTGCAGGTTTGATCACTGGCCCCAGTAGGGATGCGTGGGGGAGGCAACAAATCAATGTTTCTCACATTATTGTTTCTTTCTCTCTCTCCCTCCAAATCCTCTCTCTAAAAGTCAATACATTTTTTTAAAAAAAGAAAAGAAACTCACTTCAGATATAACACTATAGGCAGATTGAAAGTAAAAATATGGAAAAAGATATATCATGGAAATATTAAAAGAAAGCAGAAGTGGCTATATTAATATCATGTAAAGTAGACTTCAAAGCACATTTCCAGAAACAGAGATGATGAAAGGGTTAATCTACCAAGATGAAATAACAATTCTAGACGTGTGTGCACCAAAGGACAGAGCTACAAAATATGTGAATTAAAAACTGACATGTAACTGAAAGAAGAAATAGACAAATTGACAATTATATTGGAGACTTCAACCGCCCTCTCTCAACAATTGATAGACAGAAAATCAGCAAGCATACAGAAGAATTTAATAAGACCGTTAACCAACACGATCTAATTGACAATTGACATTTATGGAACTCTTCCCTGACATCAGCAGATTACACATTCTTTTCAAGTGCCCACAAAACATATAGCAAGTTAGACCACATCCTGGGTCATAAAACAACCTCGACAGTTTTGGAAGAATTGAAATCAAATAGAATGTGTTCTCCAACCACAGTAGAATCAAACTAAAAATTAATAACAGAAAGACAACAGAAAAATCTCCAAACAGTTGGAAACTAAATAACACATGTCTAAATAATCCATGTGTCAAAGAGGACGTCTCAGAGGAAATTTTAAAATACACTGAACCACATGAAAATGAAAAGACAACATAAAAAAACTTATGGGATGAAGCAGTTCTGAGAGACACATTTATAGAAAAGAAGAAATGGTCTAAATGATCTAAAGACACCAATTAAAAGGCAGAGATTCGCCTGACCAGCGTGGCTCAGTGGTTGAGCATCGACCTATGACCCAGGAGGTCACGGTTCGGGCACGTGCCCGGGGTTGTAGAGTTGATTCCCAGTGGGGGCATACAGGGGGCAGCCAATCAATGATTCTCTCTTGTCATTGATGTTTCTATCTCCCTCTTCCTCTCCCTGCCTGAAATCAATTAAAAAAATATTTTTTTAAAAAGAGCCACCTTAGATAGGGTCCTCTGGTCTCTATCAACCTGCCATCAGTCCCACAGGCTTGATTGCCACCTACGTGAATCTCATTCAGTAAAGGCAACCCGCTGTTCCTTCAAGGTCATAGCATCCATCCAAATGTAGCAATATATTGATTGATTGATTTCAGAGAGAAAGGGAGAGGGAGAGAGAGATAGAAACATCAATGATGAGAGAGAATCATTGATTGGCTGCTTCCTGCACGCCCCACACTGGGAGTTGAGCCTGCAATCCAGGTATGTGCCCTGACTGGGAATCGAACCATGACCTCCTGGTTCATAGGTCGATGCTCAACCACTGAGCCATGCCTGCTGGGCTGCCCACCTCTATTTTACAGACCTGCAGCTCGAGGCCTCTCTGGCTAATGTTGAACATGAAAGACAAGCAGGCCCTGGATATGCCCCTCCACTTCAGACTATGGTTGGGGCACTGACCACCCAACCAGAAGCTGTGATTGCTCTCTCTTACCTTTAACTCCACAATCAAGAACTGGCTAAGCTTTCCGAGCGTTTGGTACTCACAGTGATGTATGAGTACCAAAAACCTGCGTGATCTCAGCAAGACCTAGGAATGGCAGGGTCAACCTTCTGATGGATCAGAAAATAATTTGCACAGCGGTAAAAGGAGGATGTGGTCTCTGTCCTTCCACCCTACCCACCCCTACACCTTTTCACTTTGTTCTTAATCATCGGATATTACTTTGGGATGAGCTGGATACAAGTCCTCCCACTAGAGGAACAAAATGTGCAACATCGTCCTCATCCTCTTACTCACAATGATATGATGTGCTTATTATGACTGGGAAGGGATGTCTTAATCAAGGTTGTCTTAGTGGTCCAAGACTCCCACTGCAAACGAAAGGGAAAACGTTGTTAGCACATGGGTGTGGCTCAGAGGACAAAGAGAGGAAGTGCACTTGGACCTTAAGAGGAACTAGAACCAGGAAGTTCTTTCTCATTCTCACTCTTGCTCTATCGCTCCCTCCCTCTTGTATATTTTATCACTCTCTCTCTCTCTCTTTGCACATCTTCTGGCCCTTCTCCACAAATTGCATTCTCTCCATTTTCATAGACTTGGCTGCCCTGATACACCACAGTTATACAACCCAAACTCAAGCAATACCTCAAACTAACTAAAGACTTTCAACCCCAATTCCTTCATGTATCAACCCTCTTCACCAGAAATGATGAGGTATGAGGTGAGGCAGGGTCATATCTTATAAATATGGCCTTTAGGGGCTTAATCCCTGCAAAGAAGAGGGTGTGGGTAGAGTTTTCATAAAGGAGGGGTATGGTCCGAAGACAAAATACCTATTATTTTGCCCCAAAAGTACTACAGTTCAACTATTCGTTTAACTGATTTATAGCTACTAAGCCCCCATAGTAAGTTACTGCACTCAATTATCTTGCCATTTCAAGATCCAAAAGAAAATTCCAGAGAATTATTCAGCATCCTCAAAGAAATAAAGAAATCTGTCAGGAGAGAGTTGAGATAAAAAGATAATAGGCCAGGATGAACGTGAGATCGAGATAAGACAAAATTGAAAAGAAAATTCAATGGCAGAATGTTAACTCCCAATGAAGGCTCTAATGGGCACAGTTGAATTGAGGGAAAACCAAATCAGTATAGTGAAAAGCCATTATGATTCGGTGTGTTTGGAGATGATTCAGCCCAGTATCTATGCCACAATGTCTTTCATCGCAGGAGGATACTTGTCATATAAGGATGGGAGCATAGGCAGTTACGTTTCCTCAGATATTTCCTGAAGTAATTGCTGTGCCCCTTCTCCCCACCTGTAGGAACCTCTGGTAATCTAGATATAAGTAACTCAAACAAGGCAGGTTCTGCAGAGTCTGAGAAAAGATTAAACTAGTGTTTAATCTAGTTTCACATCTTGACCCCAACAGTTACTTTTAGGCCCAGCTATTTATAACCCTTGCCATTATTAACTCATAAAACATATTAAGACATCGCTGTAACCACAGACAATCACAAAGGCATTCATGTAAATCGTAAGGGTAGGCCTTTGACCTTCTGGCTCACTGTCTCCTTAGAAATTAGTTTTCAGTCATCCTCAAATTAATATTCCATTACTCAGATAAATTTGGAAGTCCCTCCCAGAATACTGAATATAAGTTTTAAGAAATGAAGATAAAGTAATAGGAAGAGAAACAGAGGGTAGCGATCAAGTCAGAAAGTTACAGGTGTCCCTGAAAAAGAAACATGAACTGGATGAAAGGCAATCAAAGACAAAATTAAATAAAACTTTCCTAAAATGGGGGAAGGCCGACTTATGAAAGTTAAAAAGATTTACAAGGTTCCATTCAACACTGATGAAGAGTATTTAGTTTAAAATTTATATATTGATTACCAAAATAAAAATATGGGAATTTTCTTAATGTATAGAACCACAGAAGCAAAGAGAACAGTAGAGGGGCAATACATGTCAACAAATTTTTGGAATATAGAAAGCAGATAGGAGAGTATCTGACGAAGCAAGATGGAATGACAACCTAAGATGCAGCAACAGCCTGGCCCTAGCTGGTTTGGCTCAGTGGATAGAGAGTCGTCCTGCAGGCTGAAGGGTCCCAGGTTTGATTCCGGTCAAGGGCACATTCCCGGGTTGTGGGCTCAGTCCCCAGTAGGGGGCGTGCAGGAGGCAGCCAGTCAATGATTCTCTCTCATCACTGATGTTTCTATCTCTCTCTCCCTCTCCCTTCCTCTCTGGAATCAACAAAAATATATTTAAAATAAAATAAAATAAAATGTAGCAACAGCCTGGAATGACTATAAAGGGGGGAGTGGGAGGCAGGCTGGAAGATGTCCTTCAGCAAAACAAGGGAATAAACAAAGAAAGAAAAAGACATGTGATCCAGGAAACAGGAGATCCAGCGTAAGAGAGACATGAAGACAGTGTCCAGGCTGATGGTGAGGGAGAGGTCCCAGCCCCATGGCAAGGCAGCCACGCCATTCCTCCCATCTAGAGGGGAAATGACTTCCCTTCCTCCTGGTTATGGGCTGGTCTTAACCAATAGGTTGTGGTGGGAATAATGCCGTCCCGGTTCCAGGCATAGGCCTCAGAGACTGGGAAGCGTCTTGCTCATTGGGAGCCCTGAGCCAAGAAGGCCAACTATCCTGCTGGAGAGAAAAGCTAGCCACAACTTGGGATTCCACATCTGTTGAATCAGAGGCAACTTCAGTGGTAGAAAGTTTGCCCAAGTTAGTTTTACAGGACTTCCATGGATTAAAAGTCAAACATAGCCGAAACCGGTTTGGCTCAGTGGATAGAGCATCGGCCTGCGGACTGAAGGGTCCCGGGTTCGATTCCGGTCAAGGGCATGTACCTGGGTTGCGGGCACATCCCCAGTAGGAGATGTGCAGGAGGCAGTTAATCGATGTTTCTCTCTCATCGATGTTTTTGGCTCTCTATCTCTCTCCCTTCCTCTCTGTAAAAAATCAATAAAATATATTTTTTTTAAAAAAGTCAAATATAACCTTCAAATAAAAACCTCCAAGTGTGCAAGAAGGCAAACCCACCATGAGTGAGAATCAGAAGAAACAACAAATTTAGATAATACCCCTGCCACCACCCTCCACAAAGATAGCAAATATTGTAAATATCAAATACCAAACGCAGAGCAGCTGTGTATAGAATGTTTGCAGGAACAAAATGCAATTGTAAGGAAAAATATACAACAGGAAACCACCGGCATAGTACAGGTGAGAAATAAATGAACTAATAGAAATTAATGAACTAATAGAAAGCATAATATTTAAATAAAATTTAATGGAGATGTGTAAAATATGTACAAAAAGTATTTTTGTAAAATGTGAAAAAAATCTCAATGGATGGGCTAACCAGTATATGAGATACAGTTAAAAGTAGAATTAAACTAAAATATGTATCCCAAGAATTTATCCAGAGTGCCGCAAAGTGAAAGAAGGGGAAAGAAATACAATAGAGAGTTGTGATACATGAAAAGTAATAGAATGAGAATGTCTTGCATCCATCTGATTAGAGTCCCAAAAGCTGAAATTGGAGAGAATGGAAAGAAGCAATATTTTAAAAGATAATGAATGGGAATTTTCAGAACTGATGCAAATCATGAACACACAGATTCAGGAAGCACAACATATCCCACATATGATCAAAAATAAATTCATACCTTGTCATCACAGTGAATCTGTTGGGCATCAAACATAAATAGATGATCTGAAAAGCAGAAAGAAAAAGACAGATGACCTATAAAAGAATGATAATTAGAGTAACAACAGGTTTCACAAACAATAATGGAAGCCAGAAGAGGGTGCAACAGCTTTTATAAAATGTTAAAAAAAAAATACTGTGCACTTAAAATTGTCTACTCAGCAAAACTATCATTTAATAATAAGGGGAAATATAATAATCTTTATAAGAAACAAGCACATGAGGGATTTACAGAGAGATCTTCTCTAAAAGAACTCATAAAAGATTTAGTTCAAGAAATAGGAAAGTGATCCCAGAAAGAGGTAGAGATGTAAAAATGGAAAGTGAACAACAACAAAAAAATATGGTGACATAAAAATAAGCCCCCAGGAATTACTGTCTCAGTACAGTAATACAGGAGTCTAATCTGTGGAGACTGAAGTAAGGCAGAACTGAAGTGTTCAAAATCGGTAAATTGGGAAGAAAATCAATACTATGTCAGGAGAGGGGAAGACCAGAAATAAGTGATCTGAAGTTGTCCTATTGACTAGAAGGAAGGCAAAATATCATTCAAGTTTGTTAGGTTAAATGTGCGTATTAAAATGTATAGGGTAACCACTAAAATAATAGAAATAAATTACAGAAATGCCAAACCAGCATAAAGGGAAAAGCGAAATAAATAGAGGGTGGGGATCATCGCCCAACGGCAAGAAACTAGCATTCCAAGCTTTGGCCAGCACAATGAGACAGGAAAAAAGTTAGAAGCATAATGATCACAAAGGGGGAAATGAAACTGTCATTATTTCAAATAATCTGACTAGCCATAGCGAAAATATGGATTTACAGCAAACCACTGAAAAATGATAAGAGAATTTAGCAAGGGGATTGGATCTTATGCTCAGCATGCAAAAGTCAATTGCAATTCTATATACCAGTAATAAGCAATTAGGGGACACATATTTTTTTCAAAGATACCTTTTCTAGAGAAAAAAATACCTAAGAATAAATCTAACAAAAGAGGTACAAGTCCCATACTTATAAATTGTAAAACTGTACCAAAGGACCTAAAGGGTGACCTAAATAAATGAAGAAATAGTCCCTGTTCATGCATAGAAAGATAACATAAGATATATAGACATACATACTTTTTATAAAGTTCAACTAAAACTAAACAGTGTAATAATGAGATAATAAAAAGTGTTAACACATAATTTTAAGAGCAAGAAAAAAATAAACACAAAATTCATGGTACTGGTTATCTGTAAAGAAAAGGTAGGAGATGGGATGGAGTAATACATAACTAGCTATGATATTATTAGTGCTTACGTTTTTGAGCTGTGTGTTAATCAGTGATCGTTATCTTTGTAAATAAATAGAAAAAAATTAAGGGAAGAGTCTTAAATGTGTTTTTAAATCCATTAGTTTGCAGCTTGACAAAGACATAACTACAACAAAAATGAAACTAAAACATTATCAACTAAATATGAGAAAATTGATCAGATGAATTCAAACAAAAACAAAGTACAAATTGGAATATTAATGCCAGACCATATAACATTTAAGGTAAAATGCATTATATTCACTAAAGACTGTGAGTATGTATACTATAGTAACATACAATATAGTCATATATACTCAGGAGTAATAGAGAAAAAATGATAGTAATGAACCTTTCTGACGCAAAGAGTCTTAAATGTGTTTTTAAATCCATTAGTTTGCAGCTTGACAAAGACATAACTACAACAAAAATGAAACTAAGAAAAACATTATCCACTAAATATGAGAAAACTGATCAGATGAATTCAAATAAAAACAAAGTACAAATTGGAGTATTAATGCCAGGCCATATAACATTTAAGGTAAAATGCATTATATTAACTAAAGACTGTGAGTATGTATACTATCGTAACATATAATATAGTCATATATACTCAGGAGTAATAGAGAAGAAATGATAGTAATGAACCTTTCTGACGCAGCATCCAAACATATGCAGCCAGGCTTCTGGGACAAAATGATGGAGTAAGACTTCATCATACTCCCTCCGCCTCATTATATAATGGGGTGAACAAAACCCATTTAAAAACAGTGGGGGAGAAGAGCACTGTGATTACTAACAACAGCTCCCCAAGAGGGGAAATAAGCCCAACTTAATACCGCTAACTTGAGAGAGTGACAGCCGAAGAGGAGGGGGCGGAGGGAGGAAGATCTGCCCTCACAGAGTACCATACGGCAGAACTCCTGACACCATTTACAAAATTCTGAGCTCTCAAATCCAAGAGGATGGAACCAAGTATGTCTCCTTATCTCTTTCTTTTTTTGACCGGGTGGTGATGAACATGGTCTCTGGGTAGGGACCAGCACCAGAAGACACGTGAACTGTGACAGACACGAAGATCCCCAGGCTCCAAACAGAATGGCAATAGCACCTCAAAGCCCGTAAGGCTGTTCCCCCATGAGAACGAGGATGCTCTAAATTGGGCTGGGGCACACAGAGTAACTTCAACTTCTTAATGTCTCCCACAAGCGACTTTCTTCATCTGAGAGGGTTCTTTCAGGGAATAGTTCTTATTGTGAAGAAAAATGAATCTTGAGTTCAGCAATTTCCTTCATTCGTTTGAGAGTTTGGGGCGTTTTGATGGTTTGGCAGGTTTGGGTTTTTTTTTTGTTGTTGTCGCAGTTGTTATACATTGTGAACTAAAATTCAGTGGTATTGAGTGTTGCTTCGGAAAAAGCACTTTCAGTATGATTCCAATTTTATAAAAGTATTTCTGTCTTTCTACCTAACCATCTAATGTTAATGATAACTATTGATGGGCGGTTAGATGCGGGATAATTTGTTGCTGTCTTAATGCTTTTCTGCATTGCTTAAATTCTTTAAAAGAAGCACGTATCCAACACATCTCATCTGTGAATAAAGAGAGAAGCAGCTAGAGCAAGATAGCAGTAACAACAACAATTTACACACTTACCGCTTATCAGGCGCTGTTCTAAACCCTTGGCATGTACTCGGTTGAATCATATGAAATTGCCAATATTTGGCTATTCTTGACCTACTAACACAGCAACTTCATGTGGTCCAACTTACATTTACTGCTTTAACCCTTGAACAACCCTAAGATGAAGATTGAGAACCTGTCCTCTGGCCTTGCCCTCACACCCCTCCTCCACAGATCAGGGTGCACACACAGGCAGAGGGATGGTTCTCTGTCCCAAGACAACTTTCAAGGTGACACCACCATCAATCTGAGCACTGACCGCAGGACCTGTGTTCTTGCTTTAACTCAGTTTACCCCCTGAACGAAGCCACTTTGGGTTTCTAGGGGGTCCAGGTTCTTCGGAAGCTCGGGTTCTGTTTCAGAGCCCACAGGACAACTTTGGTGCAATCCCCAGTGCAGCCCCCATGTCCCCCAGCCGGGCGCCAGAGCAGGACACACTCGACAGTTTCATGTTTATTTTCAGAAAGTGATGAAGACAAAAGAAATATATCCAGACACCACTCTCTGTACAATAAATAGCCACCTCGTTCCAAAAACAAAAAAATAGAAAAGAAAAAAGCGCACGTGCGCGCGCGCGCGCACACACACACACACATGACCGATCTTGCTTCTCTCGACAGGCACCGTGCCCCCCATGCCCAGTCCCCCCCTCAGGACGCGCTGTCGCTGAGTGGGTGGGGCCCAGGCCAGCTGCCCAAAGTCACCTGCGTCCTCTCCCTGACCCTGGCCGGCTGGCTGTTACGAAATCCATGTGCCTTTATTTTCCGATCAGAGAGTAACACACACACACACACACACACACACACA
>NW_005355708.1:6097059-6099365 GCF_000412655.1 Myotis brandtii | reverse complement strand
TGCTCCTAACACCTTCTTGTTCTGTTTTCTGTTCTCCAGCTGGGAGCCCGCAGCCAGAAGCAGCACCAGGTAAATGACTGTAGTTAGGGCACAGGAAGGGGAAGGAACACTCCTTCCAGGTTTCACCATGGGCCAAGGAGCAGCCGGTGAACCCCAGAATTCTTTTGCCCCCCCCCCTTTCCCCACCAACTACAAAAGGAGAAGGAACAGAGGGAGCTGGGGACCGCTCAGTCCTGAGTCTGTTGTCTACGTTAGTTGGCGTCCTCCAACCAAGTCATCTGCTCAATTGGGAAAATAGTTATAAAACTGGCCCTCGGTTTCCTTATCAAAAGGAGAAGGGGCCCCAGCAGGGGAGGAGCTGTCGCCACTGGAAGGATAGGGGGACACACGTCTCCTCTTAGAGTCTCCTTCGCCCAGTCCCGAATCCCCGGACTCCGGCCGGACGAGGGCGATGTCCGTCCACAGCGAGGTGGAGCCCTGGTCCTCCAGCGCCCGCACCTCGGAAGCACCAGGGCCCGGGTCCATGGGCAGAGTCCGCATGGGGCGGAACCAGCCGGCCGGGCCCATCTTGGGAGGGTACTGGGGGGCCACAGGCCAGCCAGCTCCGGGTGCCAGGACCTCCTGGCCTCTGTAGTAGGACATGGTGGGCCCAGGGGCCGAGGGCAGGAAGGCCGGCTTCATGCTGACGGCTCGAAACTCGGCCTCGTAGCTGTGGTCCCGGGGGGCCCCCAACCAGTAAGGCTGGGGAACCACATCCTTGGCCTGGCCAGGAAGGTCGGGGTAGAAACGGCTGGGAACGGGGTACTGGTTGGGTAGGAGCGAAGAGTAGTGGTCTCCCCCGAGCAATTGACAGTTGGGTCCAGGCGGGGAGGGGACACTGGTGTCCACAGATGCATACATGCTAAAAAAAAAAAATGAGAGGCAAGAAGACAGGGGTCAGGAGCAGTACTGGTCACCTGTGAGCCTGCCTATTGCACATGCCTCCCTGGTCCTTCTTCCCTGGCCCACCCGCCCTCCAGCACCCACCCCAGCCTCTCCCAGCCTCAGGGGCAGAGAGGAACATGTGCGGAGCATGTGGTGGGGTCCCGGCCTCAGGGGGGCTCTGCAAAGGTGAGCTGAAACCAGTGGCACTTACGACTCAAAGTTCTCCCGGAATCCTTTGGCAAAGGGGTTGTTATCAATTTTCAGCTGAGTGATCTAGAAAGAGGGCAAGTCGAGAGTCCTGAGTCCTGAGTGTGGGGCTAGGAAACTTCCAAAATCCCTCCCAAAGGAGACCGGGGGCCCCCGCTGTCCCCGTCCTCCCCTTCCCAGGCTCGGGCCCTCACGCGGCTGCCTGGGCAGCGCTCACCTCGGCATTCTGGTAGGCCGTCACGGCGATGAACTGGGTTTCTTGGAAAGTAAAGATATGCGTGTTGGAGGCACTGCAGGCCGCCTCGGGCTCTCCTTCGTTCACCTCCACGATGTGCAGCCGGGGCTGGTACTTATGGAGGGACTGGAGCACAATCATCTGAGGGAGAGCAGGAAGGTGGTGGGGCCGGGAGGAGGGAGCTCGAAGGATTCCCCCCACCCTGAGGTCATCCCGTCCAAGCCCCTGCCCTGACACCATGTGACTTCTCCCAGGCCTTCCCACTCCAGCCCCCAGCTCCTGGAGGCCCCAATTCTACCCGCGTGCCCCATTTCCTCTCCCCAGCTGTCCACTGTGGCCAAGCCATTAGCACACACAGGGCTTTTCCGGACACCCATTCCCTGGGACGCAGGTACCGACTCCAGGCCCAGCCGGTACCAGAGCGGTGGCAGCCCGGCATTTGGCCTGAACGTGACACCCTTTGTGCCCCGAGATGCAGCTTCTTCCCACCTCAAGGTGGCGGGAAAGAGCAGAGTCAGAGAGGAAGAAAAGTGACGCTTACAAAACAGTATCAGCCTGCAGGCTACCCCCCCACCCCCCACCCCCATGGCTCCGACCTGGGCGGGGGCGGGGCTGGCCCTTGGGGAGGAGTCCCACCTGAGTGGCATTGTTGGAGGCCCCTTTGTTGTTCGTGAGCTTGAGTTTCCCGAATGAAACCTCCTGGCGCATCCAGTGGGCTCCAGTGTTGGGGGAATCTGGGTGGACGTACAGGCGGTTTCCTGCGGACAGTTAACCTGTGAGGCATGCAGCCCCCAGGGCCGGACCCACAGTGATGTGGGCCTGGGCCTGTTCTGAAGGGACATCAAGAAGGATGCCGGGGAGGAGCAGACGGGCAGGGCGAGGGGAGGTGTGGGCCGAGGACGGAGCAGGAGATAGGCCAGAGTCAAGTCGAAAAGGAATG
>NW_005355708.1:6096215-6096995 GCF_000412655.1 Myotis brandtii | reverse complement strand
GGGGAATTAAATCCTAGGTGTCGGGTGTAGGGACTGGGGGTGGGGGGGGTTCCTCCTGAATCCACTAGGGGGCGCCCAGTCTTGGAGGAAAGGAGTGCCCACTCCTCCCAGGCGGGTGCATACCTGGCATGCTGCCCTCGGCCTTTCCACACTGCACCCACTTGCCGCTCTGATACCGCCAGTGGTGCTGGTCCACCAAGACCACGTCCACGAACATCCGGTAATGACTGGTGGGCTCCAGCCCAGCCACAGTAAATGACAGGAATGGAAACATCCGCCTGGGGAGACAGAGACCCACCAGTACCCATCAGCCCCCAACCCCTCAGACAGCCACACCTCGTGCAAAGGCCACCCGTGGTGTGCTGGGGCCGGCTTCCACCCCTCACGACAGCCAACTGGACATATTCAGGAAGTTTGACCGACATTTGTTAAACAGCCATTAAGTTATATAAACTCACAGTGAAATACAGGGTGGGGCAAATGTAGGTTTACAGCTGCGACAATACGAAACACAGGGTTTATTATTATTCTAGTGGCCCAGTGCACGAAATTAGTGCGGAGGGGGGGGGTTTGCCCCTCAGCCCGGCCTGCACCCTCTCCAATCTGGGACCCCTTGGGGGATGTCTGACTGCTGGTTTAGGCCCAATTCCACAGGGCCTAAACCGGCAGTCAGATGTCCCTCTCGTAATCTGGGACCACTGGCTCCTAATCACTCACCTGCCTGCCGGCCTGCTCGCCCCCAACTTCCCCCCGCCGCCGGCCTTCTCACCTGCAACTGCC
>NW_005355708.1:6095553-6096062 GCF_000412655.1 Myotis brandtii | reverse complement strand
TCGCCCCTAACCACCTCTGCCTTGGCCCTGCCACCATGGCTTTGTCCAGAAGGACATCTGGAAGGTCTCCCGGTCTAATTAGCATATTACCCTTTTATTAGTATAGATTATTCTCCATACGAACAACTGTAACCCTACTTTTGCCCCACCCTGTACATTATAAACTGAGGTAATAAATACTAAAAAAATCATCACTTTCCAAAACTTTGGCTACATTTTCTTAAGATCTCTGCTGTTGAGGTTATTTATGTCTATTATACCTAATAATAGATCATGTACACTACTCCATGACTCTCCCAACTCCACGTTCAGTAATATCACATGGTTAGCTTGAAATCAGCCACTGTAGGAGTACTGATACCACGGAAATCAGCAAACTGTGAATCAGGGCTTCTGAAAATGGTTTTCTCTCAGAGGGCCAGTTGCTAGACATTAGCTGCACACCACTAGACATCTGCTTCCCAGGGGGGACCAAAGCCTCAAGCCAGCCCCCCACAGGTCTTTCCTAC
>NW_005355708.1:6088861-6095473 GCF_000412655.1 Myotis brandtii | reverse complement strand
CATCCGACATACATCCTCTCCTCTGTGACTCTCACGGTGCTGACACACGCCCGGCCCCAAGGCACCCATCCGCAGGCTCTCCCTGCCCCACCCTCTGGGCCTTGATGTCTATTGTAGGACCTGCCCCAGGCCTGGGCCTTCAGAGAAGCAGCTACAGTCCTGAGTGGAGCTTTCCGTCCACCGGAAGGAGGGCTCGCTCAAGCACCGTCCTCATGCGTGAAGTCCCGGCTCCCAGGGAAAGTGGCGGAAGCTGGTGTTGGAACGCTGCATTATTGTGCCAGAGCGATAAATGCAGAGGAAGAAGCACTCCCGTCCCATAACAATTTCCACCACCTTCACCACCACCCCATCACCATTGTCCCTACACCCATCGCCTCCACCATCACCACAACCAACCCCTCCACCATCACCACAGCCCTCAACTCCACTGTCATCATCACTACAATTACCCCCTCCGCTAGATCCACCACCTCTACCAGCGGCAGCCATCATCATCTCCGATGGCTCACCCTTGCTCTTCTAACACAAGCAGGAAGAGCAGCGTTTTCAGGGTACCAGTGTTACCCTCATCAAAATTATTTTTCACTCCCACACACCTCTCCCCTCTCCCTACGAGAAGTTCCGTAAGATGGGAAGGAAGGCACTTGTCCAGGAGTCAGGAAACCTGGGGGAGAGTTTCAGGGCCCAAGGAACAATATTGGGTGGATCCTAGTCCCTAGAGGGTCCCACAGAAACACCCTTAATAACCTTGGGGGGGGGGGGGCTCGCTGGGTTGCCTGGGAACTGAAGGGTCCCGGGTTCGATTCCAGTCAAGGGGACATGCCTGGGTTTGCAGCCTCGATCCCCAGTAGGGTGTGTGCAGGAGGCAGCCGATTAATGATTCTCTTTCATCGTTGATGTTTCTATCTCTCTCCCTCTCCCTTCCTCTCTGAAATAAATAAAAAAAATATATTTTAAAAAAAATAACCTGGGGAGGAGGGAACATTTTCACATTCCTGTCTTCCTCAGACTCTCCTGGGCTGAGATCAAGAGACTTATGACCTTGGATTAGTTAATTGTCAAACCAAATCTCAGTTTCTTCACCCGTAAATGGAAATGATGACTCCCGCCCATCTTGTCTCTGACAGCTGTTAAGAAGCTCACAAGATGTGAGACTCAGCTCACCCTCTGTCCCATCCCACCCCATCCCACCTTCTTCCAGGCCTAGAGGTGTCGAAGCCCTCCGGCCAGGCTGAAGGACCCTGAGCAAAAGTCCAGAGTCCCAGGGGCTCGTAGGCCAGTCGACTTGAGAAATCGAAGCTTAGGAATGAGGCCTTAAGCAGCAAAGGGTGGGAGAATATTCTCAACCCATTCCTACCACCAACTCACTCCAGACAGTGGTCAAGTCCCTCACACATCTCCTATGTGGTTGGTCACAGGTTCCTCCAACTTGTAGGAATCAAGGGGACAGAAGGGAATATAGTCACTGAGTCTCTCCTTATGCAGCAGCCAGTTCATTGAACCAGTCCTTTGAGATATAAAATGTTCTTTCCAATTTGAAACTTGAAGGAAACGGGGCTTGGAGAGGTTTGGTGATGGCTCCTTGGTGGGAGACCAGAGCCGGGTCTCCTGACGGCAAAGCACCGACTGTGGTCTCCGTCCCTCCATCTCGCTTATCACTCGTCCAGGGAAACGGAGGACACACAGGAAGAGGATGGGCGAAGGGGAGAGGGGAAGGGAGGGCTCAACTTCACCCTAAAAGTCTAGAATCACCACCAGCTGGAATCCCAAAATAGCCCCTGATTTACATAACACTTTGCTGGGAAGGAACGGGGAGTAAAGATGGGCCTAGTGCCGAACCGAGACCCCCCAAGAGATCACCGACCATGCTGCTCTCAGAGGACAGCGTCCAAGACCCCAAATTCCCCTAAAGACCATCCTACCTTGAAATATGCACAGCGTCACCGTGTCCCTCCCCCATCCCAGACACCTCTGACCTGCGCCACTTCCCTGCCATTAAGTACAAATTGAAAGGAGACTTTTTTGTCAGTCATGTTGGCAAAATGTTTCAAAATTGGTAATAATTTATGTCATGTTGACGGGCCTGTGGGACACGGGTCCTCGCGTACACTACCGGTGGGGGTGGTGTAAATTGGTACCACCTTTTAGGAGGGTTCTCCGGCCATGCCTTGTGCCCATCAGGATGCAAAATGTACTCCCGATCACGGGGTCCCCTCCTCCCACCAACCTCAGACCCACTTCGTAGAAATCAAACGGCCATTAGCGAACAGCCAAACAGAAAGCAAAGCTGGTTTCACCTGCCCTAAGAGAAATAAAGTCAGTCGGCCCAAATGAAAGCGGCCTTAAAGCTAAAAATACTTTTGAAAGATTTAGAAAGTTCTTGGAATTGGGAATGGAGAGAAGGGAAAAACCCCAATAGCTGTGAGGCCAGCGATGGAGGAGTGTGTGGGCCCACGGTGGCTTTATCCACCCCTAACTTCACACAGATGTACACAAATGCAACCGAGCTGCTTAACGACAGACCTTCCCAAAGTTATCTTAATTATAATAATCAACTAATCACACCCAGAAACGTGGGGATTGCCAGCAATTAATGAACACCCACACGCCCACACACACAGACACCAGCCTCTCTCTTCCTCTACTGAGAATGTCGACCGTCAACTATTAATGCTCGCCAACACATTCACAGCGCAAATACAGTGCCGCACGGAAACACAACACAGGTCTGAGGTGGGCACCCTCAGGCACCCCACGTCCCCACAAACACACAGACTTGAACACAAAGGAGATCTCAGTTTCACCCAGGTAGTCAATCAGTTGCTCCTCCATTTCCCCCTCCCCGCTCCACACCTGAGCTGCCTGGATCTGTCTCTGGGCCCGGAGTCACCGCCTGCTCCCTGAAGGAGACTATGACTGTGTTGTGGTCCACACTGAGGGGTGGGACTAGGGTGGGAGGGAGAGGAAGGATCTGGGAGCAAGTGAGTCAGCTCCACGCAAAAGGCTGTGGGGCTGTGGGTGGGCCTGGGCTGGAAGGATTTTTCAAAAAGGAAGAAGGCCGTGGGTGATGTGGCGGTGACTGGCAGGTCACTGGAACCCACAGAGGGACAGGCCAGCCTGCCAAAGCAGAAGGACAGAAAGGGAGCTGTCCTCTGAGCCCAACGCTTACTTCTCAGAAGCCAGTGGCAGAAGAAAATGGCTGCCAACTCCCCAGATCCCTGGCGCCCAAGCTCAGATACGGGGTGATTCAGGGCTGGGGGGACTGAATTGGGGATGGTGTGTCCTCTGCCCCTTCCACCCACCATGGGGACCCTGAGGCCTGATCCAAGGGGAGGAATCAAGGGATATGGGGAGGGACCACTGTGCTCTTCCCAACGAGAGCCCGCAGTGTCTGAAGGAGTCCCTCGGGGTGGGTCACAAGTGTGATGATTGGCGCTGCCGGTGTGGCTCAGTGGTTGAGTGCCAACCTATGAACCCAGAGGTCACTATTCCTGTCAGGGCACATGCCCAGGTTGCGGGCTCAATCCTCTGTGGGGGGCGTGCAGGAGGCAGCCATTCAATGATTCTCTCTCATCATTGATGGTTCTCTCTCTCCCTTCCTCTTTGACATTATATATTATATATGTGTATATATATAAATATACATATTTTAAAAAGTGTGAGGATTGTAAAACACACACACACACACACACACACACACACACACGAGCGCGCACGCTTATGAAACAATCAGGGAAATTTGATGATATTTAGGCATTTCTTTACAGGTTTGCAAATGGTATTGTATTTTTTAAGTCATTTTTTAGAGGTACATAAAGGAATATTGAAGGATGAAATATTATTGTGTCTAGGATTTATTAATTCTTTGCACTATCACTAATACAGGTGCAGACCTGAGAGGCAGAAGTGAAGTGAGTGAAGATAAAGAAGAAACAAGACTGGATTCGCGCTGATAACTGTAGAAGCTGGGTATGGATGGATGGAGGGAGGCCCGTTACATTTTTCTCTTCACTTTTGTATAAACAAATTGACCTTTGACAACACAGGGGTTAGGGGCCCCAAACCCTGTGCAATTGAAAAGTCACTTATGACTTTTGACTCCTCCAAAACTTAACTACTAATAGCCTACTGTTGACTAGTAACTGAAGCCTAACAGATAACAGAAACAGTCAATTCACACATATTTTATCTGTTATATGTATATACTGTATCCTTATAGTAAAGCTAGAGAAAAGAAAATGTAACTAAGAAAATCAAAAGGATGGGTAAAGGCATTTATAGTATTGATTTTTTTAAAAGGGTGTATACGTTAAGACGCTCAGTTCAAACTCATATTGTTTGAGGGTCAACTGTACTGAAAAAATTTTTTTTTGTTAATCCTTACACGAGGGTATTTTCCCCATCCTTTGATTTTTAGAGAGTGTGAGGGAGGGAGAGAAGGAAGGAAAGAGAGAGAGAGAAACATCGATGTGAGAGAGACACATTGACTAGTTGCCCCCCGCACGAGCCCTGACTGGGGCCCGGGATTGAGCCTGCAACCCAGGTACGTGCCCTTGACCAGGAATCAAACCCACAACCCTTTGGTTCGCGGGCTGACGCTTTAACCACTGAGCACACCAGCCAGGGCTATTGGAATTTTTCATAATTAAAAAAGTAAGCGTATGGATCTAAGAAGGAGACAACAAAACTTGTCAAGAGAGAATGATTCAGCAGGAACATAAAGGAAAGGAGGAGGCTGTAGGGGCAGAGATGGGGACCCACACTCAGAGATGCATCCCCTGAAATACCTCCCTAAACAGCCTGTGGGCAGACCACAGCCGGCCCAGCGCCCAGCAGGTCCCTGAAGTTCTGGCTGACGCTCCCTCCACCTCATCTCTCACGCCTGACAGCAGGCTGTGCGGAGACCCAGGTCCCAGGGAAGGAAGGCTTCCTGACCACACACAGGGTGGAGGCCCCAGTTCGGTCTCTGTGTGACTGAACGTAAACCGTTTACTGCCCCTGTGCCTCGGTGCCCTCAGCTGTATAATGGGGACACCGCTTGACCTACCTAGCGCACAGAGAAATGATGGAAGTGAAAGCGCTCTGAATGCATCGAGGCCTTCGGACAGGGTGGGTGCTGTTGTGACTCCTGGCGCTGGGAGGAACCCAGGCAGGTACCAACTGGGTTCTGATGCCAATTCTGCCAGTGACAAATGAGCTGTGTAACCTCAGAAGAGTCTCTCACTGTCTCTGGGCCCATTTCCTTGACTGCAGGGAGGGGACTGAACAAGATCTTTGGGGTCCCCTCAATTCAAACACCATGGGACTAGAAGCCCGGGCTTGGGGGAGCAGAGAGGAACTACCAGAAGGCTTAGGAGATGAAGGTCGTGCCACTGAAGACAATGCCAACATTCCTGGGTCCATCCCCGGGAAAGAGGAACAGCTCAGCCACTTGAGCCAACTGTGGTTGGTGGCCATGTCCCTCAATCCCAGGCCACCCCGCAGAAACCAGGAGGGAAGAATGTTCCAGCAATATCCAGATTGAATGCCAACCCCCAGGCCCTGTATGGCCTCTCCCCTCGTCCCCCCAAGCCCCACACTTGGTATCAACACTTCCCAGGCCCACTGATGACACAGTCCCTCCACCAACAGGTCCTTGCTGGTCCCCTGCCCGCCCCGGCCTCTGGGGAAGGTGGGCGCACACTCCCACATGTCAGACACAGGCAGGGCCGCTCAGAGTCTTGCTTACTAAACAAATACCACACAAGTGGAGTTTCTCTTTCTTCCCCCACGCAAGAGGCTCTCCCCGGAAGCCACACACCCGGCCCCAAGCCCTACTCCACACGTACGGAGCTCAGAGGGCCCTAAGCCATGGGTTCCTCGGGCTGGACCCGTGAATATGCGGACAGGCTCTCAGGGGACAGACCTCAAAGGGTACAGAATACGGGACTGACCCATGGGTTAGCTTCGCCTGCTTGTGCCCATGGGCATTTGTGCCCTCCGGTAAAGGCCTGTGTTTGGAAGGGATCTGTGCCCCACACACTCTTTACCAACCCCCCAACACACACACACACACACACACACACACACACCCCAGACATAGGAACTCAAAGTACTACCGGAAAGGAAACTTGGCCACTGCGTCTCCATGTCACCAAATCCTAGTCTCACCGCCCCTCCCAAAGCTGACCTGCGAACAACAGCGGCAGCAGGGCCGGCGGAGGTGGGCACCCGGGACCCCCCCCCCCCATGAGCACCGGGTCAGCACCGGTTCCATTGCAAGACTCTGCCCTCCCCTTCCATTTCCCCACACGCAGGGCTAAGAGGTGTCCTGCCCAGTCAGACCCTCAGCACTGCACTCCCTCTGCCTACTGCGACCCCAACTCAGGCAGAAAGCGGGGTGCACCCCAGTTCTGGGCAAGCCCCCAAACCAAGGCAACGCTCATTGCACCCACTCTCCTCCATCCCCCTTTTGAGTTCTGCCTGTTGGTGTAATCTCCCAACAACACCCAGAACTTTTCATTCCCATCTCCCTCCTCTAAGCCCTGAACCAAAACAGTGAGGGAGACACTAGCAACGTGGAGACAGACAGAGAGAGAGAGAGAGAGAGAGAGAGAGATTAAAACACGCGCC
>NW_005355708.1:6080814-6087398 GCF_000412655.1 Myotis brandtii | reverse complement strand
AAATTTTTTAAACTTAAACTATATAGGTAGGTACATTGTTACTAACTTAATTAGGGTACTCCTAAGGCTTAGGAAGAGCCACACTCAAGGGGCCAAAGAGCCGCCTGTGGCTCACGAGCCGCAGTTTGCCGACCACGGCTCTAGGCCCAGGGCGGACCTGGAACCTGGTTCCTTGGGGAATAAATACATCTGGCCACAGCCTCTGGCTTGCAGGCCCTGGGCCAGGCTGGGCCCACAAAAGCTCCCTCACTGGGCCCGGCCCCAGGGGCACTAGCAGGGCACTCTCCGAGTCTCAGGACTGGCTCCGTGCCTGTCACTCAGGTGTGTGCGACCTGGGCAAGTCACTTCCCTTGCCTGACAGTCAGCCTCGGTGCCTCAGTGATGGGGATGGATCTGCTTTTCAGAGGGGCTGTGAGCCTTACCTGAGCAGGGGTACCCCTGCAGCACCTTCCAATCTCTCATTACGCCTCGATGGGAAAGCTCTTTGAACAGATTCGGAAGCCGCTGACAGGAAGGAAACCTGCCCCATGTTCTGAAGGGCTGTCAGGTGCGAGGACCACGGCTTTCCTTTCTCTAGTTTTCCTTTTCTGCTGACTCATGGAGTAATATTCCTTTTATGATGAAAACTCTCCTTTTCCCCCAATTGAAAATAGCATCGCTGGGAGTTTTCCTGTACATAACGATAAAACATACTCATCTAGAAAACTTAGGCAGTAAAAGTAAAATCAGGACTGTAGAAATCCTCCCAATTTAGGATTCACTTTCCCGTGGCCACCCTTCCAGGCGTTACTCCCTGCACCCAGCCTGTCTTGTGTGTGTGTGTGTGTGTGTGTGTGTGTGTGTGTGTGCGCGCGCGCACATGCGTGCCCACGTGTGTGCATGTGCATGGATGCACGTGCACACACACAACAACAGATAATTTTATACAAACACCACACGTTCTGCTTTGTAACGTGTTTTTCTCTTTCACTCCACAAGGTGTCATGGAATTTTTTGCATGTCAATATGTAGATAAAGATTTACATGTGAAAAGAGTGTTTTGAAAGATACTTTCATCTGGTAAAGGCGAGCCTTTCCTCTCCCTGCCTCCCCAGCCCTCTTCAGTTCTCCCCTGGGGGCTGGCCCCATCTCCAGCCTCTGTCCCAGCGCAACAGGACTTCACCCTTAGGCGTCCATGGGGACTCTCTGCTCCCAACTAGAGCTGAACCAAGAGGCGGGTTGGCAGGCGAAGGCAAAGCTGGGGACCCCAGGGGGCGGGCATGACCCAGGGAGGGTGGGGGGAGAGAGAATCAACACATCCCCTGAGGGAGGAGGCCAGATACTCGGCGGCACCAGAACCGGGGAAAGGCCCCCTCCCACCCTTTTACCCATCATTCCCTCATGCTTTAAGGGAGGCGGAAGTTTCTGCCTGCTATTCCAAGTGGGGCAGCATTGCTCGAAAGAGAGGGTGACCATGGGATCCTTTTGGGAAACATGTGAGATTCCAGTAAGACGTCCCTGAATGACTGTCCCCCGGAGACACGAGGCTGTTGAACGCCGACACCTCTTTGGGGGGAACTTTGCTAAGTGCTGGGCTGTGGAAGGCCAAAGGGAGTGTGGTCCTCCTCCCTTGCTCTCCCCCTCCTCTTTCTCACACTAATCTTCAGGTCAAATGACCCCTCCCCCTGCCTCTGAACAGGAGGGATTAGGCGTCTCATGTCCCCAGAGGGAGAGGGTGGCTGGGGACGGTATTCCTATAACCTGATGGACTGTCAGAGGGTCTTACAACCTGGCTCATAAACCACAGATGGCTCACCCCCCTCCCTCCAATGTCTTCCACCCAAAAAAGAAAGTGCTTGTGAAAAGCGGGGGCTGAGTGGCCCCGGTGTCACCGCTGCCAGTCCCGCCCCTCTGCCAGCTCGGGTGAGAAGAAGACACTTCCTCCTCCTCTTGCCACCTCACCTCTTCCCAGGCCCCAGGGCTGGAGCGGTGGGAAGGAGGAGCAGGAGAGGAGGCCCCCTGGGATCCCCTTACTTCCCTATCACTGCCCCTCCCAGCCCCCCTCTCATCCCATCAACCCACTGAGCATCCAGAAGGCTGGCCCGGGTGGGGCGAGGGACCAGAGATGCACAGATGTGTGTCCAGTTGGAAGGTCACAGTTATGAGACAGGTAGGTAGTAAGTATGGGAAGCTGATTTACCAAACGCACACACTGCATTCTGGGCAGAGCCAGGCAAGAACCCGGTCTCCGGATCCAGCTCTACCCTAGAGAATACGTGCTTTTCCCTTTCGAGGAAGAACAATAAGAATAAAGGAAAAGTCATATGATCCCAGGAAAGTGATCCAGAAAAGGTTTGGAAAACAGAAAATTGCCCCTGACCACCAGCCCGGATACCGGTGTTCTTCACCCTGTTGTCCTCTCTGTGTATTCAAGGCTGCTTTTCAAGCCAGTTTCCACCAAGACCCGAAATGAGGACGGCTCCTCTGATGTCATGCTGACTGTCACACCTGTGGGCTGCAGACTGTGCCATGAAGCTGTTACATGTGGATTCCTGAGACCTGCTTCTAGAGAGGGTGATTCCCAGGCCTGTGGCAGGTCCCCAGAGTCTGTGCCTTTAAGGAGAACTCCAGCCCTGGCCAGTTTGCTCAGTGGTTAGAGTGTCAGCCCATGGAACAAAGGGTCTGAGGTTCGATTCCCAGTCAAGAGCACATACCTTAGTTGTAGGTTCAATCCCTGGCCCCAGTTGGGGCATGAGTGGGAGGCAACCAATCAATGTGTCTCTCTCACCTCGATCTCTCTCTCTCTCTCTCTCCCCCCTGTCCCCTTCCCTTCCACTCTCTCTAAAAATCAATGGAAAAAATATCCTCACTTGCGTGAGGATATTTAAAAAAGAAGATCTTGAGGGAGTCCACACATCCCACTCTCAGGCCCCCTCCCACTTAGCTCTCCCATCTCCAAGTCACGTCCCATCATAAAGGCAGTGTGGCCTGACTTTGCTGCTGTGCGCTCCTCCGTGGGGGAAGGCTTAGTGTCTGAGGACCAGACCACAGACTTCTCACCCCGGAATCTAACGGCCACCCGGCTTCTCTCCTTAAAATGTGTGGAGTGCGTAGCTCCCCAGGGACCTAGAAGGCTCTTGAAAGGGCTGATACTGCAAGGTGTGGGAAGGCTGAGCAGCAAGTACATGGGGGAGGTGGGGAGGGGGTGGCTGTTCGTGGAGACTCAGAGCACAGGGGCACCAGCACCCAGGATTTTGGCCCTCCACCCCGCTGGGCACAGCCCGAGAGGCTGTAAGAGGGTAGATGAGTGAGAGAGATGGGGGCAGCGTGTTGGGGAGGAGGCAGGAAAAAGAAAGAGAGAGAGCACATGAGAGGCCTGGGCTGCATTTCTGAAAGAGAAATCTAGAGATGGAGAGGGACAGGGACCACAAAGTCAGAAACCCAGAACGTGACTCAGTGGGAAAGTCTCAGGCCAAGCACGAGGGGAAAGCAGAAGAGGGAGTGGAGCCAGTGAGAGCGGGGTCTACAGAAGCAGACACCTGTGGGCCCTGTGGGTCCCTGAGGGAAACAGGATGGCTGCTTGCAACCCCAATTCCAACCCTCCCTGGCTGTGTGGCCTGTTAAGTATCTTAACTTCGCTGGCAAATGGAGCTCATAGACCTTCTGCCGGGAGGAGGGGTGAGGTAGGGTGGAGGCGGAGGGGTTCTGTCGCAAGGCCGAAGCACAGCAGAGCCACAGGCCGTGCTGAACTGCTCCTCTCCGCCAAGCTGCCTGCATCTTCCTGTTCCTCCCTGTGGCATCCATGGGTCCCCACAAAGTGTCCTTCAAATCCAGCCTCCACTAAGGGCCTTGGGCCAAAAGGGAGCCTCCATAAGACCTCCCCTCTCCCCCCCGAGGCCCATGCACCACCATTCCTGAAGACTCGTGTATTGAGGGCTGGGATGGGCCAGACCCAGGGAGTCTAGGGTCACAGAGATGAATTAGGCTTAGCCCCTTCCCCCCATGAGCTCCTAGCAAGGTGACCTCAGGGGCTGGAGTCCTGAAGCCCCTCAGTCTATTCGCCCCTTAAGTGTGGACTCGGAACACACCAGTCTGTGCGCGTACATCACCCAAGTGCGCACACACCCACCCTACACGGAGTTACGCTAGACAAATCCTCGTGATCTGCACCTCCTTCTCTTGTCGCGCATCCAGCCTCCCTGAGTGCCTTGGACTCCTGCCTGGCTCACCCCCACCCGCCCTGAACTCCCTCCCCTTCTGGGTCCAGACTGCCAGGCCTTCAGAGAGCATGGCCGGAACCGTTGGATTAACAGCCAGCGAGGGCGCAAGCGGAGTGACCGGCACCTGTAGAGCCCCTCCCCGCATGACAGCTGCAGGAGTTCCGAGTCCCCAACACCCAGCACCAGGTGGTCAGTGTGGGCTCCTCTCAAGGTCAAGGGCTCTGGGTTCTCCCATCCAGGCTGGCTCACCCTTCCCCACCCCACACATTCCTCAAGGCCGGGCAGTCCTTACCCTTTGGCTCCAGGCCACGCCTGGGTCCTTCTGCATGGCAGCCCTCCCTCGGTGGGCATCCTATCTCCCTGTCTCGGATCATCTCTTCTCTCTAGTCTCTAACCGCTCTAACCCAGGCCCCAGCTCCTCACACAAGATCCACACACACCCACACCCTCACAGGCTAGGGTTCCTCGCCCTCCTGAAGCAAGGCTAAGATGTCCGGCACTGGAGCACCTCTGTGTTGATGGGGCATGCCAGGTTAGGGACAGGCAAGCTGAGCTCCAGGGAGGCCCTGGGGAGAGGCTGTGTCCCCCCACCCCCTTCCTGGGGAATCTCAGTAGACAGGCCCTTAATCTCAGGCAGGAAGCAGGGTCTGGTTACCAGGAGTGGGGGTAGGGGGAATACCCAGGGCTTTGGGTAAAGGGAGCTGATGGGGGGGTGGGTAGAGAATAAAAAGAGTTGAGTGGGATACAGGCCCAGGGGTTAACCCCTTCACAGCCAGGCTCCTCTGTGTTTCCCATCCTCTCTGTTCTTGGAGCTGCACAGCCCCCTGGCCCGTCAAGCTCTGCCCGGCCAGGCATCCCATCTGAGGCCACTCCACATGGCCTTTGGCCACAGGACAGCAAAAGAGCCCCTGCCCGGCCCCCTCTCCCGGCTTCCTGTGAGCGCACGTATCCCTGTGTGCCCCACGGCTCTATTAGGCTCTCGGGACTTCGGAGTCTCTGTTTCTCTGCGGTGTCTGTCTGCTGCTGCGGCTCAGGGTCCCTGTGCTTCTGCCTGTGCACAGTGCACCTTCTTCACAGGACCGCTGTCTCTGGGGTCTGTAACATCCCCTGCTTGTCCTCAGTGTAGGTTCTGTAACTACCACTCCGTGACTGTCCATCTGCTTTCTCTGGGGCTCTGAGTCTGCTTATGTCTCTATCTCCATGTCTCTCTCTCTCTCTATCAGTGTCTTCAGGTCTATCCAGGTCTCAGTGTGCCTGCTGCATGTCTGTCTGTCTGTCTGTCTGTCTGGGACTGGGCTTCCATCTCTGAATCTGCCCGGGGCCTGTCGGCCTCTGGCCTGACACCCTTTGGCTCGCCCATCTGGGTAACAGTATAGGGTGGGGACAAGATAGGGATAGGCTTATGGAGAAGGGTGAAAGGGGACACAGGCAGTAGTGGGGGGAAGCGTTGAAAGGACAAATCCCATCCTTAAATGGAGCCTGAAGAAGCTGGCCAGCCCTGAAATGCCAAGATGAAGCTTTGCCAGGCCAGTGGGCAAGGGGGAGAGGGGCATGGCAGGGAACACTCCTGGCCAGGGGTGCCCGGGCAGAGCTGCACAGCAACAGAAACATGTCAAATGGGAAGGACCCAGAAGCAAGTGGGAAGACCGCTTGGGGAAGCTCTGGGTTCTGATCCTGCCTCCACCACTCGCCCCTGATGATCCTGGCTGGGCGCTTTCCCTCTCTGTGCCTTCGTTTTCTGCTCTGTAGAATGAGACAGTCAGCAGACACCATCCTCCAGAATTCTGTGAGAGAGCAGGTGGGGGGTGGGGCAGAAGACTTCCCAAGACCCAGCGCAAGAGACTGTCCCTGAGGAGTATCCCTCAGTGCCCTCCAGTACCAACGTCCTCTGTCTGGGATTCAGCTGGAGGCAGGACCGAGGGAGGAATGGAAGTTAGATCGTAAGAAGGACTTCCTGCCATGCAGCAGGAGGACGGGGAGGCCCCAGATTCTCCTCCCAGTGGTCCTGGGGCCCCCTCTGTTGAGGGTAGGAGTGGAAGTGCAGGGTAGGGGAAGGCGGGGGGCGGCAGGGGGTGCTCAGCAGCTGGATAATTAGCCATGGCTCTCAGGCCCTGGGGGAGGGGCCGCTGGACTGAGAAACCAACGCAAAGTGACAGGGGCAGTTTTGACACGTGGTGGAGCTGACGGGCCTAGGGGCTGGGGCTTTGGTGTGTGTGTGTGTGTGTGTGTGTGTGTGTGTGTGTGTGTGTAGGGGGTGACAATCCCATCAGATGATTAAAAATAGGTCAGAGGGAAGAAGCCGCAGCCGGCACTGCTCCGTGGTGAGAATGCCATGTAGCTTCCCCAGGGCTGCTGGCCAGAGTGGGGTGGGGGTGGGGGGCTGAG
>NW_005355708.1:6076715-6080773 GCF_000412655.1 Myotis brandtii | reverse complement strand
GCTAGGCGTGGGGACAAGAAGGCTGCAGGCCCAGCAGCCGCCCTCGGCCTCCCACAGCCCTGTCTCATGGGGACAATTTGGAATTCTACCTGCCGTCCACCTCCTGGCCCTCCTGCCGCGCCATCTTCCTCCTCAAAGATGCAGCTCTCCCTCTGTCCACCCGACCCACCCACAGCACGTAGACAAATTCTGTGCCAGAAACAGCGAGACTATGGCCCCCTCGGCGAGCCCTGCGTAGCTCCCAGTCTCAGGGCCTCCGGCTGCACGGGTGGCCTGCTGACCTATTCTACATGCCTTGCCCATCTGAACCAATTCACTACCGATTCCCTCCTGACATCTTGCCAACGCCGCATCCTGCTTGGAGCCCCTTTGGCCCTCCAGCTGGCGCTCAGAGGTCCCCTTTCCCTCCCCCCTCCTTTCCCTCCTTCTCAACTCCTGCCACGAAACATACAGTGGCCTGGGAAAGGCTACGGCAGAGGCAGAGGGCGAGGAGGAAGGAGGTAGGAGGCCCAGGAGCCTGGGGCAGGCTGATGACCTCCAGGGCGGCAGATGGAGGCCAAGCAGCTGTCTGGATGGACAGCGCTGAGACACCTGGTGGTGTTCCCTCTATTTAAGCAATTTAGAGCCACCTCCCACCTCCTCCACTTAAGGTTGGGAAGTTCTCGCCGGGTCTTCCCACAGCCCCTCATCCTCCTGCAGCACAATCTCCCCCCCCCCCCCCCCGAGATCTCATGGAGAGATGAGCACCTGCAGTGTGAGGGTGGAAGGGAGGCCTGGGATCTGCATGCTGTGTGCGCTCTGGTCCTCATACATCCCGGGCACAGGCGGACAGCGGGCGGGCGACGAGGTGCCTGGAGCAGAGGGACAAACCAGCATTAGCAGCGCCATCGCCAGCTGAGTGGACACCTGGGTCCCAGCCCCTGAAATGAAGGGCACCCAAGGCGATGTTGGCATGGAAATGGATTGGTTAGGTCTGACCTTGAGTTTAACCCCACTTACCACCCCAGACACAGATCCGCTCTGACACACACGTCTGAGATGTCCCTGGGAGCCTGGTGTCTGCTGCCCACCCCCCTCAGTTACCCAGGAAGTGTCACAAGGCCTCCTGCCAACCTCCTGCCACCAGGGCCACCGGCAGCTGGCACTTTGCATGGGGCCCTGAGACAGTCGCTGAACCCACACCTCCAGCCACAGGGGGCTGCCCATCACTGTCCCCCTCCACATGCCCGCCTCCGTTTCTTTTCAATCGCTGGCACCAGAACCTAACGTGTTGTCTGGGTGGCTATTGGACCAATGGCTGGGAATCACGATACTGGGCCCATGGTCTTTGCATCTCTCTCTCTCTCTCTCTCTCTCTCTCTCTCTCTCTCTCACACACACACACACACACACACACACACACACACACTGACAAGGCTCAGGTTCCCAGGCCCCCACTGCCTTGGACATATCGCCCAGTCCAGCTTGTACTGTGTCTCGTCCTTAACTCCCAGTGAGTTTGGAAACGGGAAAACTCCGAGTTCTTCCTGATCACCGCCCACCCCCAGGCAACTCATCCCCTTGATTGCATTAGACTTCACAATGCTGTGAGGTCCATTGGGCAGGGATCATTGTCCCTGTTTTACGGAATACGGAGAAGTAAGTACCTTGTCAAGGTCACACAGCTGGTGACCCAGTGCTGAGCCCTCATGCTGGCACCTGCCTTCCCATGACCCCACCCGTGAAGAGCGGACTCTTGTTCTTCCCGTTTTGCAGATGAGAAAACTGATGCTCGGGTTTTGCCCCTATATCCCTCTCTCCGCACAAGGTGTCCTGCCAACCCAGTGCCAGCTGAGTCCCGTGCTTCCTCTGGAGAAAGGCACGACCCCCAAGGCCTCCCCAGGTGACCTGGTGAGCAGTCCCTGTGCTTTGGGAAGCGGGTCTTTTTCTGCCCGATGACCCTACAGAACTGAACCTCATCACCCAGCAAATCCCACCCCACTTACGGGGTGGGAAGCAGGTTTGAAGAACTGAAAGGGGCAGGGACCGGCTTAGACACACAGCCTGGCGGCCGAGGAGGAAAACGGTCCAGACAGGAGGAGCCAGGAGCCCTGGCGTGCAGGTGCGTGGGGGGTGGGGGGCAGCGGCATTCCTCCTCTCTGAACTCCCTGCCCCTGGCAACAGGGCCCACTGCCTCTCATCCACGCTGTGAGGTGTCTGAGTGGGGAGGGGGGAGGGTACGTCCTGGCAGCTCTTAGAAATGGGGGGTGGGAGGAAGGAAGACGCCACGGGCATGCCCTTGCCATGTCCCCGCTGCCCACTCCCAGGTTCACCACGCCTTCAGCTACTAGAACCTGCACTCCGCTCCCTCTTGCTTCTCACCTTGGGACCTGGGAGCCACTGGCCAAGGCGGGGGCAGCAGAGCCAGCTGGAGGGGCCAGCTGCCCCACCCTCTCCATGCCAACCTGCCTATGAGTCTGGGGACCCCTGTGTGCCCCCGTTACAGCCTCAGCAGTGGCTCTGGGGCCCGCATGTGGGTGGGGCTTAAGAACTCGTGTCTGGGCTGGGAGCGAGGAGGGGGCTTTCTTTGACAAGAAAGGGGGAAGTTGAGGCCCCCAACTCTGGCCCCAGACTCTCCTCAGGATCTGAAACCCCTAAACCTCGCGCTCTTCTTTAACACCCCCGGGGAGACCCCCAAAAGGCCCGTCGGAGGCGGGTCCCTCCCCGCGTGCGCGCGCGCGGGCTGCCCAGCCTCCGCCCTGGCGCAGGAGAGGCAGGGGGCAGCGATGAATCGCAGTTTCTTATAAACCCGGTGGCTTCTTGTTCCCCGACGACAAGACAGCGGAGGAACTCTGAGGTTCTGGGTCTGAGTCAGGCCCCATCGCCTGGGCGTCCCCGGTGCCATCTCCCTCCGCCCCGCCCCGGACTGGAAAATCAGGCTCATGCCCCTGCCCCAGTCAGTGCTTCCCCTGCTTCCCCTCAGGTCTCTCGCTTTCCCCTAAAGGGAGGCATTTCCTCGAAGCTGGGAAAAGTCAAGGGGGCAGAGACCTCGCTCCGCTACCGGCTTCGGGTGGGAAGGGGCGGAGGAGGGTGGGCACGTGCGGGCGGGGGTGGGGCTGCCTCGCCTTCCTGTCCCCCCCCCCCTCGCTGCTCTCAGCCCCGCTCCTCAGTCCCCTCTTCTAGTTCCTCGGATGTGGAGGGGGGGTGTCTGTGATCGCGTGGGTCCCCCCAGCCCCCGAGGGTGCGGGCGGGTGGAGGAGGGGAAGCGTCGTGCCTCTGGTGTGTCTATGGGGTGACATTCGTTTTGTCCACATGCTCCCCCTCTGTTCCTTGTCTGCAGGTGCTGTCTGTCCCGCCCAGAAGCACAAGTCTGGTTGGTACCCAGCTCCCCACCCCGCATCCTGGGCATTAAACAGACCCCTCTCCTCCTGAAGTGAGACGAAGCCCTCCATCCCCCCCCCCGCCCCAAGATCAAGGGATTCAGGAATCAAGGAGGCGGCAGGCACTTCCCATCTCAGAAAACTGACTCCTCTTCCTCCCACCGCGGGACCCCCTCACCCTGGGCTGGTGAGGGCAGGTCATGCAGACCCCCACATTCCTGCCTGCTCAAAGGCTCCGAGAGACAGGAACCCCAGTCTTCAGAACCTAACTTCCAGGCCCTGGGGGAGGGCAGGTGGGTTTGGGGAGGGTCTGGGGGGGGGCGGGTGAGAAAGGCCTGAGTCAACAGCCCGAAGACCTCACAGGTGCCCACCTCCATCCTGGGGGCCAGATGGGGAGAACAGGGAGCTGAAACAGAAAGCACAGAGAGAGATGGAGAGACAGAGAATGAAAGCAGGAGAGAGAAACTGAGACAATGGACAGTCAGAAGGAGAGTGAAGGGCAGAAGCGGGGGCGGCCACGCATTGGGAGAGCGAGCCCGAGCCGGGAGCAGGTGCTTGCAGAGGGTCAGGGAATGGCTACCCATTCCCTTCCTTTCATCTCCAAAGGGGACATGGAGGCTCGGTGATAGAGCCAGCAGAAGGGAAAACTGAGCCCAGAGGGAGTGGGAGGACCAGAGAGAGGGATGCTCAGGCACTTCC